>NC_085999.1:27389961-27700461 GCF_030014385.1 Trichomycterus rosablanca
ATGTGTTGTCGGCATCATATTGGGAAGTGGCATAAATATTAAGTTGTTAAGATTCAACAACATCTTGGGCTGCAGAAGATAGAACGTTCTGGAGTAACACTATCCTGACGCTCAGGTGGCGCAGCGGTAAAACACGCTAGCACACCAGAGCTGGCATTTCAAACTCTCCTGCCATCCGGCTGGGCTGGGCACCTACATGAAGAACGATTCGTGTAGTTCATACAGGGTGGGAGCCAGACAGGGAACTCCTCATAACTGAGGCAATTACGACCTCTGCTGGCTGATTGATGGCGCCTGCACAGAGTCGAGGGATAATGCGTTGATCAGGGTGTGGTTCTCCGTACACAAAGCTGATCCGCATATGAACTTGCCTTGTGCAGGTGAAATAATGCAGTCGGTTACTGCACACGTGTCGGAGAGGGCGTGTGTCACTCTCGCTCTCCTTAATCAGGACAGGGATCGGCATCAGTAGAGAGGAAGCATAATGCAGCTGGGTAATTGGATACGCTAAACTGTTAAACTAGTTGTTTAAACATCTCCATATTCTGTAATCTGACAGAAATCAAAGTCAAAACTCACATTCAGTTTGAAATAATAACTAAACACTTAATTGCCTTTTAGAAAACCTAATGTCATAGAGTACGTGTTGGTGTATATTATAATATTCCAACCTTTTATACATGCTTCAGTAAATAAAATGTAGCAAAACTGTGAAAACAAGTCCAATTATTGCTTCTGCTTAATAACAGGCTCACTAGCTCATTAAACAAATTTGTTTAGTGAGTTGGACAAATAACTGCAAGGCTGTTTGTGTGTACAAAGTTTAAATGACTGGTCAGTTCCCCTTTGATTATTGTTATTAACATGGTTCTGTTCATCAGGTCCCAAGCCTGTGGCCAAGAAAAAATAAAATGTTAATTTACTGCTATTTTCCATCACTCCTTGTTCAGCACTCACTTTACTTATTTGAGTTTTCAGTGTCAAACTGGTTCAGCTGGTGTGTAAATTGAGAAGAAGTTTCATGCTGAGCCTATTTCACTCCCACGTCTGCCACATGCCAAATGCTTGTGGTCATCACATTTAAACACGACCCAACACTTAAAAGATGTTTTGGCATTGAAGTGTTTTAGGTGTTATTTTGTTCCATTCTTCCTGCAAACACGTCTTAATATGTGCAACAGCACAGGGTTGCCGTTGTCACTTTTTCTGTTTTAAAATTCTCCACACATTCTCTATTGAGGACAGGTCAGGACTGCAGGCAGCCCAGTCCGGTACAGCTACCCTATTCTTCCACAGCCATGCCTTTGTAATGTATGCAGCATGTGGTTTTGCACTCTCTTGTTCCAAAATGTATGGATGTCCCTAGAAAGGATGATGTCTTGAAGGCAGCACATGTTGCTCTAAGATCTCAATGTACTTTTCTGCATTAATGCTGCCATCACAGAAGTGTAAATGACCTTTGCCAAGGGCACTGACACAGCCCCATACCATGACAGACCCTGGCTTTTGGACTTGTTGCTGATAACAGTCTTTGGTCCATAGCACACGGTGTCCATTTTTTCAAAAAAATACACGTTTCCACTGTGTGATGGTCCATCCTAGATGTCTCCGTGCCCAGAGAAGTTGATGCTGCTTCTGGACATGGTTAACATAAGGCTTTTTTTTTGCACAGTTAAGTTTTCAGTGGCATTTGTGCATGTAACTCTGTATTGTAGTGCTTGACAAAGATTTGCTAAAGTAATCCCTCACCCATGTGGTTATATCAGCTATTGTTGAGTGGCGGTTCTTGATGCAGTGCCGTCTGAGGGATCGAAGATCACGAGTGTTCAGCTTAGGCTTGCGCCCTTGGCCTTTACGCACTAAAATTCCTCTCGAATCCTTGAATGGTTTAATGATATTATGCACTGTAGAGGGAGAAATATGCAAATCCCTTCCAATCTTTCTTTGAGGTACATTCAATCATTTTCTCACACACGTGTTGACTTTTGTACCAAACCATGATTACAATCACCTGCTGACATCACCTGTTTAGAATCACATCATTATTACTATTTTTTTTACCTCATTACCAGCCCTAAATAGTCTCCGTTACAACTGCAGAAATTGATGTATAATAACAAAAAACAAAACATGATGTACCTTGGGTTTATACTGTCTGCAATAAAATAAAAGTTAAAGTAAAAGTAAGAAATACTGTGTGAATTATCTGTTTATTACAAATCCTTCCTTTAATTACACTGTGATTAGCTGTAATCATGGCACAGGCTTAGTAATAAAACACATTCATTGCCGACCTGCATAGTGTGTTTACATGCACATAATAAATGACTAGCTGCTTTAAATCACATTTTTCCAATATTTTGATGATGGATACATGTACTTTATATTAGACATAAACTGTTTATAAAACATAAATTCAGTTCTTTATCATTTAGCCACTTAGCTGCTATATGTTTAGTCACTTATTCCAAGTTCACACTACACGACTTTTCAAGTCGTCAGATGGCTGTACAGTTCACACTACACAACTGGGTCTCTTGTAATCGGGAGTCTATTAAGTCGTGTATTTCACACTACACGACTGATCGGCAATAGGGGGTTTCACACTACATAATCTATCAACATGAGGAATCGCAGGTGAGTCTGTGTGGTCTCCCAAACTATGTTTTGTCACAAAAACACATGCGAGAAGTGACGAGGGGTTTAATGATACCACGTCCAAAAATGCACGTCAACAATGAGCGAGCAATCAAAGTTGTTTGTGCGCAGATGTGCAGCGTAAAAACAAGTATGAAAAATAAGTGAATTTGAGTGGATTGGGCTACACGACCAGCAGGGATCGTCTGTTTTGGTCTGTAGTGAGTTGGAGGTTAATAAATATTTTTTGCAATGCAGCGTTGGTATTATGGTTTGGCGTGGACGATAAGATCACAAAATACTGTAAAGCTTGCGTGCGTGTGCTGATGTATTCTGCTAGAAACTATATTACGCCCCTGTCCCACGTTTTTACAACTCCTCCCCCAGGTTCACCCTCACCCCGGATCCTGCGTTCTTATTTGCTGTAGTTTGACACAGAACTAGCAACCTGCTCTCAACGCCTTTCAAACTACACGATTTTGAGTCTGTGACTGGTCCAGATATTTAACATGCTAGATATTTTTCTTGCGTCGTTGAACAGTTCACACATAACATTCGAGAGCTGAGTTTCGATCCCCGTGCGAACGCCTCAGAGCTGCCACATCTAGCAGTGACCAGTCGGCAAGCGAAAATCAGGGCAAAAAACGTGTAGTGTGAACTAGGCATTAGTTGTTCAGTACTACAGTTAGCACAGCAAAAGTTTAGAAACCTAGCATTAAGAAAATCTGGTAAAAGCGTGAAGAATAGTGAATAGCACAGGAAGGCATACCACAAACATAGGGACTAAGGGCCCCAAACAAAAGTGAGATAATTGAGATAAGTGGAGATGTAAGATTTATGATTCACACTAACAACAACATGAATTGTTTTATTGAGTTTCAAGATATCCCAACTATTTTTAAATTCATTTTTCCTGCTTAGTATTGCATAATAGCTCTATTCTATATTTAGTTGGCATTGGTCTAATGACACTTCTTGAGCTGACAAAGCCTATTGATATTTAAAATGCTAAAGAAGCTTGCCAGCTTTTCTATTGATTAAATTATTCAAGAAATTAGCTGGTTTTACAAATAAACCAGTTTGAGGGCTTTGAGGAATCGTGGATTAGAAGTAACCAAGCCCTAAATTGCTCCACACATGGAATTAAAACAACGTATATCGCAACCATGATTCAGTAATCTGAGGAGGAAACATTGTTTACTTGGACTACCAACTACACAGAAACCATAAATGGCTCTGGCACCAGAATGCCTTGATATCTCTGAGAATTTGGGAGCAGCCAATGCATTTCCCCGTTTAGAGTTTAAAGATTAACAAAGACGTGGATGCATGATGACAGGCAACAGCGGCAGTATCAGCTTAGCCAATGGCGTGTTCGGAGTTCAGAGAGAAGTTCAGGCTTCTGACATAGCTCGAAGCCCCAAAGAATGGCTGGAATCTGTGAGTCCAAAGTGCTTCTCGAATTCTCCCCAACAACATCAGACCTAGTGTAAATCCTTCTCTGACATGCTTTAAATGATTCATCCAGCTGCTGTGTGTTGCCGGGTCCGAGTGTCTATAAGAGTAACGTGAATGCATGGTATGGATTCAACAACTTCTGCAATGTCACAGAGACTTTGTTGAGATTTTGTTTGAAATGGGAACCTATGGCATCATGTGAAGAATCTGGGAGCGATGAACTGTAAAGAGTCATGCCAGAGTTGGTATTGCTGCCTGGTTGTGGTGCTTAATGATGGCGGATCGCATATTTATCACAGAAGACAATAGCAACCAAACACTGACAGACTAAATCATCACTCATTCAGTGGAGGGTGCGGAATGGTAATTAATCTACCTGTCATCCTTGATTGTCCAGGAATGGTAACTCAATCTAGTGTTGATCCTATAAACACATTAACAACAACTTTTAAATAAATGATATATTTTTTAATTATTTTGCTAATGTTATTTGTTATTATCTTGCACTGAAGCACAGTAACATTTCTCCACCCTAAATCTTATGTTTCACTGCCCACGTCCAGCTATTACAGCTGGTCTTCAAACCATTACTAGGTAACCAAAAATAATAAGTAAGTAAATACACTGACCATAACATTAAAACCAGCTCCTTGTTTCTACACTCACTGTCCATTTTATCAGCTCCACTTACCATATAGAAGCACTTTGTAGTTCTACAATTACTGACTGTCGTCCATCTGTTTCTCTACATACTTTTTAAGCCTGCTTTTACCCTGTTCTTCAATGGTCAGAACCCCCACAGAGTAGGTATTATTTAGGTTGTGGATGATTCTCAGCACTGCAGTGACAATGACATGGTGGTGGTGTGTTAATGTGTGCTGGTATGAGTGTCCACTTACTGTCCACTCTATTAGACACTCCTACCTAGTTGGTCCACCTTGTAGATGTAAAGTCAGAGACGATCGCTCATCTATTGCTGCTGTGTGAGTTGCTCATCTTCTAGACCTTCATCAGCGGTCACAGGACGCTGCCCACGGGGCGCTGTTGGCTGGATATTTTGGTTGGTGGACTATTCTCAGTCCAGCAGTGACAGTGAGGTGTTTAAAAACTCCATCAGCGCTGCTGTGTCTGATCCACTCATACCAGCACAACACACACTAACACACCACCACCATGTCAGAGTCACTGCAGTGCTGAGAATGACCCACCACCTAAATAATACCTACTCTGTAGTGGTCCTGGGAGAGTCCTGACCATTGAAGAACAGCATGAAAGGGGCTAACAAAGCATGCAGAGAAACAGATGGACTACAGTCAGTAATTGTAGAACTACAAAGTACTCCTATATGGACAGTGAGTGTAGAAACAAGGAGGTGGTTTTAATGTTATAGCTGATCGGTGTATAACATATAACATATAAAAGATGAAGTGGCTTCTCTACATTGTCCCTAGGTGTGTGTGAGTGAGTGAGTAATACTGTACACTTCTAAATCCAGAACAATCCATACCATACCCAATGTGCTAGTGTCTATTACCAATTGCACAAGGACACCTGTGAAAGTAGGGGTTCAGTGAAGATGAAGCTGTAATGGCACCAGACACCACCAGAGAGCAATTACGGTAACGGTAACTGTAAACAATAGCAGCAGCAACAATGCTTTTCGGTCTTCCCACTGTGGTTTTTGTGGTGGTCTTTAATTTTTTTTATACTATGTTTTGAGTTTTCTATTGCAGTTGGGTTTTAAATATGCCACTTGCATTATTTCATTATAGTGCTAAAGGTATAGTGCACTGTTTCTCGCGCCACCCATACAGCCCTATTGGATACACTTGTTCTCTTGTCAAAAAGGGTAATCAAATTTAACACAGGTACCTATGGGTCACTTGGCAATGAAAACAATCATTTAATGTGGGATCACAGATTACTGCAGTGGAAAGGTGGTATAATTGTGTAAATGTGTTCTGCTCTCTGTATTGATTAGTTTCTAGCTAATATGATTCACTCACTCACTCACCGCTTATCCAATTAGGGTCCCAGCTTTTCAATAGGCGCAAGGCACACAGTAACACCCTGGACGGGGCCCAGTCCATCTCAGGGCAGACACACATACACACATACACAAACCCATTCACCTATAGGGCAATTCAGTGTCTCTAATTCACCTTACTGCATGTTTTCTGGACTGTGGGAAGAAACCGGAGCTCCCGGAGGAAAGAACATGCAAACTCCACACAGAAAGGACCCGGACCGCTCCGCCTGGGCATCAAACAAAGGACTTTCTTGCTGTGAGGCGACAGCGCTACCCACCGAGCCACCGGTTATGATCGCCTGCTAATATGATTCTTTAGAGGAATTCTAACGTTAAGCCCAGTGGAGCCTTCAAAACATCTTCAGGCTAATTTCAACCATGCTAGTCAGCCCTAATAATAGACATCCACAGACATCTGTGGTCAGCTTGTTTTCCAGTCAGAAGATTAGTGTCTTACCTTGACTTACACAAAAGTAGTCATCATGCAGCACTGAGTACACAGACATGGCTTTCAGGTCCCAAATGACACACTCAGATTCCACTGATGACCATGGGAATTGAGTAAATGACAGGACAGCAGCTGCAAGAGAAGAAACAGGAGAAGACAAAGAGACATGGACACCCTAAAAGGTCAATGCTCATCTTTAACCAATGTATTGTCAAAGTGTCCTTATTTACCAAACTATTCAATTCAAATATGAACTCTAATGCAACATTTTAGTGTAGAGGACCACACGTCTGGACAGACCTCAACCCAAACATCAATATCTAACAACACAATTGACCAAAATGTCATGGAGAGCCTGTCCAGTAGAATAGAGGCTAGTATAGGCACAAAGAAAGGTAGGATACTCCATATACACCGATCAACCATAACATTAAAACCACCTCTTTGTTTCTACACGCACTGTCCATTTCATCAGCTCCACTTATCATATAGAAGCACTTTGTAGTTCTACAATTACTGACTGTAGTCCATCTGTTTCTCTGCATGCTTTGTTAGCCCCCTTTCATGCTGTTCTTCAATGGTCAGGACTCTCCCAGGACCACTACAGAGCAGGTATTATTTAGGTGGTGGATCATTCTCAGCACTGCAGTGACACTGACATGGTGGTGGTGTGTTAGTGTGTGTTGTGCTGGTATGAGTGGATAAGACATAGCAATGCTGCTGAAGTTTTTAAACACCTCACTGTCACTGCTGGACTGAGAATAGTCCACCAACCAAAATATCCAGCCAACAGCGCCCCATGGGCAGTGTTCTGTGACCACTGATGAAGGTCTAGAACATGACCAACTTAAACAGCAGCATTTGCGGAGCGATCGTCTCTGACTTTAATCTACAAGGTGGACCAACTAGGTAGGAGTGTCTAATAGAGTGGACAGTGAGTGGACATGGTATTTAAAAACTCCAGCAGCGCTGCTGTGTCTGATCCACTCATACCAGCACAACACACACTAACACACCACCACCATGTCAGTGTCACTGCAGTACTGAGAATGATCCACCACCTAAATAATACCTGCTCTGTGGTGGTCGAGTGGGGGTCCTGACAATTGAAGATCAGGGTGAAAGCAGGCCAAAATTATATGTAGAGAAAAATATAGACTACAGTCAGTAACTGTAGAACTACAAAATGCTTCTATATGGTAAGTGGAGCTGATAAAGTGGACAGTGAGTATAGAAACAAGGATTTTCTGATTTTGGTTGATTTCATTTGGTTGGAATTACTTTTGGTGAACTGGTGGTGGGAGCTTCCTCACCTGGGTCTACTTTAGCAGGATCTGCATCAACAACTGAATCTAAATCTTTCATAATGGCCGTTTGTTGACCTTTGCACTTTTGTGTTGGACAAATCAAATGTGTCCATTCTCAAAGACCCAACACAGGCTCTATGTAGTATAAAATAGATCTATATGACATCACAAGAGATCTCCTATATACCAAGTCTATTGATTTTCTCATCCCATCACATGTGATTCTTTTTTACTCTTCTCACTTAAATTCAACAGGACCCCCCACTAGGCTCACTGAGGCCCCCTAAGGGGCTGCGACCCCCTGGTGTACATGACTGGGGTGATACAATATGACACTCATGTCAATCTGAACTTTTCACACAAAAACACTCGAGTGAGTTTGGTATTAAAATAACCACATTTGCTACTTGAATCATAATTGAAGGTCGCAATGCTATTTGTTCACAGCAGGACATCAGGAATGTGTTCAAATCCCTAATTGTCAGTTTGCCATGTCAAACCAAGTTTACATCTGTGTGTGTGACCTTGTGTTAGTGTATGTGGTCGACCAAGTGCAGAATGAGGTGAAAACAGCTGGCAGATTTGGCTAGATCTCAATTAATTCAATTATAGGCAGGAAAGACTGAACATTATTGTGTATGTATATGTGTACTGTATATATGTGTATGTATATACAGTATATATGACTATATTGGCCTCATTGTGCAATATTGTCACGTCACTTTAATATTTAATAATTTAATTACTATTCAATCCTTACACTGAAACTATACCTCATGCATAGTCATTACGTTTACCAGTTATCCATTTTATGTAAAATACAAGAACTACTCAGTTTTTCTGTTTGCTTTTGTTTTGTACTGTTAATTATTTGTTGTATTATGCTACTGGGGCTTTAATTTTCTTCGGGATCATTAAAGTATCTATCTATCTATCTATCTATCTATCTATCTATCTATCTATCTATCTATCTATCTATCTATCTATCTATCTATCTATCTATCTATCTATCTATCTATCTATCTATCTATCTATGCATTATTACTTTAATTTTTATTTACAAACCCCATTTCTGAAAAACAAATTGGTAAAATGCCATAAAACGGGAATCTAGGATTTGTATATTTTATTTAACCAACTAATCTTTTATTGCTGGAATTCTGAATTGTCCTAGTTCAAATCTCAGCTCTGCTACCGGTCGGCTGGACACCCCCTAGCAGGCACAATTTGCAGAGACTGCAGCAGACAATATTGGCCACTACTCTGCCGTGTGGGAAAATACCGGACAATAAAGTGGGTGGGTGAGTTCAGAAGTGGGGGAATGCGGAGATCAGTGCATGACTCTCTGTGCGTGAGACTGGCCTCACACACAAACCTACCAAAATATGGGTGAATAAGAATGGGTCAGTGGACTGTGCACGCAATGGAGAGAGCGTGTGTCGGGCAATTATACCCTCCTCGGATGGCGTCTCCAGCAGCGGAACACTAATAAACCATGCTAAATTGGGTGAGAAAGGGTAAATAAAGGAGCAAAAGGTCATGCATGGAGCCATGACCTCAACCCTACTGGAACTGGAACGTTAATTATAAACATCAGTGCACACCACAAATGCTCTTTGATCACTAATGCCCATGTGATCAGCAACAAACTTTAAGATTTAAGGTGCCTATTAAAAAAAAGGACCTTCTTCCTTTCCCAGCAGCCCCTAGCTTAACTGTAAACAATAATTCATTCATTTATGGTCTGTTTTATCACCACTTTATCCTATTCAGGGTCACAGTGGGTACAATTCACCAGATGAAAGGTTGGAAACACTCTAGACAAGTCACCAGTCCATCACAAGGCAAACACACACAATTAGCTCCAATTAACCTGACTGCATGTCTTTGGACTGTGGACTGTGTA
This sequence comes from Trichomycterus rosablanca, assembly GCF_030014385.1. NCBI lineage: Eukaryota > Metazoa > Chordata > Actinopteri > Siluriformes > Trichomycteridae > Trichomycterus > Trichomycterus rosablanca. The sequence continues at coordinate 27,399,747 of NC_085999.1, forward strand.
AGGAAACCAAAGCTCTAAAAGCAAACCCACGGGAACAGGGAGAACATGCAAACTTCACACAGAAAGGACCTGGACCCACCAAGTCACCGTGCCACCCTTAACTGTAAACAGTCACACCCATTTACCAGTAGAGTCTAGTTTGTAGCAGACCTGTTTTTTGTGGCTCTTGGGTTACACCTCACATCAGAGACAAATGTTCTCTCAGCATAAAATAGCAGTCTGGCTTGCTTCCCAACCTTGGCAAGAGACCACTGTTCCATGTACTTTTTAAATTAGGAATTGCTCAAATGTAAAAATCAATGTAACTTGGTGACCAATCATTTACACAGTGCTGAAAAGTGCAGGTACTGCAGCTTTACACAATCTGTGGTATGAGGAGTACCCATAAACACACACACACACACACACACACACACACACACACACCCTTAGGTTAGAGGGGGAGTCCTAGCCATAGCGCAAGCAATTTGATTGCTGTAGAACACGAGCGAGTTTCAGCCAACCAGGGACGTGCGGGAAGTCCTTGTTGCCATGGCAACAGCCCTAGGCCTGGCTTTACGGGGGGGGGGGGGGGGGGGGGGGAACACGTGCACGAACAGCTATTCGAATCGGGTGGATCCGTCTCGTACGTGTCCGCAGTTCAATACATGCAATTCATCGTATGCATTAATGAGCTGATGTCTCCCTACTGGACATGGCACTAGTAAACACAAAAATACATTTAATACATTTACAAAATTATTTTATTATAAATTATCACTGATGGCACCTCCCAAAATTACAAAATACACCATTTACAGGACAACAGTCCATCATAGAGCAACATGAACTCATTTATTTACTCAGACTACATTTATTTACTCAGACAAGCTGTGGCACTGTCTGCCAGACTCCTCACAGACAGAGAGCAGAGGCGAGGATTGAAGATCCTCAGGACCCAAGCTGCTGACCAGCACACACTCTTTAACTGCATTACTGTGCCTGCTTATTACAACCCCAAATCAGAAAAAGTTGGGACAGTAGGGAAAATGCAAATAAAATAAAAATGCAGTGTTCCTTAGATTTACTTACCCAAGATATTTCATGTTTTGTCTGCTCAACTTTATTTCATGTGTTAATAAAACTCCATTTCTGCATTTCAGGCCTGAAACACATTCCAATAAAAGTTAATATAAAAAAATAATATAATATTAAATAAAAAATAATAATAATGTGAATCCGAACAGGTGATGTCAACAGGTTATTGTAATCATGGTTTGGTACAAAAGCAGCATCCAAGAGTCTTTGATGAGCAAATATAATCAGAGAATCTCCAGTTTATCAACAAATGTGTGAGAAAATGATTGAAAAGTTTAAAAACAATGTACCTCAAAGAAAGATCGGAAGGGATTTGCATATTTCTCCCTCTACAGTGCATAATATCATCAAACCATTCAAGGAATCTGGAGGAATTTCAGTGCGTAAAGGCCAAGGGTGCAAGCTTAAGCTGAACGCCCGTGATCTTTGATCCCTCAGATGGCACTGCATCAAGAACCGCCACTCAACAATAGCTGATATAACCACATGGGTGAGGGATTACTTTGGCAAATCTTTGTCAAGCTCTACAATACAGAGTTACATGCACAAATGCCACTTACAACTTTACTGTGCAATAAAAGAAGCCTAATAAGTCCAGAAGCGGCGTCGACTTCTCTGGGCTCGGAGGCATCTAGGATGGACCATCACACAGTGGAAACGTGTATTGTGGTCAGATGAATCAGAACTCCAAGTCTTTTTTGAAAAAAATGGACACTGTGTGCTATGGACCAAAAACGAAAAGGACCATCCAGACTGTTATCAGCAACAAGTCCATAAGCCAGGGTCTGTCATGGTATGGGGCTGTGTCAGTGCTCTTGGCAAAGGTCATTTACACTTCTGTGATGACAGCATTAATGCAGAAAAGTACATTGAGATCTTATAGCAACATGTGCTGCCTTCAAAACGTCATCTTTTCCAGGGACGTCCATGCATTTTTCAACAAGACAATGCAAAACCACATGCTGCACACATTACAAAGACATGACTGTGGAAGAAGAGGGTACGGGTACTGGACTGGCCTGTCTGCAGTCCTGACCTGTCCCCAATAGAGAATGTGTGGAGGATTTTGAAACAAAACAATGGAACAATGACGAACCCGTACTGTTGCACATCTTAAGACGTGTTTGCAGGAAGAATGATACAAAATAAAAGCTGAAACACTAAATTACTTGGTCTCCTCGGTGCCAAAACGTCTTTGGCAGCATTACAAAGTGGTAAATGCTTTACTGTCTCAAATTTTTCGGAATGTATTGCAGGTCTGAAATGCAGGTATGGATGTTTATCAATAAATGAAATGAAGTTGACCAAACAAGACATGAAATATCTCAGGTTCATCCTGTCTGCAATCAAATAAAAGTCATAATTATAAAAGTAAATTATTTGCATCTTCCATACTGTCCCAACTTTTTCTGATTTGGGCTTGTAGAAATCTTTTATGAACTAATTCATTTAAATAACTAAAAGGGTCTCAAATACTGTATCAAAACCAACTTCTTATTACGGTAATGTGAAGGAACCATTACGGCTTGAAGGGTAATATATTTGACAGCTTTACGTCTTGGCAAACGAAAGGCATGACGATGCCAAGATGATATTGCACACTGGCCAGTGAGGCTAAAATATTTTCTGCTCGCAAAGCATAAAAGATTCTTTTTACTTACAAACTTGTGAACTGCTGATTCAAGAAAGCACAGCTTAGATTTAATCAGTTAATGGTCTCTCTGCTGAGGTTAAGAGGAAAGTCAAACTTCCCTGACAATGGAAAACTTGCTTGACTGCGCACAGCATCACACGGTCCGGCTGTTAAACAAACACCACCATCCCTCATTTAAGGTAGAATTGTAACCAACTGTAATGTGTAACCTCAAGACCTTGAGAAAGCACCTCCAGCAGGGAGTTAAATCCTCTATCAGTTAACCAGAGACAGTTTTAGTTAATATGTGTCTAAGTGTAAAAGCCCGGTCATGTTGTGTCGTGTCGTGCTAGCTTTGTGTTTCAAGAGCAAATTTTCCTGGCTTACTCAATCAGATCTCATGTTTTTATAAGCTTTTGTTAGAAATCACACCCTAATTCATTCTTTAGGCTACAAATACCTTCCACTCATATTTCATTTTAAACCTTACAAGAATTTGGGCACATCTAGTCAAAAGAGCATTGATGTACACCGGAACTTAATAATTCGAAGGAGTGTCCACATACTTTTGACCGTACACGGATCAGCCATAACATTAAAACCAGCTCCTTGTTTCTACACTCACTGTCCATTTTATCAGCTCCACTCACCACAAAAAAGAACTTTGTAGTTGTGAGGTTGTGTTTGGGTCATTATCCTGTTGGAAAACTGCCATGAGGCCCAGTTTTCGAAGGGAGGGGATCATGCTCTGTTTCAGAATGTCACAGTACATGTTGGAATTCATGTTTCCCTCAATGAACTGCAGCTCCCCAGTGCCAGCAACACTCATGCAGCCCAAGACCATGATGCTACCACCACCATGCTTGACTGTAGGCAAGATACAGTTGTCTTGGTACTTCTCACCAGGGCGCCGCCACACATGCTGGACACCATCTGAGCCAAACAAGTTTATCTTGGTCTCGTCAGACCACAGGGCATTCCAGTAATCCATGTTCTTGGACTGCTTGTTTTCAGCAAACTGTTTGCGGGCTTTCTTGTGCGTCAGCTTCCTTCTGAGATGACGACCATGCAGACCGAGTTGATGCAGTGTGCGGCATATGGTCTGAGCACTGACAGGCTGACCTCCCACGTCTTCAACCTCTACAGCAATGCTGGCAGCACTCATGTGTCTATTTTTTAAAGCCAACCTCTGGATATGACGCCGAACACGTGGACTCAACTTCTTTGGTCGACCCTGGCGAAGCCTGTTCCGAGTGGAACCTGTCCTGGAAAACCGCTGTATGACCTTGGCCACCATGCTGTAGCTCAGTTTCAGGGTGTTAGCAATCTTCTTATAGCCCAGGCCATCTTTGTGGAGAGCAACAATTCTATTTCTCACATCCTCAGAGAGTTCTTTGCCATGAGGTGCCATGTTGAATATCCAGTGGCCAGTATGAGAGAATTGTACCCAAAACACCAAATTTAACAGCCCTGCTCCCCATTTACACCTGGGACCTTGACACATGACACCAGGGAGGGACAACGACACATTTGGGCACAATTTGGACATGTTCACTGTGGGGTGTACTCACTTATGTTGCCAGCTATTTAGACATTAATGGCTGTGTGTTGAGTTATTTTCAGAAGACAGTAAATCTACACTGCTATACAAGTTGTACACTGACTACTCTAAGTTATATCCAAGTTTCATGTCTATAGTGTTGTCCCATGAAAAGATATAATGAAATATTTGCAGAAATGTGAGGGGTGTACTCACTTTTGTGATACACTGTATATATACTGTATATATATATAAAGTAAGTGGAGCTGATAAAATGGTCAGTGAGTGTAGAAACAAGGAGGTGGTTTTAATGTTATGGCTGAACAGTGTATAAGTCAATAAAACTTTAAATTTGCAGATACCTGTAGGGAACTTGTTTGGCCGTCTTTGGATTCGAGGGATTTTTGCACCTTTTCTTTATCTGTGACTAAATAATGTTGCTAAGTGTTGCTATTGTTGGATTTGTATTCGAGTCTGGGCCTCCAATTAATTTTTAGAGGAAGTATTTCTTATTCTAATGCAGAAAAAGGACTGGCAGATTTTTAATGTGCAATTTTTCATCAGATTAATTGAAATTGCTCAGAATGTGTTCATATAAAAAGCTACCAGCACTAACCCTGACCCTGGTAGGACTTTGTGTACGTTGTGGAGACTTGTGTACGTTCCTACACATTTGAAGCTGAACAGACTAATGCAGTACGTGCCTGATCATTTTAGCTGACCGACGAGTGTGAGGAAAGGCGGGATTGATAATTAACTTGATGGCAGACCTCCAGGAATTCCAGTCGCGCACACAAGTCTGTGTATCCAGGCATGTCATTAAAATAATTGTGCTAAAGCACTTATGGAGAAGCAAAACCAACAGGCACAGAGCTGTTAAGCAGGGCGTGTTGCTTACATGTTATTTAAGGTACAAATGTTTCCAGGAAAAAAAAACTAGCACTTTTAACCATAACTTTAGAGCTTACAGCTGTGCTGTAATACCTCCAGTAAAGTAGAATGACATGTATGTACTCGCCACTACTTGTTTTTGTGTCCTTTACTCTCAGTCGTGACCCCTCCCTCTGTTCCGAGTTCAATTCGAGGCCTCACGTGGCCACCCTTGAGGTATACAGTATACACTAGCAAAACAAACATTTCTAGGTTCTGCCAGGGGTATTGAAGATGTTGGAGTTGAGGTAGTTGTAGTACACAAGCTAAACATGGAAGATATAATCAGGCATAGGGACCTGAGTGATAGTGATAAGTAAGGCCCTACCTAATTCACGGCATGGACAGTGAAATGAGACGTGTCCCGTTTAATATGCAGCTTGCTGTGATTTGTGTTCAGCGATTTAATGTTTTTCATTCGGGTACCATTCAAGTGCCTCAAGTTTACTGGTTAATTTGCACTATCACGCAATCCTAGAGCAATTCAGTTAGCAACTGGTTAGTCAAAATTACATTTACATTACATTTTTGGCATTTAGCAGACACATTTATTCAAGGGGACTTACAGCACTGTGACGGTATACTGTCTAAGTAATTGAGGGCTTGCTTAAGGGCCCAACAGTGGCAACCTGGCAGCGGTGGGGTTTGAACCATCGACCTTTCCATTACTAGTCCAGTACCTTAACCACAAGGCTACAACTGCCCCAGATGTCCAAGATGTCGAAGTGTAAAGCAGCTAAAAACACTACTCAGGTAACTGAGTTTGGAAAACTCCCAACCAATTCCGTGGACGCAGAGGGGAGTGTGTGAAAACACGGACAAAAATTTTCATATTTAAGACCGTTGCTGGATGTTCTAGGTTTACATTCAAGCGTTAAGGTAGGCTGTGCTGTGTATTGTAGCTTCCATTTATTCTATCATTTAATTTATGAGTGTAATTTAATGACTGCTATGAAATGTGGCTCTTCTATTTTAAAATCTGTAAAATCAAGAAATTAATTACATTTCCTGTAAATTTAGTAGGGCACTGGTGATAAGGCAATGGGGTGCTCTCATAGGTAGCCATGGTGAGTACCCAACAACAATAGTCCAAGGAGTGTCAAGCCACCAACAGGTTGGCTTCTCATAGAGACCAAAAGAAGAGATTATGTGGCTCAAATTTATAGATCTTTTAAGGGGTTAAGGTTAGGGTTGGTAATGAGGTCGACCCCTTTAGTACCCGTGCTGACTCCTCTCCACCTACAGCACCTGCAATGGGCATGCAAGCAGTGGAACTGGACATCAAAGCAATGGAAGAAGGGCCTGTTTTCTCCAAGATCACACGGTCAAGCAGGCACAAGCGCATCTTTTACTGGAAGAAACGATGGTTTCAGGGTGCACTCTAGGATAAGCCACCTCACAACATACAGAAGGCAAAGCTGCTGGACCTGCTGGTAAAGCCCTGGTACCAGATACCACAGGACTCCTTTAGATGTCTTGTGAAGTTCCTGTTTTGGTAAGTCAAAGCTATTCTGACAGCATATTATATGGATGGTCCTAATGTTTTGGCTCATTGATGTAGGCCACTGGAGTGCCTCTACACTGAACTCATCAAACCATTGGCACATGCTGAAATAGAAAAGGAAGCATTTACGAGGGTTCTTCAAAAAGTTGTTTGCACTTTTTTAAACTCTACTTATTAAAATTTTCAAAAACAAATGACGTCACTTTTCTACACAGTCACCTTCCGATGCATTTTTCCCAGCATCAAAACAACTTTTTAATGCCATCAGCAAACAATGGTTTTGGTTGAGCGCATAGCCACTGATGCACCACTGCTTTCACATCATCATCACATGAAAATCTTCTTCCCCTTAAAGCGTCTTTGAGTGTCCAAAAAGGTGGAAATCAGATGGTGCTAACTCTGGACTATAAGCTCTCTCTCAGACTCTCAGTTACTACTACAATTACTACTTTTTGAAGATCTTTCGTATTGAATTTTAGATCATTTATTTGATATTACTCTTAGATTAAGTACCTGTTAGCAATGGATGTGACTGAAACACCTGAACTTAATAATTCTTAAATGTCCACATACTTTTGTCCAAAGATAGTCCAGGTTCTATCAGACAATTTTACTGGTGTGTGTATCATGTTACGTTTACTATATTCAAGATAATGTGAACAGAAGATAATGTAAGCTACACATAAATAAAGATAATCTAAAAAATTTTAATTGGCAGGGGAGGAAAATATTCAAATCGCACAAACTAACAACATTAGCAGTTTGTTGCTGAACCACTGTTGGCAAGTATAGCTTCAGGAACAGAAATCTAAACTAAAGTGTCCTCAAATATGACAGAACTAGCTTGTGTGCTCCATGATCTAAACTTAAAGTCTAAATGGTTTCTAGACTAGAGCTTTCTTGAGGAGCTGAGCCACAGTTTTAATTGCTGTAACATGGTGGTGAGGTCTGGTCCCAAGTGCAATTGCTGGACAGAATCAAGGCGAACAAAGGGGAGCTATTTAAAGAATAACAACTACCCAAAGAGGGATTTGATATGAAGCTGTAGAGCTCAAGAGAGCAGGAGCTCTACAGTCTGAGCCAAACTGCGACCCGACTCATAGTGCATTAGAGAGGGGTATAAGGAGTCACTGAGTCGACTCTTCCTCAAGCTGTATTGCGTCCTTGAATTGCTGTATTGAATCCTTACTGCTAATGGGAGAGAGTGCTAGGTGGAACTGCAACCATGGCCAGTCCACCAGCTACTCAGTCCACCAGTCAACTGACATGATCAAAGCACCAATGCTTCTCCACCATAAAAAAACTGGTGGACTGGATTCTCCAGTGGTTGCAAAATGTATTTAAAGAAAGTGGAAGCGGTTAGTGATTAATACAGCACTGGAAATGGCAAATACCAAGAGATCGATCACTTTACAAAAGCAAAACATAATGCACACAGTCCGACTACCTTACCGGCTGAGTAAGATCAATGATATTCAGGGTTTCCTTAAATAAACCCAAATTCAGGTGTGGTGCAATAAGTCAAGTAAAATTTAATTGTATAGCACTGTTTACAATAGACATTGTCTCAAGGCAACATTACAGTATCTGGGACTGACAGACCAGCACTCACTAGCTCTACAGCTAATGGGATTTGTAGTCTTTTTTGGACTATGATAGAACAATTTATGCTTTCTACTGCGATATACACCAGACAAAGGTAATCAATTCGTTACAATCAATTGCGATATAAAGTTCAATTATTCATACAGTACAAAAACCTTAACAAACTGAGTAACAGGGTGTACCTTTAAAGTACCAAAAATAACACAATGGAAAGGGATACAAGAACATAATATAATAACACTAGAAGAAGGCCAACATTAGAATTACACGTTATCCTACTTGTACATGTCATTTCACGTCTAAAGGTTTTGAAGGTTATTTAACTGTAAGTGTTATGAAGGGTAACTGTACTATAAGAGTTATGAAGGGTTAATGCCCCAGCACTTTGGAGGAACTCATACCTATTGCATAGTTACGTGTATATTTGGGAATTTGGGACAAAGAAACTGCTTTCTTGCGTCATGCATTGAAGAATCAGCCACACCCTGTCAATCCTGGCTAACGTGTAAAACTGCCAAAGAAAATCAGTGAGTCATGCTAGTCATTAAGCTAACTGACTGATGTATAACATCAGGAATGGTACATACTGTACAACTTACATTAGACCCATATACTCACAGGGCGGTTTAAGAGGTACTAGCTGAATAATTTTGCAGTTTGTTTGCTTCTTAAATTATTAATAATTTTAAAATCTTGGTGTTTTGACTTGCATCGGAAATGCATCGGAAGGTGACTATGTAGAAAAGAGATGTCATTTGTTTAAAACATTAAACCTCCTTGTTTCTACACTCACTGTCAATTTTATCAGATCCACTTACCATATAGAAGCACTTTGTAGTTCTACAATTATTGACTGTAGTCCATCTCTCTCTGCATGCTTTGTTAGCCCCCTTTTATGCTGTTCTTCAATGGTCAGGGCCAGCACAACACACACTAACACACCACCACCATGTCAGTGTCACTGCGGTGCTGAGAATGATCCACCACCTAAATAATACCTACTCTGGGGTGGTCCTGTGAGTGTCCTGACCATTGAAGAACAGCATGAAAGGGGGCTAACAAAGCATGCAGAGAAACAGATGGACTACAGTCAGTAATTGTAGAACTACAAAGTGCTTTTATATGGTAAGTGGAGCTGATAAAATGGACAGTGAATGTAGAAACAAGGAGGTGGTTTTAATGTATAATATATATACAAAATATATATAAACATTAAAGCCATTTTTGAGCTAGTTTTAGAAAGAAATAAACATCTCTTTAATATTTACAATATTTTGTGTGTTTAGTCTTTTTTTTTTCCAGTTTTAGTCAAGTGTATCACTCCTTCTTTTATAATAACCACTTTATCCTGAGCAGGGTCTTGCTGGGTTTGGAACCTATCCAAAACCACTCAGTGAAAGGCAGGAATACACCCTGTACGGGGCACCAGTCTAACACATGGAGCCACATACTCACCCACACAGACAATTGCGGACAGAGATAATAACAGTAATCCACTTAGGGCCCAAGAAAATTATACAAACAAAGGGAAAACGTGCATTTAAGTATTATTTCTATTGACATTTTTAATTCTTTATTATGATTCTAAATAAACAAGTGGTGAAAATTAGGATATAGTTATGTTTAAATTACTGTGTTTTGTTCTATTTTCTTTCCAGACCATGTAAAAAAGTAGCTACGGTATCACTTACCCAGTGATTTACAGTGGTCAGACACCCTGACTCCGTCACTGGCGTCAGCTGCACTGACAAACGCGGCTTGTTTCTAGTTAAAGAATCAGATTCAATCAGTTCATGTTGTGATTTAGTCTAAATGTGAAACAAGTAGTCGTAAACCTGATGGACTGGGTAGGGGTGGATTTCCACCGAGGGGTCAAGATAACAAGCAGGAAATGTGTTCATTTAGACCACCAAGAATATTATTATTGCAGCAAGAGATTTTGGATTCTGGTACTTTTTAAAATACAACCCCAAATCTTCTTCTTACATTTACTTTGACTTTTATTTGATTGCAGACAAGATGAACCTAAGATATTTCATGTCCTGTCTGGTCAACTTCATTTTATTTATTAATAAACATCCATTCCTGCATTTCAGGCCTGCAACACAGTATGTTGCCATTCCTTTTCACCACACTTAAAAGACGTTTTGGCACAGAGGATACCAAGTGATTTAGTTTTTCAGCTTTTATTTTGTCTCATTCTTCCTGCAAACACGTCTTAAGATGTACAACAGTACGGGGTCGTCGTTGTCTCATTTTTCCTTTTAAAATTCGCCACACATTCTCTATTGGGGACAGATCAGGACTGCAGACAGGCCAGTCCAGTACCTGTACCCTCTTCTTCCACAGCCATGCCTTTGTAATGTGTGCAGCATGTGGTTTTGCATCGTCTTGTTGAAAAATGCTGGACGTCCCTGGAAAAGATGACGTCTTGAAGGCAGCATATGTTGCTCTAAGATCTCAATGAACTTTTCTGCATTAATGCTGCCATCACAGAAGTGTAAATGACCTTTACCAGGGACACTGACCCAGCCCCATACCATGACAGACCCTGGCTTTTGGACTTGTTGCTGATAACAGTCTGGATGGTCATTTTCGTCCATATTTTCCGGAAAAAGACCTGGAATACTGATTCATCTGACCACAATACACGTTTCCACTGTGTGATGGTCCATCCTAGATGCCTCCGAGCCCAGAGAAGTCGACGCCACTTCTGGACATGGTTAACAATAGACTTCTTTTATTGCACAGTAAAGTTTTAAGTGGCATTTGTGCATGTAACTCTGTATTGTAGTGCTTGACAAAGGTTTGCCAAAGAAATCCCTCACCCATGTGGTTATATCAGCTATTGTTTAGTGGCGGTTCTTGATTCAGTGTCACCTGAGGGATGGAAGATCACGAGCGTTCAGCTTAAGCTTGCGCAATTGGCCTTTATGCACTGAAATTCTTCCTGATGCCTTGAATGGTTTAATTATATTATGCACTGTAGAGGGAGAAATATGCAAATCCCTTCTTTTTTTGAGGTACATTTTTTTTAAACATTTCAATCATTTTCTCACACATTTGTTGACAAACTGGAGATCCTCTCATCATCTTTGCTCCCCAAAGACATTATTTAGTTTTTTCACCTCATTACTAGCCCTAAATTGCCCCTGTCCAAACTGTTTTGGAATGTGTTGCAGGCCTGAAATGCAGGAATGAGGGTAAATTAATAAAATAAATGAAGTTGAGCAGACAAAACATGAAATTTCTTGGGTTCAAACTGTCTGCAATCAAATAAAAGTCAAAGTAAATGTAAGAAACACTGCATTTTTATTTTATTTGTATTTTCCATACAGTCCCAACTTTGTCTGATTTGGGGTTGTACAGTAGGTGTGCAAGAAAAACAGCCTAAAAAAAAAAAGTTTTATCACATCTTGGCCAGAAAAGCACAAAAGTCTGTCTCTGTTCTGCAGATTGTGCTGCATGTGCAAGAAAAAAAACACTCTACAGCTAATTCTGCTGACAACTTGAACTAAAAGTGCTTTTATAAGCAAAACCTCCAAACTGCATGGAAACACACCTTTGTTTATGAGCAGACAGGGATGGTCCAGTGTTGAGGCACACAGTGTGGAACAGAACATGCTGGAACATGTTGAAGAATTCGTGTACAGGTCTGCACAACCCGTGCACACCTGCAGTCTATTCACCTCACCACTTCCTACAGTCCACGCTCACTATAATCCTGGTGTAGCGTAATGAAAGACCAGGGGGAAGAGCTGGAATTCATTCAGTGCTGTAAAAAACAACAGTTCTGTCAATGACTCAAAAAATGTTACGACTTAATTGTTATGGATCTGGGTTTAAATCTCAGTTGCCCTTGAGCAAGGCTCCTAACTGTCCTTGCTCCAGGGGTGCTGTCCCAAGGCTGACCCTGTGCTCTGACCCCATCACTCACTGAGCCCTTCATTAGGTACACCTATCTGGTATGTACATTCATTTATTGTTTTCTAAGCTACACCTACCATACAGATAAACTTTGAGGTATATACAATAACTAACTGTAGCCCATCTGTACAGTTTCTCAGCTCTGTGGAGGGTCACTAAAATTATTTTGACTGATCATCAAATGACAACAAAGGATATTAAATGCTATAGCCATTTTCCTTCCGAACTTCCTTGCTTACAAACTTCCTTCCTTACTTATTTCGAGACTTCCTTCCCTTCAAACTTCCTTCCAAACTTCCTTCCTTTCGAACTTCCTTGCTTACAAACTTCCTTCCCTCCTAACTTCCTTCCTTTCGAACTTCCTTCCAAACTTCCTTCCCTCCAAACTTCCTTGCTTACAAACTTCCTTCCTTACTTATTTTGAGACTTCCTTCCCTTCAAACTTCCTTCCAAACTTCCTTCCTTTCGAACTTCCTTCCAAACTTCCTTCCTTCCAAACTTCCTTACTTCTAAACTTCCCTCTGAACTTCCTTCCAAACCTTCTTCCTTCCTTCTGAACTTCCAAACCTTCTAACAAACTTCCAAACTTCCTTCCTTACTTACTTCCTTATTTCCTTCCTTACTTAACTTCCTTCCAAACTTCCTTCCATCCGAACTTCCTTCCTTACAAACTTCCTTTCTTCCTTCCAACCTTCCTTAACTTCCTTTCATTCTAACTTCCTTCTTTCCTAACCTCCTTCCTTCCTAATTTCCTTTCTTTCTTCTAAACTTCCTTCCTTCCGAACTTCCCTCTGAACTTCCCTCCAAACCTTCTTCCTTCCTTCCGAACTTCCAAACTTTCTTACAAACTTCCTTCCTTCCTTATTTCCCTCCTTCCATTCGAACTTCCTTCCTTCCAAACTTCCTTCCAAATTTTCTAACTTTCTTCCTAACTTCCTTCCTTTTTTAATTTCCTTACTTCCTTCCGACACTTCCTTCCAAAGTTCCTTTCCAACTTCATTCCTTCCGAACATCCCTCCGAACTTCCTTCCAAATCTCCTTCCTTCAGAACTTCCTTCCTTCCTTCAGAACTTCCTTCCTCCTTCCTTCCTTCTGAACATTCATCCTACCTTCCTTTTCTCCCTTTTCTTTCCTTTCCTTTCCTCCCTTTTCTTTCCTTTCCTTTCTTTCTTACAAAAGAATAGTCTTTCTTTCCACCAATACAGTGTTAAACATTTGGATAATTAATGGCAAAATGCATTAATTCTGATTTGGTGGCTCATTGTGAGCCAGAACCTTATTGAAACATTTTAGATTGGTTTTCATTTTCTCATCTATGTGTAGATTATTTTTCAGTGGTTAATAATCATGTTGGAGGTACTTCAAGCCAAATGAAGGTCATAAAAAGCTTCTGGTTTTCCTCAACTAGCCCCGACTGGCTTTTAAACCCCTTATAAAGTCACATGAGTAGGAAAGCACAGTCCAAGTCCCATTAAAGCGTTAAGCCAGAGGGAGAAAAGCTCGTTCAGTAAGAGCCCATGAAAGCCTGCTTTGGCCTGGATTTACGTTCTCCAGCTGGGGACCCCTGACTCTGACCTCTAACCTTTCAGCCCCACCCTACCATCAGTGATCTGAAGTCTAAAAGAGAGTGTGTGGGAATTGCTTTCTGAGCAGCTTGGATTGAAAAAGCATGTACAAAGAAGTCTTTGTGCCCATCTCACCAATCTCACTTCAGTGGGATTCGGTTTCACTGGCCGGAACACCTGAGAGGCCTGGCTTCTACTGGTCAGGCCAGTAAAACACATCAAATGAAATCCTTCCATGATTTGTCTTTGCTAAAGCTAAGTGTATGGAGCTGTTGAAGGCTGTCTTGGGATCTGCCAAACTTCAAAGCAGCTTGCTTCAGAGACTAGCGGCTATGCTCATTAAAAAGGTCCTAGCAAATCACTTGCAGATAGAAAGGAGTCATGAATGGGTTCAGCAGGCAGCATTTACTCGGCCACAGATGTCTGAGGAAATACCTGCTGTGTCTTCCAGCCTGTTAGCTGAATGGCTCCCGCTGGACTGAGAAGTTCTGATTAAAGGCATAATAATGAATTCCAAATGAACTAGGCATTGTATTAGGATCTCATCTCGGCTTCTTTCTCATTGACAACACTAACCATGAGCTATTTTATAAGACAGTATTACAGTGTTACAGTGGTACCTTGTAACTCGACGTCCCCTAAACTTCAAATCATTTGTACCCATAAACTCGACATTTACCTTAAATTTAACGTGGTCAGCTTTGTAGATTTGTTTATTTGATTTCAAATTAACAATGAACAGCCGCTTTGTTTAGTGCTCGGCTTGAGTGGTGCAGTAAGACGGCATCAAAGTGTATATATGAGACGAATCTTTTCACTTTTAAACTTGTGTTATAGCTCGGGGTCTAAAGAAAATGCTTATTATTAAACCATTTATCATAAAAAAAAGCTTAACGTGATCAGCCATAACATTAAAACCACCTCCTTGTTTCTACACTCACTGTCCATTTTATCAGCTCCACTTACCATATAGAAGCACTTTGTAGTTCTACAATTACTGACTGTAGTCCATCTGTTTCTCTACATGCTTTGTTAGCCCCCTTTCATGCTGTTCTTCAATGGTCAGGACTCTCCCAGGACCACTACAGAGTAGGTATTATTTGGGTGGTGGAACATTCTTAGCACTGCAGTGACATCGACATGGTGGTGGTGTGTTAGTGTGTGTTGTGCTGGTATGAGTGGATAAGACACAGCAGTGCTGATAGACACCTCACTGTCACTGCTGGACTAAGAATAGTCCACCAACCAAAAATATCCAGCCAACAGCGCCCCATGGGCAGTGTCCTGTGACCACTGATGAAGGTCTAGAAGATGACCAACTCAAATAGCAGCAATAGATGAGCGATCATCTCTGACTTTACATCTACAAGGTGAATCAACTAGGTAGGAGTGTCCAATAGAGTGGACACGGTATTTAAAAACTCCAGCAGCGCTGCTGTGTCTGATCCACTCATACCAGCACAACACACACTAACACACCACCACTGACACATGTCAGTGTCACTGCAGTGCTGAGAATGATCCACCACCTAAATAATACCTACTCTGTAGTGGTCCTGTGGGGGTCTTGACCATTGAAGAACAGGGTAAAAGCAGGCTAAAAAAGCACGATTAAGAAGCATAAGGAAACAATAAAAAAAAGTAAAGGTAAAGTGCAGGTTTTATTGTATTTTTTATTGTTTTTAACTGTTTTTTTAATTGTATTTTAGTGTTTTTATATTATATTTGTGTTATTTGTTGTGTATAAGTTTTAAAAATGACCCCATTATTTACATTAGCCTAAAATATATGCAGTTCCAAGGGACCATGTAACACATTAACAGGTTTCCCATACATCTTTTTGGAAAAAATACCTTAAAACTCAACGCTTTTTAAACTCAACGACACTCCCAGAACATACTGACGCTCAGTTTTAAGGTACCATTGTATTTTGTTTTTGAGCAGATAAGGGTCGGTAAACGTACCCTGGCTTTTGTGTCATTTTGTTTCATTCAAGCCTCCAGATCATCTTACACAGGACTTTTGTATTGATCTTTTGTATTTTATCTTCTGGACTATGCTTGCTTAGCTTTTGTAATCATCCGGTTTATCGTTTTAGTGGTTTCTCCTAGCTCAAAAGTTACAGACTAGTCTAGCAGGTTTGTAAGAATGTCCAAAAGTTCAAAGAAACTCAAACAAACCAAATGCTTCCATAAAAGGTTTAGCCACAGCACAACACAAAGGATTTTTATAGGGCTTTATAAAAGAACTGAAAAAGAAAACGCTAATCACTATTGAAAATCATTTAAAGGTGCCAGGACTTTTAGAGCCTATTTAATGACCTGTTATTACTAATATTGTGTTGGTCCCTCTTTTGCTGCCAAAACAGCCCTGACCCGTCGAGGCATGGACTCCACTAGAACCCTGAAGGTGTGCTGTGGTATCTGCCACCAAGAGGTTAGCATCAGATCCTTTAACTCCCACAAGTTGTGAGGTGGGGCCTCCATGGATCAGACTTGTTTGTCCAGCACATCCCACAGATGCTCGATTGGATTGAGATCTGGGGAATTTGGAGGCCAAGTCGACACCTCAAACTCGTTGTTGTGCTCAAACCATTCCTGAAGCATTTTTGCTTTGTGGCAGGGCGCATTATCCTGCTGAAAGAGGCCACAGCCATCAGGGAATACCGTTTCCATGAAAGGGTGTACATGGTCTGCAACAATGCTTAGGTAGGTGGTACGTGTCAAAGTAACATCCACATGGATGGCAGGAACCAAGGTTTCCCAGCAGAACATTGTCCAAAGCATCACATTGCCTCTGCCAACTTACCTTCTTCCCATAGTGCATCCTGGTGCCATGTGTTCCCCAGGTAAGCGACACACATGCACCCGGCCATCCACGTGATGTAAAAGAAATGTGATTCATCAGACCAGTCCAGTTACAATGCTCACGTGCCCATTGTTGGCGCTTTCGGCGAAGGACAGGGGTCAGCATGGGCACCCTGACTGGCCTGCGGTTATGCAGCCCCATTTGCAACAAACTGTAATGCTCTGATGATTCTGACACCTTTCTATCAGAACCAGCATTAACTTCTTCAGCAATTTGAGCTACAGTAGCTCGTCTGTTGGATCGGACCACACGGGCCAGCCTTCCCTCCCCACGTGCATCAATGAGCCTTGGCTGCCCATGACCCTGTCGCCAGGTTTACCACTGTTCCTTCGTTGGACCACTTTTGATAGATACTAACCACTGCAGACCGGAAACACCCCACAAGAGCTGCAGTTCTGGAGATGCTCTGTCCCAGTCGTCTAGCCATCACAATTTGGCCCTCATAAAACTTGCATAAATCCTTATGCTTGCCCATTTTTCCTGCTTCTAACACATCAACTTTGAGGATAAAATGTTCACTTGCTGCTTAATATATCCCACCCACAGACAGGTGCCGTGATGAAGAGATAATCAGTGTTATTCACTTCACCCTATGTCATAATGTTATGCCTCGTCGGTGTATATATAAAGCTAACAAAACAACACACAATAGAAACAGTACACCAACCATCAAACATGATGGCGGTAGTCTAATCCTCTTGAAAAAAAAAACCCAGTATTTGTTATCTACATTGACCTTCTTACACTGCTCAGATGTCCAGTTCTGATATCTGTGTGTCCATTGTAGATGCTTTTGACAGGAGTTAGCATGAATACCATGGCTGGCCTGTGACTTATCAGCCACATACACAGAAGGGTTCAATACACTGTGTCTTGGACACATTTACATCATTAAGTATTGAGATATTCTGCAGTTTGAGCCATAGTAGCAGTAGCTCTTCTGTTGGTCTGTACCAGACTCCATAGCCTTCACGACCTCTGGTGTCAGTGAGTCTTGGATCAGTGTCACCCAATAATAATGGGAGTTTTTGGGTAGTCCGTTCTCAGACCACTGCCAGTTGGTACTAATTACAGCTACCTGTGAGCACCTCTTGTTGTCTTGGAGATACTGCAACCCCATTGTCTGGCCATAATGATTGGTTCTTGTCAAAGTCTATGGGGAACTACGATCATACCAATATTTAATAAATCCCCAATTGGCTTGGGATTGGGGGGGATGGTGTTTCTAATGTTTTGGCTTACCAGTGTATGTGTTATTTTATTGCATAGCAACAAGCTGATAATGTACATGTAAATAAATGTGAACAATATTGTGATAAAGTTCTGTTTCTAGAAATGAAACGTAGGATAATATGACCATTTTGGGACAATCTTATAACATAAAAAATGCTTGATGTTTCGATAAGAGTCGTGGAATAAACTGACTATATCTACAGTCATGCTCATCCAACTTCTCAGTAAGCCCTCATTCCCTGGAAGACGGCACTTCAACCAAAATAGAAATGCTATTATTTTGTTGATATAGAGATGAGTCAGAACTTTGAATTCATTTGGAGTAACCCTCGCGACGCTAAAGGCTAGGGTGAACCAAATACACGTCAGATTTAGACTCACACAGCAAAACAAACAACAATGTAAGGTTAATATAGGGTCAGAGATGTGGAAAAAGAGAAATATGGTCATATAAGTGCTTTATAAGGTCAATATAATGTGAAAGACGTGGGAAAACGAAGCTAACCCACGCCCCCTCCGACACGTGGGCAGCAGCCGTATGCATTTTGTCACCCACACTAGGCGAGTGCATATATGCGAATCAGCCTTGTGTACAGAGAGACACACCCTGATCCACACTCTTTCCTCGCCTCTGTGCAGGCACCATCAATCAGCCAGCAGAGGTGGTAGTGCATCAGTCACGAGTCCCTATCCTCACCCCTATATGAACAACAGGCCAATCGTTGTTCATGTGGCCGCTCAGCCCAGTCGGAAGAAATATAGTCATATAAGTGCAATTTTTTTCACCACCACACAAAAGACTTTCATCCTGGGCCAAAATCAAGGTCATGAGGGTGTGCTTAGCACAGAGAAAGATAGAGAATAGTAGGATTTTAACTGATAGACTGTATTATACAGTAGACTAGTCTCAAAGCATCTGCCCTTGTTTTTCCATGTTTTACCATTTTAAAGCATGGAATATTGCAGACCATGTCAAACACAAACAAACAAACCAGAAGCGACCTGGAGTAAATGACTGCTCTGAAGTTTGACTTGACCTCTCAACTTTTGGACACTGACAATTACCACACCAATACTGACCTTTAGAACTACACAGATTCCAAAGCGAAGTGGTAAAGACGTTAGCACTGAGCTTAGTCGGTTCCACTTAGAAAAACTCCAGTGATTATATATTACAGCTCGGTGGCTAAGTGGGTAGCACTGTCGCCTCACAGCAAGAAGGTCCTGGGTTCGATCCCCAGGTGGGGCGGTTCAGGTACTTTCTGTGCGGAGTTTGCATGTTCTCCCGTGTCTGCGTGGGTTTCCTCCGAGAGCTCCGGTTTCCTCCCACAGTCCAAAAACATGTGGTCAGGTTAATTGGAGACACTGAATCGTCCGATAATAAACCAGTGCATTGTAGTGCCGGTCCCGAGCCCGGATAAATAGGGAGGGTTGTGTCAGGAAGGGCATTCAGTGTAAAAACTCTGCCAAATCGATAATGTGGATCACGATCTAATTAGTTAGTTGAGCTGGTTAACCAAAACCTTTTTTCATGAATTTTATCAGTAGCAAACAAAGGGGCCAATAATTCTGTAACTGGCTGTATATTGTGATTTTACAGCTAAACTGTTGTTAATTTACTAGCTATAGCTTTCTTAAACACCAATAAAGTAAATAGTAAAACATCCCAGGGTGCAACTCAGGGGCAACACAGACTTCCGTAATCTCAAACTCGCTTACAATTTAGTGCAGCCAAGTCACCATCTGCATGTTTTGGCAGGTAAAAACGTGAAGATTACACCAAGGTTCTCAGGGACTGTGTTGGTTCAATGCAAATGATCATTTAGATTCATGTTTATGGCATTTAGTAGATACTTTTATTTTTAAAAAAGCCCTTATAATTTTTACCAAATGCAAATAATGCAAGTTATTTCTTTACAGAACAGGAAACCCTACAATCAGTCATCCAGCAACCTAATAGCTGAGCTCCTATTGTCCTAATCTAGATAAATACAGTAGATGGTCTGAGTATTTATGTGCCACTTTATTAGGTTGGGTTTAATGCTTCTTTTTCCTTACCCAACAAGTGCAAAGAAAGTATTTTTACTACTTACGAAGACTAAGGTTCATTTCAGGGCTATTCAACATTAACTCAAAGAATTCAAATGTATGTTTGCACTCTGTGAAACCCTTCTGCTCCCTTGAGACAGCTGAACCATGACCAGATGGACTGGTTGCCTTGTCAACGCCACCTTCTTTCACTGCTCGACCCCTTTTTATACGTTTTCTCACACTTTGTTCCTCTTAGTGTAGACTTGAGTCTGGACGGGGGGAGACTGTACAGCTCAAGAAATCACCCTAGCTGTATCCTCTGTGTTTATCAGTGTTCTACAAACATGAATTTATTGCACCTTTAAAACTATTGTGTTATTGTCTAAAATTGTATTTCAGTTTATATACACCGATCAGCCACCTCCTTGTTTCTACACTCACTGTCCATTGTATCAGCTCCACTTACCATATAGAAGCACTTTGAAGTTCTACAATTACTGACTTTAGTCTATCTGTTTCTGTACATATCTTTTTAGCTTCCTTTCACCCTGTTCTTCAATGGTCAGGACCCCCACAGGACCACCACAGAGCAGGTATTATTTAGGTGGTGGATCATTCTCAGCACTGCAGTGACACTGACATGGTGGTGGTGTGTTAGTGTGTGTTGTGCTGGTATGAGTGGAGCAGACACAGCAGCGCTGCTGGAGTTTTTAAATACCGTGTCCACTCACTGTCCACTCTATTAGACACTCCTACCTAGTTGGTCCACCTTGTAGATGTAAAGTCAGAGACGATCGCTCATCTGTTTATGAGTGGTCACAGGACGCTGCCATGGGGCGCTGTTGGCTGGATATTTTTGGTTGGTGGACTATTCTCAGTCCAGCAGGGACAGTGAGGTGTTTAAAAACTCCACTCATACCAGCACAACACACACTAACACACCACCACCATGTCAGTGTCACTGCAGTACTGAGAATGTTCCACCACCCAAGTAATACCTACTCTGTAGTGGTCCTGGGGGGGTCCTGACCATTGAAGAACAGCATGAAAGGGGGCTAACAAGTCAGCATGCAAGTCAGTAATTGTAGAACTACAAAGTGCTCCTATATGGTAAGTGGAGCTGATAAAATGGACAGTGAGTGTAGAAACATGGAGGTGGTTTTAATGTTATGGCTGATCGGTGTATGACTAAATAAAGACATTCTATTGTATTATACAGTATAACCAATTTGGGTAAGACCGTTTCCTGTTCCAGCATGACTTTGTCATGACTGTGCACAGTGTGAGGCCAATAAACATGGTGAGTGGGAAGGATCACCAGAGGGCTGCACAGAGTCCTGACCTCAACCTGATTGAACAGCTTTGGAATAAACAGCAAAGCAAACCTTCTTGTCCTGATCTCACAAATATTCCTTTAGGTGAATGGGCCCAAATGATTGCATGCTGTCCAAGGTTGTCCAATGTGTATACATTGGGCCATATAGTATAAAATACAATAATTTTGCCATAGGACTAGCACTGTGGGTTAATTTTCCATCCTTTCCATGTTGATATTTGACACAACCAATCTACAGTGACCTGATTACCGGGTTATTTTAAGTAGACAGATCACTCCTGTAATGACCTGTAATTAAGCACCTTCTTATCTAGAAAGACACTAATGACCAAAGACGGAGTCAATCACATGACCCCATAAATCCCAGTGTGACCATAAACTAGGTTACCTAGGCGGATGGAACCAAGTAATCAATTCTTACACTCGCAAGTAAGTACCAAGCAGGTTCCAGCCAGATAGAAAAATAAATCACACCTATCGATATTGGTTTGGCAAGAGATGAAGCGCCCACAGGACAACACTGAAGGCAGGACTCAAGAATAAGCTGGATTGACAGGATCCCGACATGGATTGCATTATCAGGGGCTAGTCAGCTACAAGCGGCATGAGACAGAGGGCATTTGGGAAAGATGACCCATCTGTGCAGCCAACCAAAGCGTGATAACATGACATGACATGAGAGTGATCCCTTAAACTGAATCAGAACCTTGTTTTCGCTTACTATGTAAGGTGAGGTGTTTGGTACATGTGTTTTTGACCTCTCAGAAACGTAGCTTTCCCCAGAGTGTGGTGCTATACAAATGTCTGTTGTCCTTCCCAAGCTCTGCCATGCAGCCACTATTGGGCCCTTAGGCAAGGCCCTTAACCCTATTTGCTCCAGAGGTGCTGTACAATGGCTAACACTGCACTCTGACCCTAGCTTCCAAAATAATTTTGTTGTACTGTAATTTATACACTGATCAGCCATAACATTAAAACCACCTCCTTGTTTCTACACACACTGTCCATTTTATCAGCTCCACTTATCAGCTCAACCTATCAGCACCATATAGAAGCACTTTGTAGTTCTACAATTACTGACTGTAGTCCATCTTTTTCTCTACATACTTTTTTAACCTGCTTTCACCCTGTTCTTCAATGGTCAGGACCCCCACATGACCACCACAGAGCAGGTATTATTTACCACTGACATGGTGGTGGTGTGTTAGTGTGTGTTGTGCTGGTATGAGTGGATCAGACACAGCAGCGCTGCTGGAGTTTTTAAATACTTACTGTCCACTCTATTAGACACTCCTACCTAGTTGGTCCACCTTGTAGATGTAATGTCAGAGACGATCGCTCATCTATTGCTGCTGTTTGAGTTGGTCATCTTCTAGAGTCACAGGGGTGGCTCATGGGGTGCTGTTGGCTGGATATTTTTGGTTGGTGGACTACTTTCAGTCCAGCAGGGACAGTGAGGTGTTTAAAAACTCCATCAGCGCTGCTGTGTCTAATCCACTCATACCAGCACAACACACACTAACACACCACCACCGAGTCAGTGTCACTGCAGTGCTGACATGTCCTGATCTTGTCAATCCAGTTTATTCTTGGTCTTCAACGTCATCTGAGTCCTGTGGGTGCCTCATCACCTACCTGAAGAGGCACTCCTACCAGGTGTCACTCTCTCAACTGGTGTTCCCCAGGGCTCTGTACTCTGTACTTGGCCCGCTTCTATTCCCTATCTACACCCGCTCTTTTGGTAAGGTCATAGCCTCCCATCCCTTCTGTTACCACTCCTCTGCAGATGATTCTCAGCTCATGCTGTCATTTCCTCCTTCAGACACACAAGTCTGAGCTCGCATCTCAGCATGTCTGCAAGATATCTCACTATGGATGTCAGCTCTTCACCAACAAGACAGAGCTGATACTTATTCCTGGAGATCAATCTCCAACCCACAACCTAGTCATCTCTCTTGATGACCCCCAGATCGAACCATTTGATAATGTACGAAACCTTGGTGTCGTCCATGACAACCAGCCGACCTTCTTTCCTCATGTAGTCAACATGACAAGATCGTGCTGATTCCTCCTCTACAACATCAAGAAGATTCGTCTGTTTCTTGCCATGAAAGCCACTCAGATTCTTGTCCAGTCACTTGTAATCTCATGACTGGACTACTGCAACTCCCTCCTGGCAGGTTCTTCCATGTCCATTATTAAACCCCTGCAATTTATTCAAAATGCACCTGCCTAAATACTGCCACATCACCCCACTGCTGTGTTTTCCTCACTGGCTTACTGTAGCTGCCAGCATTCAGTTTGAAACAATGATGCTCGCCTACAAAGGCAAAAATGGACCAGCCCCACGCTACCTTTGAGGCCTAATAAAACCCCGCTCTGTACCACTCTAAATATAAAAGTTACTGTTAAATATTAAGTCACACACACATTTTCTTTCTGATTGCAAAAATAAACTACACAGCTAGAATGACTGCTAGGGTTTTTCATATAAAGTCACCAGACTGCAGCATCCATGAACAATTCAATGTCTCTTTCTCCTCCAGATGATTGGTTTTACAGTAACAGTATTAAAATTTGGTATGTTAATTCAAACCTCCTCACGTTGTTTATGTCTTGAATCCCTAAGCACCTGAAATCACTGGTTCTTAGATCTTTATTTTTAAGCTAAACGGTTTCATGCAGCGCTGAAAAAAATGGAATTGTTCTATATTAAGTACAGAAATGGTCAATTTCAGATGATTAAAACCCCCCTACGCTTCCCCAGCAATGCATTTAATTACAGAGACCACCACTAGCTTTAAAGGCCATTAAATCTGTCCAAAAAAATCCATACATCTTCATTTAAATATATCTGAAACACATCAAGCTCAAAAGGTGGCCCTTTATGCTCCACAGCATGAGGTCAAGTGAAGAAGGGCTTTTATATTAAGCTAACAAATTGATCACACAGTCATCATCAAATATTTATGTTATAAAGTCTGAAGCATCCTGACATTCTGAAATACCCTGAGAGAACCAAGATCTTTTTCACTAGATTAACCCTGTATGCCTCATTTACAGTGGTCTAAACCTGCAAATCATGTGCAAAAAAAAAATCACAGCATGCAGATTGCACATAAACAAATTATTATGGACATAATCACATAGTGTAAAGGTAGTGATGCCAGAATTCACAATTGTTCCATTATCTAATCGTATGATTCGAACTTGATTGATAAAATAGAATGAATCCTATTTTAATATTTATTGTCAATTAACAATAGAATATATGTCCATATATATCTGTCTATCTCTCTCTCTCTCTCTCGCTCTCTCTCTCTCTCTCTCTATATATATATATATATATATATATATACCGATTAGCCATAACATTAAAACCACCTCCTTGTTTCTACACTCACTGTCCATTTTATCAGCTCCACTTACCATGTAGAAGCACTTTGTCATTCTACAATTACTGACTGTAGTCCATCTGTTTCTCTGCATGCTTTGTTAGCCTCCTTTCACCCTGTTCTTCAGTGGTCAGGACTCCCCCAGGACCATCACAGAGTAGGTATTATTTAAGTGGTGGAACAGTGTATAAGACACAGCAGCGCTGCTGGAGTTTTTAAACACCTCACTGTCACTGCTGGACTGAGAATAGTCCACCAACCAAAAGTATCCAGCCAACAGTGCCCCGTGGGCAGCGTCCTGTGACCACTGATGAAGGTCTAGAAGATGACCAACTCAAACAGCAGCAATAGATGAGCGATCGTCTCTGACTTTACATCTACAAGGTGGACCAACTAGGTAGGAGTGTCTAATAGAGTGGACAGTGAGTGGACACGGAATTTAAAAACTCCAGCAGCGCTGCTGTGTCTGATCCACTCATACCAGCACAACACACACTAACACACCACCACCATGTTATTGTCACTGCAGTGCAGAAAATGATCCACCATCTAAATAATACCTGCTCTGTAGTGGTCCTGTGGGGGTCCTGACCATCTAGTTTACATTAAATTTTTTCTTCTAAACTTTAAGTGTGCTACTGTGTTTGAACTTCCTGGTCCTGGTGTACGTAGGAGTACCAGATGGTTATGGTCTACCACAGACGTCTGGAAGCATTCTGTGTTCAGCTGTTCGGTGCTCACAGTTACTAACACAATGTTGTTTCCCCTCCCCCTTTTCTCTTACACAGACAGAGCCAACATACCACCGGCCAAAATAATGATGAGGATGTTTTTGTCGAGCTCATATTGTGTCTCATGGGGTTTTTTTTTCTTATAAACAAACCATGCTTTTACATCCTGTGGTTTATTCGCCTTCATGTCATGTTTTGTAGGTTCAGTGGCTTTGTACATGATAAAGCAAACTAAAAGAATACACACAGTGAGCAAACAAACCAGATAACCTCTGTTCTTTATTTCTTTCTTTAAATAGTGAATAAGTTTAAACAACGTGATCTTAATAAATTTTATACTGTGTATGATTCAAGTATGATTAATGACCACTTTTATCATGTATAATTGATCTTACAGCATTACTCAGAGTCTCTGTGAGCTCTTGGCTTCGTTTTTGTCCCAATCCATTAGCAAAGCCTCCATGATCAAAGTCTGTTTGCTTACTCAACCATGCACGGATTCTGACCTCTAACCTATGACCACTAGGCACACAAAATCTCTGCTAAACAAATAGTCCTGCTCAGCCAGTTGTTCCTGGTCTAAACCAGATTCTGTTCTATGAACTGACAGCACTGATTTTCCTGTATTTCCTAATGGTTAAGCAGTAAACTATGATGTCAAAAAAGATTACATGGTTCTGTGTAGTGAAGCGTTAAATAGATGTGAATTATCAGTAGTATTCAAAATATGTGTTAAAATTACTAGAATTAAGCACAGTAAAAATGTATATAAAATTACAACAGAACAAGTACCTTCAATTAAAATATACAACACAGAGTCTTTAAACAATGGGTCTGTCCAAAAACCTAGTGAGCTCTTTACATAGACAGCATTTTACCCAAGAAGAAGACTGTCCGAATTCTTAGATGCCTTAAAATGCCGACTACTAAGGTGTTACATTTCGAAGCAAAAAACTGAATAACGAGGGAGCATCTGATGCTTCCTTATGCCAAGTTCACACTACACGACTTTCAAGTTGTTCAGATAACAGTACAGTTCACACTACACCACTGGATCTCTTGCACTCAGGTGTCTTTTCAGTCATTGTGTATTTCACACTACACGACTGATGGGCAATAGGGGATTAAAACACTACACGATCTATCACCAGGAAGAATCTCAGATGAGTCTATCTGGTCTCCCAAACTTCGTTTTTGTCATGAAAACACACGCGAGTGATGAGGGGTTTAATGATACCATGTCCAAAAAATGCACGTCAACAATAAGCAAGTGATCAAAGTTGTTTGTGCATTGATTTGCAGCATAAAATCAAAGAGAAAAAATAAATGAATCCGAGTTTATTGGCCTATGTGACCAGCAGGGATCGTCTGTTCTGTAGTGAGTTGGAGGTTAATAAACATTTTTTGCGATGCAATGTTGGTGTTATGTTTTGTAGAGAATGATAAGGTCAGAAATATTGTAAAGCTTGTGTGTGTGTGCCGATGTATTCTGATAGAAACTATATTATACCACTGTCCCAAGTTTTTACAACTCTTCTCCCGGGTGTCCCCTCACATTCTCATTGGCTGTAGTTCGACACCGCACTCATAGCCAGTCGGTCAACTGATATCCAGATATTTAGCATGCTAGATATCTCTCTTCAGTCGGCAAGTGAGCGAGCCGCTCGAATCGAGTCGTTGAGCAGTTCACACATGGAGACCGAGAGCCGAGTTTCATCATTGATTTTTAATTAGTATGTGTCATTGTAAGTGTCATTTATTTGCAAATTCGGGCTTGTCAATTGACAATTTAGCCATTTTCAGCATTTCACAGTGGGAGATGTTAGCTTGCATGCTTGCTGGTTTGAATGACCTGAGGCTAACTGTGTTAGCTTAGTAATATATGCAAAATAAGTACAAATGCAGTGACATTATCGCTGTCTATGTAGTGCATCTAAAAAATCTGCCTTATGAGTTCCTCTCTACTTTAACAGCTGCCTATGAAGGCAGTAGGCAGCAAGGCAGCTCACTAGATCGTCAGATATTAATTTGCACTCCTTCCTGAAGTGCTGGTAAAGACATTCATGGTTTAGCAGATGTCTTCCTTTCTGGATTGCAGAACAGAGACACCTTTATTCTCTCAACCTTGAAATACTGACCTTATTACAACACCCTAACAAAAGCAGCTTTTGAAGTGACAAGCGGTCACCATATATCACGGCACACCTTCCTTTAATTTCATGCTGCCTTGTTTCATCAGCTTTTTACCGGAATCGACTGAATACGCGACTAATGAATAAGTGGGGGAGGGCTAATGGACTTAAAGTTTGCTAACCGGGACATTCAGGTATCTGTAAAGTGTGAAGTTATCAGTACTAACAGTTTCTCTGGGAATTCTTTTGCCACCACAACATGATGCCTACTAATAAAATATAAACAAGTTTACACCATCACACCCATATGAGAATGAATGTAGGTGAAAGAAGTCACACAGATATGTGTGAGAAGCTGCAGAGAAGTTGATTGCTTAACAAATGGTGCAATGTGATCGCAGATATGTTTTCACCAAACAGCGCCAAATATTTCTCTGCTGATCTGAGCACCATTTGTGCCAAGTTTACCATAAAGTAAATGCTACTCTTTACTGTATTATCACAGTGGTTCTTACTAATCTTTTTTATAAAGATTGTTCTTAATAAACATGTTCATTCAAATGCTCAATGTGGGAAAAATTTAAAGCTTTAAATTGATGTTGTAAATATTAAATTGATGTTGTAATACTTTTGACTGTAAGTCTTATAAGTAAAAGTACAAAAAGCTAACACCCCTCCCCCATTTTACAAGAAAACATTAATCACTCTTGAAAAGAGTCCACACAAATGTGTTATATTGTTGGAATTACGAATAGATTATATATCAATATATTATAAATAAACTGCATTAATTTCCTTTGGGATTAAAAAAGTACCTACCTACCTACCTACCTACCTACCTACCTACCTATCTATCTATCTATCTGTCTGTCTGTCTGTCTGTCTGTCTGTCTGTCTGTCTATCTTGCAGGTAACATGCCACATACACCAATCAGCCATAACATTGAAACCACCTCCTTGTTTCTACACACATTGTCCATTTTATCAAATTTACCATATAGAAGCACTTTGTAGTTCTACAATTACTGACTGTAGTCCATCTGTTTCTCTGCATGCTTTGTTAGCCCCCTTTCATGCTGTACTTCAATGGTCAGGACTCTCCCAGGACCACTACGGAGTAGGTATTATTGAGATGGTGGATCATTCTCAGCACTGCAGTGACACTGACATGGTGGTGGTGTGTTAGTGTGTGTTGTGCTGGTATAAGTGGATAAGACACAGCAGCGCTGCTGGAGTTTTTAAACACCACACTGTCACTGCTGGACTGACAATACTCCACCAACCAAAAACATCCAGCTAACAGTGCCCTGTGACCACTGGTGAAGGTCTAGAAGATGACCAACTCAAACAGCAGCAATAGATGAGCGATCGTCTCTGACTTTACATCTACAAGGTGGACCAACTAGGTAGGAGTGTCTAATAGAGTGGACAGTGAGTGGACACGGTATTTAAAAACTCCAGCAGCACTGCTGTGTCTGATCCACTCATACCAGCACAACACACACTAACACACCACCACCATGTCAGTGTTACTGCAGTGCTGAGAATCATCCACCACCTAAATAATACCTGCTCTGTGGTGGTCCTGACCAGGGTGAAAGAAGGCTAAAAAAGTGTGTAAAGAAACCGATGGACTGCAGTCAGTAATTGTAGAACTTCAAAGTGCTTCTATATGGTAAGTGGAGCTGATAAAATGGACAGTCAGTGTAGAAACAAGGAGGTGGTTTTAATGTTATGGCTGATCAGTGTATATCTCCTTCTCTATTTCTCTCTCTATTATACGATGCAGATAACTCCACCCATGAAAAAGTGACGAACTTTAAATTTACTGATTGACTTCTGTTTTACTGCAATCCACTCTTGTGCAGTTAGTCTCACGTAAACAAAAGTCTTGCAGCAGTGGATATTAAGTCAATAGAAAAAGGCGTAGGAGGGACTGAAACAGCCCAGCAGAGAAGTCTCACACACTCACACAGAGCGAGACAGCAGCAGAATGAATGACAATGAATAATGGAAAGAGGGCAACAAAAAGTCTGCTCCATTTCCATGTGAAAGGAGCTCGGGAATAGGAGGGAGAGATCAGTCTCGCCTCAGTTGCAGAGAAACGTGAAATGAAAGTTTCTGGTTAACACTAAATGTAGCACCCAACACAAAATATACCACTAGTGTGATCACAGTAGACAATTACCAGATATTTCAGCAATGGTACTATTTTTTTGTCCTAATGGTGTGTTTTACCCTTAGTAAGTTAACAAAATGCCATAAATGCACCCATTCATTCTGGATACAGATACTAAAACTCCCACTTGTTTTTATTTTCTTAACCACTTAAGACCGGAGCTTTGATTTTTTTAATGTATTTTTCAACATTGTCCCCATGTCCCCATATGTGACCGCAGGGTCTGAAGATTAATATCTTGGGCCAGCAGAAGGTTGCCGGGTTCAAGCCCCACCACTGCCAGGTTCCCACTGTTGGTCCCTTGAGCAAGGCCCTTAACCCTCAATAGCTTAGACAATATACTGTCAGAGTACTGTAAGTCGCTTTGGATAAAAGTGCTGAAAATGTAAGTGCTAAATGTTAATTGCTGGATCAGTTGTAACATAGTGGTTAAGGTACTGGAATAGAAATCAGATGGTTGCCAGGTTCAAGTCCCACCACTGCCAGGTTCCCACTGTTGGGCCCTTGAGCAAGGCCCTTAACTCTCAATAGCTTAGACAATATACTGTCAGAGTACTGTAAGTCGCTTTGGATAAAAGTGCTGAAAATGTAAGTGCTAATTGTTAACTGCTGGATCAGTTGTAGCCTAGTGGTTAAGGTACTGGACTAGAAATCAGATGGTTGCCAGGTTCAAGTCCCACCACTGCCAGGTTCCCACTGTTGGCCCCTTTAGCAAGGCCCTTAACCCTCAATAATATAGACAGTATACTGTCAGAGTACTGTAAGTCTCTTTGAATAAAAGTACTGAAAATGGAAATGCTAATTGTTAATTGCTGGATCAGCTGTAGCCTAGTGGTTAAGGTACTGGACTAAAAATCGAAAGGTCGCTATATTTCAAGCCCTACCACTGCCAGGTTGCAACTGTTGGGCCCTTGAGCAAGACCCTTAATTCCCAACAGCTTAGACAATACAGTATACTGTCATACTTTGGATAAAAGTGCTGAAAATGTAAGTGCTAGTTGTTAATTGCTGGATCAGTTGTAGTCTAGTGGTTAAGGTACTGGACTAAAAATCGTAAGGTCGCTATTGTTCAATCCCCACCACTGCCAGGTTGCAAATGTTGGGCCCTTCAGCAAGGCCCTTAACCCTCAATAATATAGACAATATACTGTACTGTCATAGTACTGAAAGTCGCTTTGGAAAAAAATGCTGAAAATGTAAATGCTAATTGTTAATTGCTGAATCAGTTGTAGTCTGGTTAAGGTACTGGACTAGAAATCAAAAGGTTGCCGGTTCAAGCCCCACCACTGCCAGGTTGCAACTGTTGGGCCCTTGATCAAGACCCTTAACCCTCATTTGCTTAGATTGCATACTGTTACAACTGTAAGTCGCTTTGGATAAAAGGATAAATTGGAAGAAGGACAGGTGATGTACCCCATCAAACAATCCAGAACCCATATATTACCAGATGTTATTTGGATGGAGGACCATTCCCTGCGCTGCAATGACCATACCATGTAAAGAGCATGGTATATTGTACTTGTAGCAGCAGTGTTGTTGGGATTTTTAAACACCTTATTGTCAGCTGTTAACAGGTTCTAATCATATAAGTGTTCCTAATAAAAAGCCCAGTAGGTGATTGATTTATTGAGTGATTGACTGATTGATTACTTTATTGATGCCTAAAGGGAAATTGCTGTGTTACAGCAGCAATTCACAACTATCACTGTGATGATGTAAGCACTGCTTACACATCAATAGTCTGGCTGTATGGACGATGAGGGAACTAGACTAATTTATTATTGATAGTATAAATAAATAAATAAATAAAAAAGTACTTACCTGTCTTGATGGAGATGATCCGGGGGTCGGTGCTTGTCTCGGACTCTGATGGGTAGAAGGTACCTGGAGAGAGAAAAGAACAGAAGGAATAAAGCTAGCTGAATTATTGATTTAAGTTATGCATTGTGTGTTATAAATGAATGAGTGTACTGAATGATATGGCCATATGTATGTGTTGTGTTGTTTGTGTTTAAATGTTCCCTCTTATTTCTTCTGTTGTAGTATTGGCCGCCAGGTCCTAGAGGGAAGGGGCATTTTTTTTAAAGCAGGAGGAAGTGAGGAGGGATGGGGGAAAAAGAAAGATGGTGGAAGGTCTCATGTAGTTTTGACTAGTACCGCCTTATAGTGAGACCGCTATGGTCAAAAGCTTAATCCTGGGTAACTGCCTTGCAGTTGGCTGAAGCCGATGGGGTTACTAGGTCAACCATCTGTGGTTTTTAACCTTCAACGCGTGTGTAAATATTTTTATTTATTTATTTATTTATTAGGATTTTAGCGTCATGTTTTACACTTTGGTTACATTCATGACAGAAACGGAAGTTACTCATTACACAAGATTCATCAGTTCACAAGTTTATTGTCAAACACAGTTTTTAACAATTTTGTATCTCTAATTCACCTCACTTGCATGTCTGAAGAAACAACACAGCTGCACATGATGCACATGATGCACTGGTGATCACAGCCGTGATGTTATTCGCGATAACACATGACCTCAAGTGTTCTATTGCTTTTATACAACAGTTTTTACAAAATAAAGAAAGAAAATAAATCAAAGAAGCCCTGAATTTCATATTAAATATGCTTTAATATTGATAATACCTTCTGCCAAAAAGTAGTTCCACAACGAATATAAAGTTTCACACTACACAGCAAACATCCCAAGTTGCAAAAACTCATTTCAGGGAGGTAAGAACAAGAAGAAGAAGGCAAGAACCTCCAAAGAGAAAAAAAGAAATAAAAAACCTCTCGCACACACCAAAGGATATGGATGATAACAGAACTTCTAGGAGCTGCTAACTGGGCTATTAAGCTAACTGTTCACGTTACAAACACATTAATGTTCCCTACATAGTGCATTAGATTGTGTATCAGATCACGGATATATGTTCCCTACATAGTGCACTAGATAGTGAATTAGACAATTGATTTATGTTCCCTACACAGTGCACTAGATTGTATATCAGATAACAGATTTAAAACGCGATCGGGAAAAAAGTCTGTGTGGCCTGCGTGCGCGTTTGTGTGCATGAAGCTTGTCGTTAATGGCAACGCGTCAGCGGAGTAATACAGTTGTGGTGTGAAAAGACCGTGCTGTTATCACGAATATCAGCACGGTTAGAACGCTTCTCAACCAATCAGATTGTAAGGTCGGAACTAACTGTTGTATAAATTAGAATAACACACACATTTCAGCACAGGCTTGCTTGACCTAAAGTTGTGAGTCCGTGTTCACACATCAAAGTCAAAAAAGTCAAAGTCAATGTGAACTTTATTGTCATTCAGACTATACAGCTAGGAGTGTACAGCTGAACGAGATTGCGTTTCTCAAGCTCCAATGTGCAGAATATGAAAAAAAAGAGCATATACAAGACAAAATATACATTCAGTTTTAAAAAAAAAGATATACATTAAGTAAAAAAATATTGCACAGACATTGTAGACAGACATAAAATACACGTTAAGTGAAGTAAAAAATATATACACACTAAGTAAGAAATATTGCACATAGTTTGCAGTGGTGAGGAACCGGTGTAATAAATAAATAAAATGCCTAGTGTTAAACACTTAAGTTATTGCACAGAATATAATAGAAGAGTAGCAGCATGATGTAGGTATTTACATTTTAATAAATAAATGTGGTTAGAAAGTCCGTAAGAGTGAGCAGATACAGTATGTTGTGTGTGCTGTTATAGGGAGTTGAGTAATCTGGTGGCTTGTGGAAAAAAGCTCTTGCTGAGTCTGGCAGTCCTGCATCACATGCTGCGGTAGCGTTTGCCAGAGGGCAAGAGGCTGAACAGTCCATAGGCCAGGTGTGTGGGGTCACCAACTATCTTGGTGGCTCTTCGGAGGCAGCGTGACTGGTATAGTTCTTGTATGGAAGGGAGTGAGGTTCTGATGATTTTCTCCGCCGTCCTCACTACTCTCTGAAGGGATTTCTGGTCTGAAGCTGTACAATTTCCAAACCAGACTTGGAGGCTGTTGGTGAGAATGTTCTCTATAGCATATTTTGACTGTTAAACTCTGGTAACAAGACCATTCTCTCACTTCCTTTTGTTCTCATGCCCTCTGTTTTTGTTTCTGTGCCCCTCGTTCCCTATGGCATGGTGGTATTGTTTATTTAGTCTGCGTCTGACAGCGGTCCTCTGTCATCAGATTAAGTGCTTAATTTATCCTTACACAAGCGACTGGGAGGCGAAATGCAATTTAGATCTCTTTTTTTTTGCTAACATTCTTTTCCAGTAGATTAATTATGCCTGTATCTTAGTGTGGGAGGAGTGTGTGGTGCAGGGTGGAAGATGGATTCGCTGGAATGGAATATTCCAGGAGCTTCTGTTTCTGTTTCAGGGCTACAGTGAATAGGAGACTAAGCTTCATTAATCAAACATGTTGCTGATCCACCAACGAGGGCTTATGAGAGGAATGGGGAGATATTACTACTGAATGTGTATCACAACACTGAAAGAATGAAATATGTGAAGCCTGTTTGATATATAAATATGCCAACATTACTATACACTGATCAGCCATAACATTAACACCACCTCCTTGTTTATTCACACACTATTCATTTTATCAGCTCCACTTACCATATAAAAGCACTTTGTAGTTCTACAATTACTGACTGTAGTCCATCTGTTGCTCTACATACTTTTTTAACCTGCTTTTACTCTGTTCTTCAATGGTCAGGACCACCACAGGACCACTACAGAGCAGGTATTATTTAGGTGGTGGATCATTCTCAGCACTGCAGTGACACTGACATGGTGGTGGTGTGTTAGTGTGTGTTGTGCTGGTATGAGTGGATCAGACACAGCAGCGCTGATGGAGTTTTTAAACACCTCACTGTCACTGCTGGACTGAGAATAATCCACCAACCAAAAACATCCAGTCAACAGCGCCCTGTGGGCAGCGTCCTGTGACTGCTGATGAAGGTCTAGAAGATGATCAACTCAAACAGCAGCAATAGATGAGCGATCGTCTCTGACTTTACATCTACAAGGTGGACCAACTAGGTAGGAGTGTCTAATAGAGTGGGCAGTGAGTGGACACAGTATTTAAAAACTCCAGCAGCGCTGCTGCTGATCCACTCATACCAGCACAACACACACTAACACACCACCATCATATAATAATCAAATAATACCTACTCTGTAGTGGTCCTGGCAGAGTCCTGACCATTGAAGGACAGCATGAAAGGGGGCTAACAAAGCATGCAGACAAACAGAGATGGACTACAATCAGTAATTGTAGAACTACAAAGTGCTTCTATAGGATAAGTGGAGCTGATAAAATGGACAGTGAGTGTAGAGACAATGAGGTGGTTTTAATGTTATGGCTGATCGGTGTATGTATGACAAATAAATAAAGGCATTCCATCTGCCCTTGGTTATCATTATCATCATAACACCCATATCTGATTACACATCAGTTCAGCTCATTCACCAACACAGCTGCTGGTAGGATCTTTAAAGAGGCCCCTAAACTACCATATATGTGAGCTGCAGATCTAAGAAAAGGTCATCAACAAATGGTCTCGCTGAGGGACCGCTGCCAGTCTGCTTCATGATAGATGATGTTTCTTCACTCCAGGCTTTCTGATCACCTCTTGTGTTTATGCATATGTGTCTGTACTGCATGCTAATCCCTGCAGAATGTTCTTAATGCCTTACCATCACTATCTACTATTCTTTTGGACTGTCTGAGATTAATTCTGATATTTGGTCTCATAGCATTTTCCGATGTAGTACGAGGGTTCTTCAAAAAGTTTCTGCACTTTTTAAAGTCTATTTATTAAGAAACTTAAAAACAAATTACATAACTTTTCTACACAGTCTCCTTCCGATGCATTTTTTCCAGCATCGTACCAGCTTTTTAATGCCATCAGCAAAAATGCTTCTGGTTGGGCGTGTAGCCACTGATGCACCGCTGCTTCCACATCATCATCACGTGAAAATCTTCTTCCCCTTAAAGCTTCTTTGAGCGGCCCAAAAGAGTGAAAATCAGATGGAGTTAAACCCGGACTTTAAGCTCTCTCTCAGTCTCTTAGTCACGATTACTGACAATTACTGCCCCGCCCGCCCTCACTGTTTCAAACGAAAATATAAAAGTGCAGAAACTTTTTAAAGATCCCTCGTATTACAGACCAACACCAAAACAAAACAAAAAACAACTACAATTGAGCTGCTAACCCAAACCCATAACGTTCCAGTCATTCTAAGACCACAATCTTGCAAAACTTGTGTGTCTGGCTCTTACAGAAAACCATTCATGACTGTTTCAGAAGAGCGAGAGTGGTGAATGCTGATGAACAGTTCAGATTTAAAACTGGAGGTGTGGGATTGAAACATTGGGCCAAATATTCAAACCAGTTCACTGAATATTTGGCCTCTGCTTACTCCCCTAGGGAAACTTTGAGTATCTGCCCATCCCCAACCTCACACAGGAACCACACATACACATACACCCACACACACCCACATACACACCATGCTTCCCTATCCTCTGCTTTCTGGATTGAGTCACCCATCCCCCTCTCTAGGGAAATGTAAACACACGCACCCCCTTTTGGCCCTCGCTGCCTCGTTCTTCCACTCTCTCACAGCATTAGCACATTTGAATTAGCAGAACTAGTGAAGGGCCAGAGGCAGAGCCGTAGATAGAGAGAGTTGCGACACTCCTTGATCTCGCCGCTACGCGGTCACGTGGTTCATGTAACCCTCCAATAGTTCCAAACAAACCCGGCGCTGTCATGTTCTCCTATGGGACAGGCAGCAGTGAATGAAATATTAAACATTAAATAATAAACATTTGTACAATTTCTGGGTATTTTCACCTGCCTTTACATTTACTGCATCTGCTTTAATATCAATTTGGTATATGAAGTGGAAGATTGATGTTTATAATGACTTAATAGGTCGTTCTTGTTAACACACAGTACATTATATTAGCATACATTACATAATGCGATATCATTAAGTAGTAGAGACAATATACAGTACAGAGATTAGACAGTTTTTTATGTTTTGTTTTTTACATAAACTAATCTCCCTTCACTTTCCTGAGGATTCATAATAATAATCATTTTGGTTAAACACTAAGCCATGTGGCTGGATTCATAAGGTTTACCTGCACTGAATGAACAGATTCATAAACACACTACCGTACCAATACCTTTAACATTATAGTGCAGGTACATGAAATAGCATTAATTCATGTCTTATTTCATGAGTAAGTAATAATTTATTCCTACATGTAATACATGAATTAATTCATAATTAATATGCACTAGTTCATTTTGTCTAATGTAAGTGGTGGACAAGGTACACAAACCATGTAGTTGAGTTAAAGTAGAGATATCCAAGGTGAAATATTACTCCAGTAAAAGTAGTAATAAAAGTAAAATACTCTTTACCTCCACTAAAGTACTAAACTAAATTTACCTTCAAATGTACTTAAGAATGAAAGTAAAAGTATAATGATTTATTATGGCTCTGATGTTTTATTATCATTTCTGTAACAAGACTCTTGATTAATCAACTTTTAATTAATCCATTTTAGGTGAAAAGACTCTAGTGTCAATAATTTAGCTTAACTGACTAAGCTAAATTCAGTTATACCTATTAATTAAGATAAACATGTAACATTTAGTGCTGAGCAAATGCTAAACAATAACAGTATTAAGTATATTAATGACATCAAATTCATTATTTTTTTAAAACAAAGCAACAAACAGCTAAAAATGCTTGATAAGTAGTGGAAATGAATGGGGCTCTATGGGATGTTTGGAACTATACAGAGCTCCACAACCCGGAAGCTGCACAGAAAATATGTCCCGCCCCCTTTCCAACGGTTCCCTATGGGAGTGTCGCCACTCTGTTCTCTCTACCGCTCTGGCCAGAGGCCTTGAATTGATTGACGTGCGGGCAGCTTTCACCCCCGATGGATTGAGAGATTAGATACCGGGCTGCTGAATGCATTTCCATGATTTGTTGTTTGTGAAAATAAAAAAAAATATATATAACTATATATATAACTATATATATATATATATATATATGCACCTTTATGAAAAGATTTGCATTTATCCACAAGACACAGATGATTCTATTTATCACAGAAAAAAGAAGGGAAGGGTTTCCTGCTTCTCTGTTCCCTCTCACACTTACAAAAGTAAATACACACTGATCTGTATATGTTTGAAAGACCTCCAAAACAAAGAGAGCTCATTCAGCCACCCTGAGGGAACACACCAGCAGCAGGGCTAGCGCTGTTACAAAAAAGAAGCCTTGAATGAAATCTTTTCAGTGGTATGTTGGGAAAAATGTGTGGTCTAATCTTTTAATGACTGCTTAGGACTCATTTAAAGCAGTAAAAACATGCAATGTGGTGATGTACCATCAGTCACTGTGTAACTTTGCAAACATGTTTGGCCAGATTTATAATGTTGTCCAATTAACGCTATAAAGTGTAGGCTGTATAGTGTGCAGGAAAGCAACCCATATTTTCGAATATCTAAATTTGTTAATAATTATTATTACTTTGTGTATGTTGCAATTAAAGTGACACAACAGCTGCCCTGTAGAGGGATGCACTGCTCAACATAATAGTGGTTTTGTTGCCCTCCATGCAATATTTATGCATGTTTTGTAAGCCGTTCATCAGTGGGTTGACCCCTGCAAGGTTAATTATATAAAACAAAGCAAGTGCTAACTAAAACATGTGGTTAAATAGCTACAGTTAAATAACGAAACCACAAGTTTGTCTAAGTGGGGGAAAGCCAAAAGCAGGTCTCAAACTTCTTCTGCGTACTGTTCAGTATGGAAGTATGCGATTTCGGATGCAGCCGATGATCACAGTTGAGACGCTCCTCAAAATCATCCATGTTTGTTTTCATGGCAAACCTGATTTTTACCGACCAATCACAGTCATTGTCATCGTCCATGGAGTTCGGCCAGCTTCCATGTACGCGACAAGGCGAGCGAAGCCTCTGCGCGACGTCCGTGGTTGTTTGCTTTCTCCACAATTACGTCACTTTGGTCACCAAAGGCAGGCGAATGTCGTCTCCGCATGAAGTATGCTGAGGCCTTTAATATGCTCACAAGTAAGGTATCTTAAAATTTCGATGGTATTTTGACTCAAAAACAAGTGAGCATCCAATGCTGCCTTAGCGGTGAAGGCAATCCCAGCATTCAGTGCAGCACAACTTTTCTCACAGAAAAATAAAAAAATATGGTGCAGAGAATCGAACGGTGTTATTTTAAAACGTAAATAAATTATTATAGATTTTTAATTTGTATAAACTTGCACAAGTGTCGTTTTTTTGCTAATTCGGGCTTGTCAGCGAATGTAACCATTTTCGGTACACGGAGGAAGATGTTAGTCGGCATGCTAGCGCGTTGTGCCACCCCATCCCATTGGTTTGAATGGCAGCGAAAACTGATGGAATTGCTGTCTAAATAGCATGTTCGAATAATGTGACTTATACGTCGATGACCTGTTACAATCCTCTCTACTTAGGCAGCTACCTATGTAGGCAGTAGGACAGCAAAGCAGCTCACTAGGTTTTCGAACACACCCAAGGTGTATCCGCAGGTCCATTGTTAAAAAAATTGATTGTAAAATCTGATATTGATTATTTCGCAGTGTATGATAAAAATGTAATAGAAAAATATATATTAAAATCATCTCATATAGTGAGACAGGTAATGATCTTACAAGACAATTGGAATCATTGGAGCATTGAAAACAAGCTCAAGATTTTCAATTTTCTAACCTGTGGAGTCATGAAATGTTAAATAGCCAAAAACATATTAACAAATAAATGTTTGATTAAAAAAGAACATAATTTTAATGTATTAACTTCCAATAGCTTAGAAGTGATATTGGAATTGAGAGCAGAACCAAAACTGACTTTTAGTTTGGACATCACAAATCCCTATGGGATTATTAAAGTGATCTGTCTGTCTGTCTGTCTGTCTGTCTGTCTGTCTGTCTATCTATCTATCTATCTATCTATCTATCTATCTATCTATCTATCTATCTATCTATCTATTTATCAATGATAGAAAAATAAAGCTAATGTGCTTATTTTTTGTTCATATTGCTTATTCTGACTGCCAGTTATGTAGTCATGACAGCTATATGAGACTACAGTACATTACTGGCATGCCTGTTACATTAGACAATGTACAACAATGTACAACAACGTACAACAATGTACAACATTTGCATCTCAAATCAATTTTTTTGCTAGCCAAAACCTAAGGCCTACAGGTTGTTTAGCATGCAGACCTTCTGCTCATCGCGTGAACTGGATGAACACATATTAATACAATGTCATAGTTTACCTCACACTGACTACTAATTGGGTCTGCACGCAGGTGAAGATTAGCACTACACAGAGAAAGCAAGAGCAGAAAGCCGATTAGCAGATGCGAAGCACTTGAGTCATATGGTTTATATCATTTCCCCAAATGAGTCATCTCCCAGAGGCTCGGAGGTGCTTCTGTACGGCTCCGAGTCTGGCCGAGTTTAGAAATCGATCTTCATGAAAGTTTAATAAGGAGGGAGTCCCAAAACGTCTGCTTCTCCTGTCCGTCACCCCTCCTCGAACGAACCTTCTATTAAATTAAGACGAGAAGCCTGCGCTGTTATTTTCTTCACATAATCCCCCGATTAACAGATGTTTTGGGCCAGTTTACAATGGCAGAATGTTATTTCTTTGCTACTTAGCATTAAATAGTTCATTAAAAATGAACCAGGAATAGTTCCTTGATATCATTTTGGTCCGCTGCTTCATTTTAACATTCAGCTGTCGTGTAAGTGCTGTTGTACAATGTGAAATGAGATTTTGTATTTGAGGCCAGGCATGACTGTGCAGGTTCCTTAAATGACAGTCTTTGTACAGTCACTCAAACAACCACTAATGTTGAAACCTTAGAATTACACCAAGCCTGAGAGGCACCTTTCTTCTCTTTACAAAGAAGTGCTAGATATATACACCAATCAGCCATAACATTAAAACCACCTCCTTGTTTCTACACACATTGTCTATTTTATCAGCTCCACTTACCATATAGAAGCACTTTGTAGTTCTACAATTACTGTCTGTAGTCCATCTGTTTCTTTGCATGCATTGTTAGCCCCCTTTTACCCTGTTCTTCAGAGGTCAGGACTCTCCCAGGACCACTACAGAGTAGGTATCAGCACTGCAGTGACACTGACATGGTGGTGGTGTGTTAGTGTGTGTTGTGCTGGTATGAGTGGATCAGACACAGCAGCGCTGATGAAGTTGTCACTGCTGGACTGAGAATAGTCCACCAACCAAAAATATATCCAGCCAACAGCACCTCGTGGGCAGCGTCCTGTGACCACTGATGAAGGTCTAGAAGATGACCAACTCAAACAGCAGCAATAGATGAGCGATCGTCTCTGACTTTACATCTACAAGGTGGACCAACTAGGTAGGAGTGTCTAATAGAGTGGACAGTGCGTAGACACAGTATTTAAAAACTCCATCAGCGCTGCTCATACCAGCACAACACACACTAACACACCACCACCATGTCAGTGTCACTGCAGTGCTGAGAATGATCCATCACCTAAATAATACCTGCTCTGTGGGGGTCCTGACCATTGAAGAACAGGGTGAAAGCAGGCTAAAAAGGTATGTTTTTGATTTGGCACAGTTTTTACACCGGATGCCCTTCCTGACACAACCCTCCCTATTTATCTGGGCTTGGGACCGGCACTACAATGCACTGCTTTATGCATATGCGGCTAGGTACCTATAGGACAATTCAGTGTCTCCAATAAGCCTTGCTGCATGTTTTTGGACTGTGGGAGGAAACCCGGAGCACCCGGAGGAAACCCACGCAGACACAGGGAGAACATGCAAACTCCGCACAGAAAGGACCCAGACCGTCACTTGCTGTGAGGCGACAGTGCTACCCACTTAGCCATCGTGCCGCCCGGACTGCTAATAACCATATTTGACAAGTATTCTCAACAGATGTCTATGAAAAAGCCACCAATTTAACAACCATGTTACATTTTAGCTCTAAGCATACAGTAGGGGCCAAAAGGTCTAAGACCACTAGTGAAAATGCCTATATATATACAGTGTATCACAAAAGTGAGTACACCCCTCACATTTCTGCTAATATTTTATTATATCTTTTCATGGGACAACACTATAGACATGAAACTTGGATATAACTTAGAGTAGTCAGTGTACAGCTTGTATAGCAGTGTAGATTTACTGTCTTCTGAAAATAACTCAACACACAGCCATTCATGTCTAAATAGCTGGCAACATAAGTGAGTACACCCCACAGTGAACATGTCCAAATTGTGCCCAAATGTGTCGTTGTCCCTCCCTGGTGTCATGTGTCAAGGTCCCAGGTGTAAATGGGGAGCAGGGCTGTTAAATTTGGTGTTTTGGGTACAATTCTCTCATACTGGCCACTGGATATTCAACATGGCACCTCATGGCAAAGAACTCTCTGAGGATGTGAGAAATAGAATTGTTGCTCTCCACAAAGATGGCCTGGGCTATAAGAAGATTGCTAACACCCTGAAACTGAGCTACAGCATGGTGGCCAAGGTCATACAGCAGTTTTCCAGGACAGGTTCCACTCAGAACAGGCTTCGCCAGGGTCGACCAAAGAAGTTGAGTCCACGTGTTCGGCATCATATCCAGAGGTTGGCTTTAAAAAATAGACACATGAGTGCTGCCAGCATTGCTGCAGAGGTTGAAGACGTGGGAGGTCAGCCTGTCAGTGCTCAGACCATACGCCGCACACTGCATCAACTCGGTCTGCATGGTCGTCATCCCAGAAGGAAGCTGACGCACAAGAAAGCCCGCAAACAGTTTGCTGAAGACAAGCAGTCCAATTAGTCAAGGATTACTGGAATGCCCTGTGGTCTGACGAGACCAAGATAAACTTGTTTGGCTCAGATGGTGTCCAGCATGTGTGGCGGCGCCCTGGTGAGAAGTACCAAGACAACTGTATCTTGCCTACAGTCAAGCATGGTGGTGGTAGCATCATGGTCTTGGGCTGCATGAGTGTTGCTGGCACTGGGGAGCTGCGGTTCATTGACGGAAACATGAATTCCAACATGTACTGTGACATTCTGAAACAGAGCATGATCCCCTCCCTTTGAAAACTGGGCCTCATGGCAGTTTTCCAACAGGATAACGACCCCAAACACAACCTCCAAGATGACAACTGCCTTGCTGAGGAAGCTGAAGGTAAAGGTGATGGACTAAACCCAATTGAGCACCTGTGGCGCATCCTCAAGTGGAAGGTGGAGGAGTTCAAGGTGTCTAACATCCACCAGCTCCGTGATGTCATCATGGAGGAGTGGAAGAGGATTCCAGTAGCAACCTGTGCAGCTCTGGTGAATTCCATGCCCAGGAGGGTTAAGGCAGTGCTGGATAATAATGGTGGTCACACAAAATATTGACACTTTGGGCACAATTTGGACATGTTCACTGTGGGGTGTACTCACTTATGTTGCCAGCCATTTAGACATTAATGGCTGTGTGTTGAGTTATTTTTAGAAGAAAGTAAATCTACACTGCTATACAAGCTGTACACTGACTACTCTAAGTTATATCCAAGTTTTATTTCTATAGTGTTGTCCCATGAAAAGATATAATAAAATATTTGCAGAAATGTGAGGGGTGTACTCACTTTTGTGATACACTGTATATATACGTATATATTGCATACATTTTTTAAAACCTCAAAGCTTTGCAAGAATTCCTTGAAGGCTAAAGAAGAACAAGTACTGCTGACTGTTCAAGACCTTTTTTTCTACAGTCACCTGAGCAAATCCCTACTCAGCATTTATGGAGGCACGTGAAGACAAAGAAAACTAGCAAAAGAGGAACACACTATCATTCATTATCTGTTTTACCAAAGCTGTATCCTATCCAGTGTTGTGGTGGATACAGGTCACCAAATACTAAAACATTCTTACAGTCAAGTCATTTTTAAAGGACTGGACGTTTCACTTAAC
This sequence comes from Trichomycterus rosablanca, assembly GCF_030014385.1. Lineage (NCBI taxonomy): Eukaryota > Metazoa > Chordata > Actinopteri > Siluriformes > Trichomycteridae > Trichomycterus > Trichomycterus rosablanca. The sequence goes on from NC_085999.1 coordinate 27,443,503, forward strand.
TGGTATACTGATTATGAGTTTTGTAATGGAAAGCAATTTGAGTGGTTTTCTGAGATGTTTGAACCTGCTGTACCTACACAGAAGGTAATAATCTAAGCTTCCTGACTCAGCTATTTTAGGATTTGCAGTCTAACAAGAATGTGGACTGGCTGGTGGCCTTCAAAGAGCTCTGAATGCATTCAGATGGAACTTAAGATTAAATACAGTCTGGAGTGTGGGAAAGTACTAATAAAGAACATTCAAAACAAATTTTACATGTGCAACCTGTTTTAGGAGTCTATTCTGGGTAAAACCTATTTAAGCTCCTGTCTACATAGACTGGATGCATTTATATGCAATAATCTGCTCATCATCCTTTTCAGGTTATGCATATTGAGTTCATTATTCAGTAACCAGAGTTCTAGGTATTAGTCAGCTAGCTGCTTGCAAAAGATGCCAACATCAAAGTAATAAAGGTGGATGCTTGTTAACCATTGGCTTCACTGATTATACACCGATCAGCCGTAACATTAAAACCACCTCCTTGTTTCTACACTCACTGTCCATTTTATCAGCTCCACTTACCATATAGGAACACTTTGTAGTTCTACAATTACTGACTGTAGTCCATCTGTTTCTCTGCATGCTTTGTTAGACCCATTTCATGCTGTTCATCAATGGTCAGGCCCCCCACAGGACCACCACAGAGTAGGTATTATTTAGGTGGTAGATCATTCTCAGCACTGCAGTGACACTGACATGGTGGTGGTGTGTTAGTGTGTGTTGTGCTGGTATGAGTGGATCAGACACAGCAGCGCTGATGCCGTTTTAAAACACCTCACTGTCACTGCTGGACTGAGAATAGTCCACCAACCAAAAATATCCAGCCAACAGCGTCTCGTGGGCAGCGTCCTTTGACCACTGATGAAGATCTCAAAGATGACCAACTCAAACAGCAGCAATAGATGAGCGATCGTCTCTGACTTTACATCTACAAGGTGGACCAACTAGGTAGGAGTGTCTAATAGAGTGGACAGTGAGTGGACACAGTATTTAAAAACTCCAGCAGCACCGCTGTGTCTGATCCACTCATACCAGCACAACACACACTAACACACCACCACCATGTCAGTGTCACTGCAGTGCTGAGAATGATCCACCACCTAAATAACACCTGCTCTGTAGTGGTCCTGTGGGGGGCCTGACCACTGAAGAACAGAAGAACAGGGTGAAAGTAGGCTTAAAAAGTATGTGGAGAAATAGATGGCCGACAGTCAGTAATTGTAGAACTACAAAGTGTTCCTATATGGTAAGTGGAGCTGATGAAATGGACAGCTAGTGTAGAAACAAGAAGGTGGTTTTAATGTTATGGCTGATCAGTGTATATGGATAGCCTATTAAAGGAAAACTGTACAAAATGCTGAATTAAATTATGATATGAATATACAAAATTAGGTATATTTGGTTAAAAACAGTTGATCCACTTACAATCTACTTGACTTGACTAGTTCAGTACTGGACATATACATACCTGTCAAGTTTTGGATTTAAAAATAAGGGAAATTTTCCGCCGCGCGCTTCGAGCCGTCCCACCAGCCCAACCGAGGTTCAGTATCCCTTACATTTTAAGACAGGTTTACAAGAAATCTAAAATAGCCACCTGTGAACCACTTACAAACTACAATTAGATGATCAGAATCTGATAGGCCTACCTTTGTTGACACTGAAATGCTGTGGACATTCCTACATATGTAATTCTTATAATACAGCCTAAATGAAAACACAAAAGGGAATTGAAGCACATTTATTTATTTTACATATCTTCCCCAATGAGAGACACTAAAATCGCAGTTACAAACCTTACAGAATGCATAACTCTGCCCCATCCTGCTCCTCTTTAGAAAGGTAAATTCGATGTCCCATTTCTCTAAATATTTACATGCAGTCTTTACTTTTTTGGCAGGAATGCTCTCTCTCTCTCTGTAGGTGCCAAAATTCCCCTAGATAGTTTAACAATTTAACTTTTTTATGTTTAGGTTATACTGATATGTGGATATTGTTTGTATTGGAATAATTTTGTTATTGCTGAATTTGAAAGTCCATATTTGTTTATAATAATCTATTTTATTTTCTCATGTTTAAGTGATAGCTGTCACTTTAAGAGCTCTGTCATATTAGTTAGATTTATGATGATTTAGGACGGGAAATTTACGGGAAAATACTAATATGGGAGGACGGCGGGAAAGAGGGGTAAAATACGGTAGTTTCCCCGGCCAAAACGGGAGACTTGACAGGTATGCATATAATGTAGTACAACTAACAGTTTAATATTTTACATAGTATTATTTTACTGTTATCACAGCTACTCCACCACACAGTGAATAAAACATTTCAATTCCAAGCAACCACATTGTTAATAGAATGTCAAACAACAACTCCATCACGGTTAGTAACACTACTTGGGAAATCTGATTATACTGTTTTATATAGACTCAGAGGTTTCCTTAATCAGATTACTTAAATGCATGTAACACCAGAGATAAGATTATTACCCAATCTACTTCCTTACTGTTAAAAGCTGATCTGACCTACGTCACTTTTCTTTATACATTAATTGAGAAGTTTCTGTGCTGTAAAGCTATTTTATGTTTTATGTGTAACATAGCTGAAACTAATCTTCTGGGTGCAAGGCTCTTTATTTCAAATGCTGTGTTATTCTTGCTCTGTTTACCATCCCCCATAAATCAACCTCAGAATTTGCCCCCACTTTCAAATCAACAAAGCACGTCAAGCACACTAGCAATTGACCTGTAATGCTTACAATCTAAGTAGAAAGACTTCACTATATGGGTCATTCCTACAATTGTGTGCCTTTTGTGTCCCCAGTACTGATCATTGTAATTTATTAAGTACATTTTAAACAATACAATTTCTAAACATCTTACTGAAATAATTAATGCTTTCAAATACTAAACAATGTTTTCTACCCCCTCCCCTCCCAAGATAAAATGACTGTATACATACTGTTTTTATCTCTGAGATACCAGAGGTTTTCCCATGTCCCCAGTGTTGTACATTCTGATTTAGTGATGGATATATGAGGTTCAGTTATGAAAATATCTCAGTCTTTCAATACTGTTTAAAAGGTTTGCTTAAGTCTCTCTAAACCTTGGATTTTTTTTCTTTATGAGTTTGATTTTATTGCTGATTATAAGGGTTTTTCACACGTCCCTCAAGTTGCTGTCCACCCTGTTATTTCTTACTACTGTCTCTTAAAATGAAGAACTAGTAGCGAGTAGTGAGGACAGTGAGGACAGCTGAAAAGATCATCGGGGTCGCTCTTCCATCTCTCACGGACATTTTTAACACCCGCTGCATCCGCAAAGCTCTCAGCATTGTGGACGATCCAACCCATCCATCACATGGACTTTTTACTCTGCTCCCGTCTGGGAGACGATACCGCAGCATCCGGACTAACACAACCAGACTGTGTAACAGTTTTATCCCTCAAGCAATCAGACTCCTCAACTCAGTACTATAACAATTTCCTCCGGAAATTTTCTGCTGCCACACACTAACCTGTATTGACTGTTACTTGCATTTTTGACTATGTTACTTGTATTTTTGCACACCTCCTGGAAATGCACAATAATTTCTGCACCTTACTTGTATTTTGCACCATATCTACTTTTTTAGGCACCTTATCTGCATTGCCAATTTTACGCTGCTAATGTACAACATGTCACTACCTCATGAACCATTGTACCATCTATTCACCATCATGTACTAACACTTGTCTTTAGTCCTGTGTTCTAATTACTTGTTTAGATTAGGGATAATTAGGAATATCTTTTGTAGTTATTTATTATAGGATTTTTTGTATTATTGTTGTATTTGCACTGTTTTGTCTTGCACTTTTTGTACCGTGTTACACCGTGATCCTAGAGGAACGCTGTTTCGTTTCAATATGTACTTGTATGTAGCTGAAATGACAATAAAACCTCTCTGACTCTGACTGACTGAACTGTTTTACATACTGACATCATTTCCTGGAGCTCACATGATCTTTTTGGAGAAAAAACAACTGTGGAAGATGAGTGGCTAACTGCTTGTTTTAATGTTGTTTTTTCCACATTTTATCCTAAAAGTCTTATATGGTCAACTATGACATGTCCACCCTGTTATGGGATATAAGAGAAAAAGCAACACGATTTGATCATTTTAAAAATAATCATACTAAAAAGCAGAGAATTCTTTGTCTGAATTTACTTTTATGCTAGCATGGTTTTTCTTACTCGCTAGCTAATGGCTAATTTTAGGTCAGAATGTCCACCCTGTTATGGTCCACCCTGTTACAACCTAATACTGTTTTTACCTCTTAGATACCAGAGGTTTTCCCATGTCCCCAGTGTTGTACATTCTGATTTAGTGATGGATATATGAGGTTCAATTATGAAAATATCTGTCTTTCAATACTGTTCAAAAGATTTGCTTAAGTCTCTCTAAACCTTGGATTTTTCTTTATGAGTTTCCCTCAAGTTGCTGTCCACCCTGTTATTTCTTACTACTGTCTCTTAAAATGAAACTGTTTTACATACTGACATCATTTCATGGAGCTCACATGATCTTTTTGGAGAGAAAACAACTGTGGATGGTGAGTGGCTTATTAAACTCCTCAATTTAATGATGTTTTTTCCACATTTTATCCTAAAAGTCTTGGTCTATGGTCAACCATGACATGTCCACCCTGTTATAGGATATATGAGAAAAAGCAATATGATTTGATCATCTTAAAAATAATCATACTAAAAAGCAGAGAATTCTTTGTCTGATTTCCTGGTTTTTCTTACTCGCTAGCTAATGGCTAATTTTCTGTCAGAATGTCCACCGTGTTATGGTCCACCCTGTTACGACCTAATACGTAACAGGGTGGACGTCACAGTGTATATGAGGTGCATGTGTAATTTATATAGCTTTATTATTTAGTTTGGTTATAATAATAACAGAAATATTGATTATGGGCGTGTTCGAAAAGCTAGGGAGCTCTCTACATAGACAGCATTTTACGTCATCCTACGCGCGCTCCCGAGAAGGAGGCTGTTTGAAATCCTAGATGCCTCAATATGCTGTCTAGTTAGGCATCTTAAAATGTCAATGTTATTTTGACTCAAGAACGAGTGAGCATCGGAAGCGTCCTTAGTGATCAAGGCAATCCCAGCATTCAGTGCGGCAGCTCTTCTCTCACAGAAAACTAAAAAAAACATGGCTGACGGGCCGGAGAAACGAATGGAGTTACTTTCAAATGTAAATAAATGATTATTGATTTTTAACTTGTATAAACTTCCACAAGTGGTTTTTATTTGCAAGTTCGGGCTTGTCAGCGAATGTAACCGTTTTCGGTACAAGAAGGGAGATGTTAGTTGACATGCTAGCACACTGTGCCACCCCATCCCATTGGTTTAAATGGAAAGATGCTAAATGCTAAATGCGAAACCCGATGGAATCGCTGTCTAAGTAAGTCATTGACTCATTAGAATCCTCTCTACTGAGGCAGCTGCCTATGTAGGCAGTAAGACAGCAAGGCAGCTCCCTAGGTTTTCGAACACACCCATTATGTGTGCATCCTTTAAAGAATGGCCTTAAGTGCAGCTGCATTTGTCCGTAACAGGGTGGACATCCTGGGTCAGAGACCATAGAGCATAAAAATGTTTTAATAAAACCTACAGTTTGTGTGCTTGCTTGAACTTGAATATTAGTTTGGAAAAGTATAACATGTCCTTTTCATAATAAAACAACTAAAAACAGTGTTTAATTTTCAAAAAGTTTTAAGGTCCCAAAGGCACCCAAAGATCGGAATCGGGCCCACTCAAGGCATGTTTTAACTGATCGGTATCGGCTTTACTAAGCCCGATCCTTCGTTTTACGTCAGCGGTCAAGCAGGTGTCGTAAACGGAGAGTCCAACAGCAAAGTGTAATGTCTGCAATGTGAGTGTTTCACGAGGCGGTAGTAGCAGAGCTGCGTTCATTACTGTAGAATTTTACTGTTTCTATGGTGTGTGAGTCAAGGATCACACCGGTTTACAAAACAATAACTTTTAATCCGAGTATGAAAAAACAGGACCATAACATCATCACGAGTTACAAGACTGAACGATCTCAGTATCAAGCACTCTGATTGGCTTAGTTACAACACGCCTACAAGTACGGTGGCTCATAAACAAACCAGATATCATTTAACCAAACGATCTACCAATTTGATACGGCACCTAAAAAATAAACACTCAGTCGAATACAGCGAGTTTATTATTATATGATGAGAAGAGGAACCGGCTGTCCGCTAACACGGCAGAGATGCTGATTTTCCTCAAAAAGAACCTTCACTTCATTTTGAGTCTTCTAGTTTTACTACTACAATGCTGCACTAAGTTTGTTTACTTTTATTTTGTAAAAATAAAAGAACATTCAGCACTAGCTTGGATGCAGGCAGTTTTTTTCCTACAGCACTGCAGAGCTATTCAGTCGTTAAACATATACAGTACATTGGATTAATTTGAATAACTGTAATGTACTTAAAGTGTGCACTGTGTGAACAGTATTATCCAGTTCTTATCTAGACAATATCTAGAAAATACAAGTATCGGTTTGAGACTCGGTATCGGATCGGGATCAAAATTAATGATTGGGATCGGGAACACAAAATCGTGATCGGGACATCCCTAGTTTTTGTAGAAGATAGATAGAACACTTGCCTAAACACATGGACTGCAGCCAATAACATGAGCTTTACTCACTGTAAGTACCCAGATTACTTAAGGAAAGAAAAGACGGCAAATATAAAGCATTTGTCTTTATGTTTTAATTGAAAAATAATTCATTTTTCAGCTTTCATCTTTTGAATGTGTAATACAATAATTTGAGCTTTGTAATACAGTGTTGAACTCTACTGGTTTTGGTAACAAAAAGTGCCAAGTGGTGAACTGATTCGCTAGCACATGAATGTTAAGCACCAACCACCATGTCATGTTCTTTGATGTCTTAATCATCCTGGATGTGTATGCCAAGTCCATCATTCAGAATGTATTTGCTGGTCCTTATCAAGTCATACACAGATCAGAACTAATCTTAACAGGAGTCTTTCAGGAAGGGTTTTTTTCCCGATGCCCACGGTATGCCTCGAGACGGACGTTGAAAAGAAATCGAGCATTGGGCGAAGCAGAACTGTAGGGTCCGTACTCTTTCACAGTGCTAGAGAACTCCTTCGGTATGATAACGAGGCTACTTGCAGAGAAAATAAACAGCAGCAGAAAATGGGACCAGCCCCTTTTCACATAAGTTATCTTTAAGTCTTTCTTTCAAGTCTATTGTGGTCTAAACCATCCAGCAAACCGAAGAGCGTTTGTCCTTTAAAAAAATAAATCCAACCGAGTGCATGCCCAAATCATAAATCCGAGCCGTGCATCATCGCATTGGCACATGACAAATGGCCACAAGCTGCAGAAAGGCATGATCGAAGATAAAAAAAAATCTCGATGATCCATTATCGTTTCTTTTTCTGCTTTAAAGCTTTCCTCCGTTTCACGATCATCTCATACAGTTTGTCCATGCCTTCGTGGAGCCCCTCACCGATGATAGCACAAGCAGGCTGAACGTGGTACGCAGTAGACGGGGTCAGCTCATTCAGTGCCAGCTGCTTCTCTATATCTGCCACCGGTAGAGACCTGGGCAGGTCTTGCTTGTTGGCGATGACCAGCAGTGGTGTTCCTTGGTTCTCTGCAAACTTGGTCACCTTGTGCAGTTCTGTCTTGGCCTCCTCGAGCCGGTCCACGTCCACCGAGTCCACCACGTAGATGATGCCGTCTGTACAGCGGCTGTACGACTTCCAAAGCGGACGGAGCTTCTCCTGGCCACCGACATCCCAGAAGTGGCAGCTGATGCCCTTGGCTGCGCCATTGCTAAGCTTAATCTTCTCCGTGTTAAAGCCGATGGTGGGCACCGTGTTTACGAACTCGTTGAACTTAAGCCGGTAGAGGACAGTCGTCTTGCCTGCAGAGTCCAGACCTAGCATCACGATGTGGAGAGACTGGAAGGCAGATATGTTTGAAAAGCTGTTCCCCATTTCTTAGGTGCAGAGTCACTGAATCAGAAGCAGGAGATGGTCACAACGAGGCAGTCATAACAAGGTCGACATTGATACCCGTAGGAATTTAAAAAAGAAGCCTTTATTCCATGGGTAAATGCAGTCGTAATCCCAATGTATAGTCTTTTTCTGTTCACATTAGCATTCCTCCCAATGAACAGGTTACAACGCCATCTTCCCTTCTCCAGCCAAACCGGTTCACACTTTCTGGCTGGTTTTTGCTTCCAGTCAGTCTTCACAAGGTAAACCCAGCTTTTTCTTAAACATAGTGGAGTACAAATTCTAATTATGTCCTTTTATTTTGAATATATCCAAGGAATAAGGTCTCAGTAACGGATTGTCCAAAGCACAAGGTAATCAGTAGTCGACGCACACTGCTGCTTTCTGCTCCTCATGAAATGAATGCTGAGAAGAACTGCAGAGCTGTGAACCCCTCTCTTAAACCCCGCCCACGTGTGCAGCAATCCGCCAGCCTACTGTGATTGACAGTTGAGAATTTATACGCAATTGGCTAATACAACAGCTACCGCGAGTTGTCCCGCCCCTTATCACGCCCACTATCTCGCTGCACCATTCCCTCACTGAAACACACCAGAGCTGTGAATTTCGATTTAATTTACATGTAAAATAACCAATGTAATATGGTTTTAATGGTTTAAATCAGATGTATCGACTCCTTCGAGTCGATTTCAAAGTTTGGTGTCGATTTCAGTTCTTATTTTCATTAATTTCACAAACTTATTTTAAAAAAAAACAAGATTAAAAAACAAGATTTAAGAAAATTTAATTAGTAAATTAAATTAGTACAACTGTGTTTTATTAATTAGAACACAATAAACCTATAGTCGAAGCAGGACACACTTGATTCTGAACACTTGAACTCTTGTTTGGAATCAAGTAAATAGATTCTGACTCTTAGAGCCGCATTCAGTCTGTTTGTTTTCTTGAATACAAAATTTGACCATACCAAAAAACCCTTTTCATTTATTTAATTATTTTTATTTATTCATTTTATTTGAAGTATAAATGACGGGACATGTTTTTTAAGATTTAATTGTAATAATCTGTTATAATCCGTTATAACAGATATCTAACAAATATATCAGATTTATATTATTATTATTTATTTTATTTTATTTTATTTATTTTTTATTTTTATTTTATTATTGTATTTATTTTATTTTATTATATTATCTTATTTCATTTCATTTCATTTCATTTATTTTTGCACTCCAGCGCATTAGAATCGACCTTAAATATGCAATGTCCGGTAAAAAAACGAATCGACTCTTTTGTAATCGTTTTACAGTTTAGAGTTTTTGATTCGATCACAAAGTTTGAATTCGGACAGCCTAAAAATAAGCTTCAATTCATATTTCAAGGTAATCATTATTGCACCACAAAATAAACTACATTTTATTAAAAATAAAATTCATTATTTGTTAGTTTTTCAATATTAAAAATATAGCAACAAACTTTGTGGAACAAATAAAGTTTCAACCGATGCCAATGGAGTCGACTCTCAGATTCTAATTCGGTTTCTCCATAAACGACTCCAAGTTCTAAATGAATCACTACTACAGATATGGTAGTTTATAGTAAATTTTAGGTCTGCGGCGCCATCTGCTGTCACGAGCTTTTACTGTAAACAGATTTTAAATATAAACATCTATTATATTAAGATGTAGAGCTGGAGTTTCCAAACATTTACCTAGAAAATGACCAGATTTTGTAATAACATAATAATAGAGGGTTGAACTAATAATACACTGAGACAATAATAATGCTAACCTTAACCGAAACTGATACAGAATACAGTGGTACCTTGAAACTTAACAACAATTGGTTCTGGGACTGGCATTGAGTTTAAAAGGTGTTGAGTTTCAAGGTATTTTTCCCCTAAGGATGTATGGGAAACCTGTTAATGTGTTCCATGGTCCCGTGGACATGCATATATTTTAGGCTAATGTAAAATAATGGGATTGTTTTTGATACTTATACACTGAAAATAACACAAATATAATATAAAAACACTGTTGACTCTTACAATTTCACATCACCCTGAGCTGTAACACAAGTTTACATTGAGAACAGTGAGAAATAATCTAGCTAAAAACAAATATGTGGAGCTTTCAGACTGGATCTGACGGTTATTCCAGACAAATGCAGATTCGTCTCATATGCACACTTACGTTTTCCCGCACCGCTCAAGCCGAGCACTGAACAAAGCGTCTGTTCATTGTTAATTTGTTTAAGGGAAACATTGAGTTTAAGGGTACAAATTTCACAAGATTTTGAGTTTAGGGGACGTTGAGTTACAAGGTATCACTGTATGTATAATATCAGGTTAGTTTTATTTAAAAAGACACAATAAAATGTTACACTAACTTATTTGTATGCAACAGTAACATTGTCATTAATCCCACAAGCCCAACAGAAAGGCAAAACAAACTCTTGGTTGGCAAACTCCTGTATAATAAATGTCCGATCTGCTTTTAGTGATTTTTGAATTATATTTGACCATTCAGACAATGTATCTTCCAGCACAAGGTGGCAGGTAGGCGCCTTTTCTAAACTACTGCTTCAAAATTAGACGCTTATTATTTGTTTCATATAACTGATTCTATACAACGTGTATGGGTGTATAACAAGTGTAACTATTACAACTAAACGTATTAATTACACCAGGTAGCAATATAACACTTGGCCACATGTCCCTAATTGCATTGACATTTAGTAGATGCTGTTATCCAAATCAACTTACAGCTGAGAACACACACACAACAAATGAAGGAATGAGGACCCTTGCTAATAGTCCCAACAGTGGCAACTAGGCAGTGGTGGGTTTTAAACCAGCAACCTTGCCCAAAACCTTAACCGCTGAACTACCACTGCTGTTATATGCTATATAACATACAGTATTTGTACATCTAATATACTGTACATCAGCAAATGAGATTTCATTAGATAAAAATATGATAGAAAAGTGCTTGTAAAGTAAGGCCACTAGAGGGCAGGGCTAGTTATATTAACTACTTGAACTAGTTTAAAGTTTTTAAACAGGCTCATTTTAAACATACATTGCTTAATAAATAAATAAATAAGAAAGAAAAAAACACACTTAAATCGCACATTGGATCTTAATGAACTGAAGATTCAAATTAAAAGTCTTCTGTATAGCCTAGCGGTTAAGGTACTGGACTAGTAACCAGAAGGTTGCTGGTTCAAGCCCCACCACTTCACCAGGTTGCCACTGTTGGGCCCTTGAGCAAGGCCCTTAACCCTCAATTGCTTATACTGTATACTGTTCCAGTATTGTAAGTCGCTTTGGATAAAAGCGCCTGCTAAATGCCAAAAATGTAAATGTTTACTGAGTAAACTGTCATTTGTTGAGAACAAAAGGAATAAAATGAAATCACAGGCCTGATCCAAAACCATCCAAAAATTAAAAGCATAGAATGTATTTTATTTGTCTGATTTAACACACCCGTTATCAATAGGTGTGGTTGAACCGCTTGAACTCAATAGTTAGTCCACATACTTTTGGCCATATGTGAGTTTATAGTTTTAACCACAATAGAATGTTTAGTCTTTATTGTGCAGCCCTGATTTTTACATTGCTTAGATAAAAGGAACAGTAGGCAGAAAAAATGCACTTCACTTCCAGGCTGTACCAGTCACCACACACACACACACACACACACACACCTCCATACACACATCCCCACCCAGAGGAAGGGTGGGGGAAGAGAGAGAGAGAGAGAGAGAGAGAGAGAGAGAGAGAGAGAGAGAAAGTCTGAACTGAAACTGAGATCAGGGTATTTACCACATGTATAGTAGACTAAAAAGTTTAAATAACAATGGTTTGATAAAATTAGGTGATAAGTGGTGCCAGGTTTTAAACCAAGTTATGAAAAAATCCACAAAACACACACACACACACACACACACACACACACACAAAACACACACACACAAAACACACCTCACAAATTTGTTACACTTTTGTTTCTGTGCAACCAACCTTTCAAAGTGCACTACTATTGACATACTAGTGACATACTATTTAGTACAGTACAGAACTTCTGTGCAATACCGGTCAGTGCAACATCTGTTAACTCCTGTTAAAGACAGAGTTTAACAAAGTTTAACAAACATCCAAACATCCATTAGAGACCCTGCACACAGAGTTCTGTAAAACCATCCTAAAAGTGCACAGACACACAACGAACAATGTGTGCAGGGCAGAATTAGGCCGATTTCCACTTATTATAAACATACAGAAAACACAGAAAGCAATTAATTTCTGGATACATCTAAAAGAGAGTGACCGCCCCAATCTTATAATTATAAAGCCCTGAAATATCAAGAGCTGAGCAAAGATACCAGTCCCCTCATCCAACTGGTCCTGAGTCACTGCACAGATACACCACTAACACACACAGACACACCACCTACACCAAACACATAACACTAACACACACCAGCACACTAATAACACACACTATCACAATAAAGACTCTGGAACAAAAATCATTCCTTATTTAAAAATTATTTTCTTTAATAAATAAATAAGCGTACTTTTTACTTTTTCCTGCAGTAATTTGTCCAAGAAGCATGTTGTAATTTGAACTCCTAGAACCAACAAATGTGAAATGTTTAACTGTTTTGCCTTATATAGACAGTTTTAACTATATAGACAGCTTTAGCCATCCTTATACATTTATGAAGCTATTTAAATGACTAAAATGTACTTTTCCTGTTGTTGAGGTGGTTTCCTCGAGTGTGCATCTTTTGTGTTTAGCTTTAACATAAAGATGTTTGTTACAGTTATTTACCGTACAATAAGTGTAGACTCACAAATGAACACATGCAAGCCTTCACAGTGTATAAAACTTTCTTTCTTTGGCCCGAATGGGGTAACGTGAACACAACACAGGTGCAAACAATGACTGCAGAGCTCAGAATACAAAAGACCAAGGCTGAAGTCCAATCCGAAGTCATCGTCCTTATCAGGGGTAGTCAGAAGTGAAACCGCCCACGGTAGCCAATTGTAGACTCTGTCCTAGTCTCTCTAAATGAGATTTGGGACTGGGGAAGTCTATTTTTCTATTACTGCAGCCACAGCCAGTTTTACTAAAACCCACTCAAACACCAGAAAAGACATCCAGAATAAACAAGCCAGGTCTTTAATAGTAGATGTTTTAGAAATAGACTTCCTTTCGGAGATGTTTAGATATATTTTCACATCCTTTCCACTGACTAAACACTAAATACTGTTTCGCTCCAGTGCATCGTTGTTCACTTTGACCTCCTAATGCCTAGTGCAGTACAATCAGCACTTCATACCATACAAATACTAAGATTTATTCTTACTGCTTAATATTGTTCTCACAATTCTTCACCAATGCAGACATTGTTTAAAAGTGATTTCCTGAGTGTGTCACAAACTGCATCCTGTGTCCTACTTAGTGTGTAACCAAACCATTTAAAGTGCACTAAGTATACAATTTAGTACAGTACAGTTTTTGCGCTAGTTTTAACCAAGTCAAATATTTTCCAGATTGTGTCCTAGTTAAGGTTTGGCCCCTGCAAGACTAGGTTGTTAAAATAAAAAAAAGGAAAGCTGTCCTTTGAAAGAGTAATTCATGAATGAAACAGATACACTTTAATCCTAAAATCCTGTTAATGTACACTTTAGTCCTAAAACAGGATTATTTGCAGTTTTTTCCTCTACAACAAGTGGATTTACTAATACAATACAATAATTACACATAGCATAATAATAAAATATTTGAACTTTTTGTGTGTTCTAGAGCTGGGTGGTTCCTGAATCACCCGGGTTATTGATTTGAATCTTCGTACTGAATCAGGAATCATGAGTCCCAGGTCTTAATTAACCCTGAGCAGACTCACTAAAAACACTGCAGACTCAGATGATTTGGCTGAACCGACTTCACTCCAGTCCGTGAATCTAAGTCTAAGTCTAAATCTAATCTAATAAGTTAAATATTCCAAAAACAAGCGGTTAAACACACTGGTGTTTGTTATGTGGCTGATTTTATGCACATGCTATTATTATTATTATTATTATTATTATTATTATTATCAGTAGTAGTGGTATACAGTAGATTAGTAATGCAGCATATTTTCTTGTAAGCAAAACAACAAAATATTATTATTATTATTATTAAAATGCAAATGCTTACAGGCTACTTTAGGACTGTACCACTTAGGGAGTATCATAGCCCTTCCCCAATTTATTGACTGTTTGTTTTGGTGCCACTGTGGCTGCCTGACTGGGTCAAGTTACCATGGGCAATTTGTTGTTGACCATCCCCCATTTAACCCTTGACCCATTAATATACCCATCTGATATACAGTACCTTCCTTGTCGCTATCCCCCATAATCAAGATTCCACTTAGAAAAAGTGTCAACTTGAACTTGTCACTGACAAGAGAAGTGTGAAGTGCCAAGAGAATTAAGAGAGAAGGATTTATTTACAGAAGATGAGAGCACGGAAGTGACATTTGGATGCATTTTCGTGCAGTAAATCAAACACAATCAAGATATCAGTACAAGTGACTCAAGTGACTCAGTTGAACCAGATCAAATTACTGAGTGACTCAGATTAACCCAAGTCCATAAAATGAACCGAATTTACCACCACTAGTGTGTTTAAAATGGCTTTTTTTAAAAGGGGTTAGGGTATAGTCATGATCACTTCAGAATAGTCTGCAGCCCAAAATATAACAACAAAGACTTGAGGCCAGTTAGATTGACTAAACACATCAGTAACACTTCATCCTGATTAGGGCCCACACAAAGCAGCAGTTAGGAACTGACTTCAGTCCGACTGTTGCTTGGTTCACTTTATGACCCTATACCACATCCATCAATGGGATGTGACCCTATATACCACCTACTGACGTTGTGTTTGGATTGTTGTCTGAGCACAATAAGTTCAATAGGTTCAATAAGTTCATGTTTTTTGGCACAGCATCTAATTTATGTACAAAGTTATTTTTAGTTTTTCTTATCAGTAATTTTTATTGATTTACATCTGACTTTTCAGTTTGGGTTTGGCTCCCAATGTTGGCAAAAAGACCACTGCTTTCTTTGTAATAGGTACAGTCAAACTAGTCCTACTTTTATGGGCACAGGAAATCTATAATTGCAAATTAGGAAATCACAAGACATTTTATGAGTATTATAAAAATACACTCTATGGACAACGTTGTGACACCTCTTATCATTTTTGAATTCATGTGTTTCAGCCCTGTGCACAAAGCAAGATCTAAAAGGACATGAAGAAAAGCTTGGTTTAAAGAAACCACAAAGTGACCTGACCTCAGCCTCGTTGAACAGCTTTGCAATGAACTGGAATGTCAACTAAGGCTTTCTTGACCAACATCAGTGCCCAGCACCACAAAAGCTCTTTTGACCAAAATGCACAAATTCCCACAGACGTTCTGGTCTCATGAGAAGCTTTCTCAAAAGAGTGGCTGTTGTTCTAGCTGAAAAGATATCAAGGTCATACTATTTATTTATTTTTTTATATTTTCTTTTATGCATTTTCTCCTTCTTCTACTACTATTACTTTTATGTCTATTACTACTTCTATTACTACTTCTACTACCACTACTACCCCTACTACTTCTTCTATTTTTATTACTACTTTTACTACCACCACTAATACTATTTCTGCTAATACTTCTAATACTACTACCACTGCTAAGTTTACTACTGCTTCTACTTCCATTACAACTATTACTACCTTTAGGTCTTCTTCTACTATTACTTCTATGACTACTAATACTAAAACTACCACTACTACATCTATTCCTACCACAACTACTACTAATACTACTTGTACTAGTACTTTTACTACTACTTCTTTCACTTGTATTACCACTACTTTTACTACCACCACTACTTCTAATACTACTACCACTACCACATTTATTACTGCTAATACTTCCATCAGCACTACTACTACTTCTAGTCATTCTACTACTATTACTTCTATAACTACTAATACTACTACTACCACTATTTCTATTACGCCTACTACTTCTACTACTATTACTTTTATGTCTATTACTTCGACTACTACTTCTTCTACTACCACTTCTTCTGTGACTACTACTACCCCTACTACTTCGATTTTTTTTACTACTGCTTTTATGAACTGGAATGTCAACTAAGGCTTTCTTGACCAACATCAGTGCCCAGCACCACAAAAGCTCTTTGACCAAAATGCACAAATTCCCACAGATGTTCTGGTCTCATGAGAAGCTTTCTCAAAAGAGTGGCTGTTGTTCTAGCTGAAAAGATATCAAGGTCATTTTTTTAATGCATTTTCTCCCCCTTTAGAGCGTCCAATTGCCCCACTGCATCATGCTTCCTCTCCACCAATACCGATCTGTGCTCTGATTGAGGAGAACGAAGCCAACCCACACCCCCTCCGACACGTGGGCAGCATGCCGTATGCATCTTATCATCTACACTTTTAATGAGTGCAGTGCAGCCCAGCTGCGTGTACGGAGGGACACACCCTGAGAGCACTCTTTTTCTCATCTCTGTGCAGGCGCCATCAATCAGTCAGCAGAGGTCGCAATTGCACCAGTCATGAGAGAGACATATGAACAACAGGCCAATCGTTGTTCATGTGGCCGCTCAGCCTCAGCCGGCAAGGCAGAGCTGAGATTCGATATGATGTATTCGAGATCCCAGCTCTGGTTCCAGCGTGTGTTTTTACCGCTGCGCCGCCTGAGCGACCAAGGTCATACTATGTTAATAGCATTTTTTTAAATGGGATGTCCAGCAACTTGTGGTCAGGTGTCCAAATACTTTTGGCCAAATAATAAAAGTAAAAAAGTAAAATCCACTCACAAACAAAGATTAGATTATCAAAAGTAACTGGACCCTTGCACTTGTTGGATGACATCCTATATCAAATCCATGGGCAATGAATTAGCCAGCTTTGCAGGCCTAACAGTCTTCACCCTTCTGGAAGGGCTTTTTGCACGATTTTGAAATGTGGCTGCAGGAATTTGTGCCCATTGAATTAAAGAAAAAAATAAGATCTGATAAGATCTGGATCACAATTGAATTTCTAATTCATCCCAAATGTGTTTAGTATAGTTTAGCCATCTAGAGCTCCAGCTATGTCTTTATGAACCTTGCTTTGTGCACTGGAGAAGAGTAATGCTGGAACAGGAAAAAGCCCTCCCCAAACTGTTGCCACAAGGCTGGAAGAATATAATTGATTTTCTGTACCCATCAACAACAGAAGCTGAATCACATGGAGGAGTGTTATTTTGGCCATATACTGAATCATTTTATAAGCAAAATGTCTTTTTATCAACTTGCTTTAATCTGCAAATAATTCCTAAAATTTTTTTTGCCACTTCACATATCTGTATCATGCACATAAATAGGAGAGGAAAACACTGGACCACTATTAGTTCTGGTTACCCAGACAGGGCTCTGTTTGCCAAGGTTTGAATCCCTGGCCCTTCACTTTCTGCCCCTTTCATCCTACACTCACAGATCAATGTGCTCTTTGTTCTTGTGATGCACCACACTTGCTCTTGTGTATCAGACCGTTTCATTTAGAAATCCTGACCAAGACTTCACAGGGTGGTTAAAAAGGAATACTACTACTAGTACTACAACTTCTATTTCTACTACTTCTTCCTCTAGTTCTCCTACTACTATTACTACTACTACTTCCTCTAGATCTCCTACTATTACTACTACTACTTCCTCTAGATCTCCTACTATTACTACTACTACTTCCTCTAGATCTCCTACTATTATTACTACTACTACTTTCTCTAGTTCTCTTACTACTACTTCCTCTAGATCTCCTACTACTATTACTACTTTCTCTAGTTCTCTTACTACTACTACTACTACTACTTTCTCTAGTTCTCTTACTACTATTACTACTACTACTTTCTCTAGTTCTCTTACTACTATTACTACTACTTTCTCTAGTTCTCTTACTACTATTACTACTACTACTTTCTCTAGTTCTCTTACAACTATTACTACTACTACTTTCTCTAGTTCTCTTACTAATATTACTTTCTCTAGTTCTCTTACTACTATTACTACTACTTTCTCTAGTTCTCCTACTACTATTACTACTTTCTCTAGTTATCTTACTACTATTACTACTACTTTCTCTAGTTCTCTTACTATTACTACTACTACTTTCTCTAGTTCTCTTACTACTATTACTACTACTACTTTCTCTAGTTCTCTTACTACTATTACTACTACTTTCTCTAGTTCTCTTACTACTATTACTACTACTACTTTCTCTAGTTCTCTTACAACTATTACTACTACTACTTTCTCTAGTTCTCTTACTAATATTACTTTCTCTAGTTCTCTTACTACTATTACTACTACTTTCTCTAGTTCTCCTATTACTATTACTACTTTCTCTAGTTATCTTACTACTATTACTACTACTTTCTCTAGTTCTCTTACTATTACTACTACTACTTTCTCTAGTTCTCTTACTACTATTACTACTACTACTTTCTCTAGTTCTCTTACTACTATTACTACTACTTTCTCTAGTTCTCTTACTACTATTACTACTTCTATTTCAACTATTACATTATCAGCAATTTATACATTACATGTAGTTATAACCACTACTGCTTCTACTAGTACTACTATCACTACTATTACTAGTTCCACTGCTACTACTTTTACTACTACGAATACTGCCACTACTACATCTATTCCTACCACAACTACTACTAATACTACTTGTACTAGTACTTTTACTACTACTTTTACTACCACCACTACTTCTGCTACTACTTTTAATACTACTATTTATTACTGCTGATACTTCCATTACCACTACTACTACTACTATTACATTTATGTCTATTACTACTTCTGTTACTACTTCTACTACCACTACTTCTGTGACTACTACTACCCCTACTACTTCTTCTATTTTTATTACTACTGCTTTTACTACCACCACTAATACTATTTCTGCTAATACTACTACCACTGCTAAGTTTACTACTGCTTCTACTTCCATTACCACTATTACTACCTTTAGGTCTTCTTCTACTATTACTTCTATGACTACTAATACCAAAACTACCACTACTACATCTATTCCTACCACAACTACTACTAATACTACTTGTACTAGTACTTTTACAACTACTTCCTTCACTTGTATTACCACTACTTTTACTTTTAGTTCTTCTACTACTATTACTTTTATGACTACTACTACTTCTGTTACGATTACTAGTTCTTGTACTACTATTACTTTTATGTCTACTAGTTCTTGTACTACTATCACTTTTGTCTACTACTACTTCTGTTACGACTACTAGTTCTTCTACTACTATTACTTTTGTCTACTACTACTTCTATTACTATGACTACTACTTCTACTACTATTACTTCTATGACTACTACTACTTTTGTTACGACTACTAGTTCTTCTACTATTATTACTTCTATGACTATTAATACTACTACCACTACTATACTACTACTTTAACTAGGAATACTACTGCTACTACTAACAAAAATAATAACAATAATAATAATAGTAACACAAATCTGTAATAGTAATATGAATCAGAAAGTACTTCTAGAAACAAAAAATAAATAAACATTAAATAAATAACAAGCTTTATTATGTTTTAAAGTAATATTTGAAGAGAAAGGTCAAAAGGAAGTATACAGTGTTTTAATACTTCTGTTAGAAAACTTTGCAGTCATGTATTAATATTTCACATTTACGTAATAGCGCATCTTACTGGCTTACTGAAATGAATACACTTTAAGTAAACATTTTAAAGGTAAATGCAATATTCCACTGTTAACACAAGACCATAGATAAATGATCAAGCATATTAAATGTGTAAAAAATAAGAAAATAAGTTGTTTCATGTGCAAAATGTATACAAATAATAAAAAGTGGTAAAAAATACTACTTGTTTGTACAATCTTTACAAATGAAGTTCATGTATCTGTAGTAACAGCTTTACCCCAGTGCAATTCCACAAACACTGAGTGTAAAACAAGAAAACAACTTGAACATGGCAGCAGTGCTTCATATACCTGTACATATTGACTCATTCACAGATTTACAGTTGTGGTTTCTGAAACAGGAGGGAACTTGAGTACCACAAGAAATCCGTGTGAGGAGAACATTCCAAACTCCACACAGGGGTGAGACCAGTAGCAATAGTGGAAATTATAGTGTTGTATTTCAGCCTTAAAATGCACACCACCATTGCGCAGTGTTTGTTCTATATACAAATGTATTATAATTAAAATCAGAAGAGTTAATACCAGGCTAAAATGTTTGGATATGAATACAGCAAAACAATAGTAATATACTGTATAATATAAAAACACAGTAATGCCCTTTAGGTTTTAATTAGGAGAATATCTTGTAAAAATGGTATAAATAGTGCTGTGAATCATTAAAGCATTGCCGAAGCTACTATACATTTTAATCACGATTCAGTTTATTATTTATCATGGTGTCTGCTCTTCCAATTCAGAGTTGCACAGCATCTCAGACAGAACTGTGTTGGAATAGGCAGATGTTAACACTTCTGAGCTTGGAAGCGAGGACAACCCAGACAAACCTAAAACTATTTCCATTTCCTTTTCCCTGACAGTTTGACAGTTTTTAAGAAATACGTAGTCATACCGACTTGATAGTGAATTGAGTAGTAAGATATCCAGCATATTATTTGAAATATTTCTAGTATTTTGTTTGATATCTTTACATTTTTTTTGTTTTCAAAAGGAAAATCAGATCACTTACAATAATAATAATAAAAAACAGCATATTGCTACCTTATGCTTTTTAATCATGGAGATGGTTGAACTTGGAACACTGTATTTCTTAGCGAGTTTAGTAAAGCTAACACTGCTCTCATATTTCGCTATTGTCTCCTTCTTAACTTCTACTGTAAGCCAAACAAGTTCTCGTTTAAGTGTACCAACCTTTTAGACCAAGGGCGTCGAGTTTCACTGATTTCGAGTTTAAGGGACGTCGAGTTACAAGGTATGACTGTAATCGTAACTTGTCTTACAATTTAATTGTAACTGTTAATTAAAGTTGCCTAAATATATCACAAAATACAAATACTGCTTTATACCAAACTTATGTTTTTCAGTCTATGATTGATTGGTAGATATCAATCAGATAACAACATATATCAATCCCTGGATTGGGCAGTTCTGGATGAAAGATAATAGCCCCAGTTGGCCCCTCCTTCATTTTCCTTATGCTTAGTTCACACTACACGATTTTTGACATGATTTCCAACTGGTCGGCGCTAGATGTGGCAGCTCGGAAGCAACTCTGCGTTCGCTCGGGGCTCGAAACTCGGCTCTCGATTGCTATGTGTGAACTGTTCAACAACTCGATCCGATCAGTTTGCCAATTGCCAATCGAGAAAAATATCTAGCATGTTAAATATCTGAACCAGTCGCTGACTCAGAATTGTGTAGTGTCAAAGTCGTTGCGAGCAGGTTGCGAGTGGCAGCAAGTGCTATGTCGAACTACAGCCAATGAGAACGCAAGATACGGGGTGAGGTAAAACCCGGGGGAGGAGTGTAAACACATGGGACGGGCGTAATATAGTTTCTATCAGAATACATCCGCACAACTCACCACAGAACAGACGATCCCTGCTGGTCGCGTAGCCCAATCCACTCGGATGCATTTATTTTTCCTACTTGATTTTACGCTGCACATCTGCGCACAAACAACTTTGATTGCTCGCTTATTGTTAACGTGCATTTTTGGAAGTGGTATCATTAAACCCCTCGTCACTTCTCACACGTGTTGTTGTGACAAAACGTAGTTTGGGAGACCAGATAGACTCACCTGCGATTCCTCCCGGTGATAGATGGTGTAGTGTGTGACCCCCTATCGCCGATCAGTCGTGTAGTGTGAAATACACGACTTAAAAGTCTCCGGATTGCAAGAGATCTAGTCATGTAGTGTGAACTTGGCATTACTGACCTGAATCTTAGTGTCTGATTGGCTGACTTAAAATGATGTCACTGTGTAGTTCTGCAGCTGCTACAAAAGATCATTCCAGCCCTGCTGTCACAGTGTACTGTGTAATTTCCTGAATTCAATTCATAACAAAACCACCACATTAGTTCATATAGTGAGTAGAATGTGAATTTGAACACATCTTCCTGTTTATACTGCACAGTCTTCTCGGGGAGAGGTGCTAAAGGCGGAGCTCCGTAACAGATCGAGACAGTTGACCAGGATGAGCGCTCCGGTTAGATGCCTCCAGCGTCTGGTAATGGGATTTTTCATTTTGTCGAGGCCGATCTGAAGCTCCTGGAGCACATCCCTGTAGCTATCGCCAATCTGGGCTGCCCATGTTACAAGGAAATCATATGCCGGCTTCCACATGGCCTGAAACAGCAGAGCAAATCAAAGTATAATAAATGTGAACACAAAACAGCAATGTGTACATTTTTTTAACCACCACACTCAGCTGCCTACATTTTTTTATGAGGATAGTGATCCAAAAACATGAACAATGTTCAAATTCACATAAAATGATTTATTATAGGAGAAGAAGTGGTGTTCTTATATCAAAAGGGTAACCTGACGTTTTTGGGGCACAGTCATGCTGGAACTGAGCAGTGCATTTTCCAAACCATTAATAGTAGAAAAAATATCATTTGTTGATAAATTTGAACGGTGGTACAGTGTTTTGGTGGGTAGCACTGTCGTCTCACAGCAGGAAGGTCCTGGATATGATTCCCAGGTTGAGCGGTCCAGGAGTTTGCATGTTCTCCCCGTGTCAGCCTGGGTTTCCTCCAGGGGCTACGGTTTCCTCTCACAGTCCAAAGACATGCAGTCAGGTTAATGGAAGAGACTAACATTTATCTTAGATGTGTGTGTGTGTTTGTCCTGCAATGGACTGGCCCCCTGTCCAGAGTGTTTCTGTGTGCCTTGCGCCCATTGAGAGCTGGGATAGACTCCAGCATCCCCCGCAACCCTGATTAGGATAAGAGGCTTAGAAAGTGTGAGGGATAGTGAGTGAGGGATAAAGTTGATTTTTTTACACCTGTTAGCTATTGGTGTGCCTGAAACATCTGAGCTCAATAATTAACAGGGGTATCCATACACTATCGTTATACTGTGCTACTGTACATTTAGATGTAATTAGCTATGTCTGGATGTCAAATTTCAATAATGATTATTATATCCATAGAACGTAATTACAAAAAGGGAACTTTTCTGCATGTCAGATAAACACTGATGTCTCTGTTAGAATGCTAAGGTTTCACATTACTACCCTCTCATGAATCCAATATTTATTTACACTGTCAGGTCTTCAAGACGGATCTTGGCTGAGTTTAAAGATGTCTGCCTATCTTATCACAGAACAATCTCTGGATGTTTCCTGTGAAGTTGTGCAACTTCCTGGATAAGTTATCATTTTTTGGCAGGCTGGTCACTCCTGAGTAGATACACCGCTGCTCCAAGTTAGGTTAGTAATACTAGAAATACTACTAAATAATACATAATGTGGCTTTGTTTATGTTCATTGGGATTTTAAAGTCATGTTTTACACTTTGGTAACATTCATGACAGGGCAGGTAGAAACAGTTTACACATGATTCATCAGATCAAGTTAAATGTCCATGTCACCTAATTACATGTCTATGGACTGTGGGAGGAAACTGCAACTTCCGGAGAAAACCCACACTGATACAGGGAGAACATACACACACAACTCTGTTTCTGTTGTTTTACCCCGAGGTGGTTCTGATGGAAACCTGTTTAACCGCCCGAGGTTAAGGATTGATGTCGAGACGACCGGGCAAGCGATGCTGATCCTGCTGGATGTGACAAGCCTGGAGTATTTGCACCAAGAATGACAAGAACTCAATACAGACTTCATTACATTCTGAACTGAATAATAACTCTATTATTATTAATAACTCTATTATTATTTATTTACTTATTGCCAGTTATAACTTTTAGTTCATTTAATTCTCTGTTTGTATGATTTGTGTAAATCCTATTTATTTAAAGTATCCCCCAGGCCACCCAAGAAGGATGGGCCCTGCTGAGTCTGGTTCCTCTCAAGGCTTCTTCCTGTAATTTTCAGGGAGTTTTTCCTTGCCACAGTCGCCCTCGGCTTGCTCAACAGGGGTTTTTGTATCTGTTGGTCCTGGATTTTGTAAAGTTGCTTTGAGACAATGTCTTGTAAAAAGCGCTATATAAATAAAGTTGACCTGACTTGACAACTCCACACATAAAAGACCCGGACTGCTCTATTTAATTTGTACCATACACTGTATGCTTGGACTGCACCTCCCTGCACTTTCATTCTATCTATCTATCTATCTATCTATCTATCTATCTATCTATCTATCTATCTATCTATCTATCTATCTATCTATCTATCTATCTATCTATCTATCTATCTATCTATCTATCTATGTTATTCACTTCTTAATCTTTTAGATTATAGCATAGTCTTTCTGTAAAAATGTTAAGGTGACTAACTGAAGGATTATCTGAACTGTCTTATTGGTTATATCTGGTGACTTGGTTGATTTTTCAATTAGGGAGTCAATAAATTTTTCACAAGGATAATTTGAATGTTAAATAAGTGTGTTTCTTAACATAAGCAACCCAAAAGGGGGCATTAACTGTTACCTCGCTCTCCACAACCCCGTCGATGTCTCGATGAGGAGCTTCGTAGGCATCCATCTGTTTGCGTGACACTTTGGATAGTTTTTCGGCGAGTTCCCTCCAGCGGCCAGCCACTTCCACCGCTGTGGTGAGAAGTGCAAAGTCCTTCACCAGACGAACCACCAGGCCCTGACAGTCAAGCTTTAACAGAGCCTTAAAATAGAAAAAAAGACACCTTTTTCATCATATTGTAAAAACTACATAAACACATCCTATAATTATGGAGTCCAGGTGTTTTAGTCACGGGATCCACAAAACTATGGTTTGATGAATTTGGTGTGGAACTTCAGTGTCCTTTACAGAGCCCTGACCTCAACCACAATGAACATCTTGGGAGAAATTGGAACACTGATTGTGAGCCAGGCCATCAGATTTAACATCAGACCCTGACCGAAATGCTCTAAATGACTAAACAGGCACAAATTCCCACAGACACACTTTAGAGTTTTGCTGCTAGTAGACTGTTACAATTCTAAAAGAGAGTGGCAAGAGTGAGTAGTGTGTCCGAATACGTAGTATAGGATACCTATTGCATGAGCAGCCATTGAGTATGCAAATATACACAGCAGTCCAATAATCTATCACAGTGGTAGCTCAGCGGTTAAAGTACAGGACTAGTAACTGGAGGGTTGCAGGTTCAAGCCCCACATCTGCCAGGTTGCTGCTGTTGGGCCCTTGAGCAAGGCCCTTAACCCTCAATTGTTTGCAATGTATACAACCTCAGCTGTAAGTCGCTTTGGATAAAGGTGTCTGCTAAATGCTGATAATGTAATGTAATGTAATGTAAATGTGTCCCATAATTCAACTGGAGCTGCTAAGGTGTTCAAAGCTGAAGAAGAAAAGATGGCGTAACATTATGATTGTGTTCAACCCTAAATAAAATTGTAAAAATATAATAATATTTTGCCGAACTGTGTTGATGTGATGTCATGCATCACGTGACGTTGGTAAGATGGCGGATGTAGAACTTACTGCTAACTGCTTTACCGGCCTAGCAGTGCGCACTACTTCAAATTTAGTACTTAACTGTTTAAATATGCGATTTCAGACACAGCCATAGTTTTGGAATAGGATGTCTAACAAGATCCTAGTCAGGCGTCCACATACTTCCGGACATATAGTGTATGCGCTACACTACTAACCCTGACTGTTTACAATGAATTTTAATCTTTTCATTTCATGTAGACTCCTTGCTGTTTGCCTGTTACATGTGCATTACTGTCATTTGCAGCGCTCCTTGATACACAGGAAGAGCAGCTGAGTGTTTTGATAAGTGGCCAGATAACGCAGTTAGCAAAGGATTACGTGCTACCGCGAGCATAGGGCGCCAAGGCCCTCCCAAATGGAAATATCAGAGGAAGAAGGAATATCCTGCTGGAAGGGCTGGAAAAAGACTACTGTTTTTTTCACTTTTAACTCAGCTTGGTGCTTCCTGCAATGTTCAGAGGTGGACAAGAGTTCTGTAGGAATATTATGGGCTTTCTGAAAATTCGCCTCCCACTGCTGGAACTCTTAGACTAGCTTTATAGCAGCGTGTGACTGAAAACAGCTCTGTTGTTTGTCTGATGTTTAAGAAATAGTGATGCAGGATTCACTCATGCTAAGCTCTGGGACCTTCAATTCGAGTTGCCTAGACTGGAATGTTAGGTATGAGAGGGAATTGGTGGGAGGTCTAGCTCTAATAACCTAGATCTACTCAAGGATCAGACCCACACAACTTAGCTTTGAAATAATTTTGCTAAAACGTCCTAAATTAGTTTCCAAAATGATCGATTTACAGTATAGATATTTACGTTTATTGGCTATTTGCTGCTGTCCATCTTTTTTTAAACTGTACTGGCTAAGACAAAGGGAATTCATTAACATTAACATGGTATAAGTCATTCCAGCGCTTGGCAGAGCTAGACAAATTCTTTGCTGATACGACATGTTTATTCTGCTGGCCAATTTCTGTGTTATCAATGTGTTGCAATACTAGCCTAGTGCTAGAAATATAACCCACAAGTGCAGTCGTTGTCTATTTTAATTGTAATAGTAACAAAGAACTGAATAAAACTGAATTTAACAAGTCAATGTCATCAGGATTAATTCTTTTCCAGTTTCAATTGTTCAAAATAATTCCTAATTATTTATTTATGCATTGGTCATACAAGGCCCACATTTTCTACTGTCAAGTCAAGTCAAATTTATTTGTATAGCGCTTTTTACGATAGACATGGTCTCTAAGCAGTTCTAGGGCGGCACAGTGACTAAGTGGGTAGCACTGTCGCCTCACAGCAAGAAGGTCCTGTGTTCGATCCCCAGGTGGGGCAGTCTTGGTATTTTCTGTGTGGAGGTTGCATGTTCTCCCAGTGTCCGTGTAGGTTTCCTCCGGGTGCTCCGGTTTTCTCCCAGTCCAAAGACATGCAAGTGAGGTGAATTGGAGACACTAAATTGTCCATAACTGTGTTCGATTTAACCTTGTGAATTTATTAAACTTGTGTAATGAGTAACTACCGTTCTTGTCATGAATGTAACCAAAGCGTAAAACATGACGTTAAAATCCTAATAAACAAACAAACAAACAAACAAACAAAGCAGCTCTACAGAATCCAGGACCGACAGACCAAAAACCTCTGCTGAGCGAGCCAAGGGTGACAGTGGTAGGGTAAAACTCCTTAAAACTACAGCAGGAAACCTTGATAGGAACCAGACCCAGCAGGGACCCGTCCTCATAGGGTGTATCTATGTAGCATTTAAAGTAAATAATTAAATAAAGCCAAAAGGGCATAAAAGATTAGCCAAAGCAAAACCCACATATGACAGTAAGGGATCTGCAGGAAGGTTTAGCTGGCACAGGACTCATGGTTGAGTGTTCTAACGATTGCACAAAAAAGATTTGCATAACAAAGCTTCATAAGAATGAAACCTTAGCACATCAGTGAACTTCGGAAAACTGAAGCATGGAAACAAGCAGTGGACTAATAAAATAAAAATAAACTCTTGAGGCACAATCACCAAAAATATGTTTGAGAGTAAAAAAGGAGCAGTGTTGAATGCTTAAGCATGACGTCGGATCTATTAAGCATTGGGGTTCCATGGCAGGCAGTTGCACAGGAAACATTACACAGGGTACTAAAATAGCAAATCAGCAAATTCTATATTTAACATAGACACAAATTTAAATAATTTATTTTATTTCATTAATCTGGTAAAGGTTAGCATCATGGTGGGTTCACCCTGGAAACGATGAGCGCAAGGCAGGAATACGCTGGCCAAGGACCAAGGTGTCAATTCATTGCAGTGCTTTGGCCATTCCTACCCTTCAGGCATAGCCAATAATGGTGGTCTAGCATAATAGATCGTAGAAAAAAATCTGTATAAACATAATTTGCTGTAGTGCTAGTATTTACTTTTCTGGTGTCTAGAATTCAATTAATTAAATGTAATTTGACAAGGACTGCCAGAACTTTTAGACATAAATATAGGTGTTTAGGCGTCCTGATCAACTTATTAACGGTGTGCAGGTTTTATTGGTAAAGGGTGTCGCCTGTTGCACCCAGACCTCCTGTTTAGATGTGAACAATGAAAAAAGGAAATGTGCTGAGCCAAGATTCTCAACAAGACACGCACACCCGGCCTTCCGGCACCTTACTTCACTACAGAACAGAATCTCGACTCTGTATGTGTTTGGTCTTGGTGCTAATTCTGAGGTAGTTCTGACATCCTAACATGTTTTATGCATATTATACACCGATCAACCATAACATTAAAACCACCTTCTTGTTTCTACACTCACTGTCCATTTTATCAGCTCCACTTACCATATAGAAGCACTTTGTAGTTCTACAATTACTAACTGTAGTCCATCTATTTCTCCACATCCACATCTTTTTAGCCTTCTTTCACTCTGTTCTTCAATGGTCAGGACCCCCACAGAGCAGGTATTATTTAAGTGGTGGATCATTCTCAGCACTGCAGTGACAATAACATGGTGGTGGTGCGTTAGTGTGTGTTGTGCTGGTATGAGTGGATCAGACACAGCAGCGCTGCTGGAATTTTTAAATACCATGTCTACTCACTGTCCACTCTATTAGACTCTCCTACCTAATTGGTCCACCTTGTAGATGTAAAGTCAGAGACGATTGCTCATCTATTGCTGCTGTTTGAGTTGGTCATCTTCTAGACCTTCATCAGTGGTCACAGGACGCTGCCCACAGGGCGCTGTTGGCTGGATGTTTTTGGTTGGTGGACTATTCTCAGTCCAGCAGTGACAGTGAGGTGTTAAAATTGCAGAAGATCACAAGAATGTTCTTTTAAGTTTCTACACCAAAAATAAGAAGAAGCACAGAATATGTCTTTTTTGGGGCTGCTTTGATTCCTGGAGACTTCACTAAAAAAGACAATGCAGTAAAACTTATACCAACTAATCCTACAGGGGGATGTCAGATTAGTGGTCCTTCAAGAGAAGTTAAATGATGCAACAAGACGACCAAACCACACATCATTAACCAAGAGTGTCTGAGGGAGTTCAGTCTAAAGAGCATTTGTGAGGTCAGGAACTGATTCTGGTTCAGTTTAAACCAACAATATTTATTGGGGTTGGGGTCACAGCTCTGTGCAGGTCACTGACATTCCTCTACAACAAACTTATCAAACCATGACACTATAGACCTTGTTTTTAAGTGCAAAGGCACAGGCATGCTGAAATGGAAATGGAAAAAAAGCAGTTGCCAGTAAAAGTTTGAAGTACAGAATTAATTTGATGTTAAAATATTTAAACTCAAAATATTTGAAGGCATGTCATTATACTTTTAGCCGTAAGTGCAGACAGTATACATTAGGACAGTTGTAGCCTAGTGGTTAAGGTACCAAACTAGTACAAGGTTGCTGGTACAAGCCCCACCACTGCCAGGTTGCCACTGTTGGACCCTTAAGCAAGGCCCTTAGACCTCAGTTGCTTGGAAAATACACTGTCACAGTACTGTAAGTCGCTTTGGATATAAAGCGTCTACTAAATGCTGTAAATGTAAATAAAGCTAACAGTTCAATAACATTTTACTGAAACGTAAAACATAATGACGTTTCCTTAAACAGAAATCAAATTATTAATCATCTAACTAAAGCCAAGTAATAAATAATCATCCAGTTTATGCTTTTGGTTGGAAAGCTTTAATTGCTGTGATGAATTCTGTGTCTGGAAAAATAGCCTTTCACGTACAGCATGTTTGGGACAGCTCTGGCAGTCACGGGTCTGACAGTAAGTAGACTGAACTGTAAGGGCACATTCAAAAAACCCAGTTTGCCACTGACCTTTTAAAAGCACGTGAACAAAACTTATCGTATTAAAACAACGACCAGGAAATTTTATTAGTGAAGAGAGGTTTAGTGTTCCTAAGTGTCACTCATTTAATACATTAAACCACGTTACGTTTTTTTAATGATAAGCATTTTAGACTCTCGGAAAGCTGATTCTCACAATTTCTCAGCAACCCGAGCTATAACACAAGTTTAAAAGAAAAACAATGAGAAAAATACAGCTAAACACAAATACATGTTTGTCACTTTCAGAGTAAATTTGATGGTTATTTCACACAAATGCATGTTTGTCTCATATTCACACTTGATGATGTTTTACCTTTTGTCAGTGTCTAGTTCAGTGGTAGGCAAACTATGGCCCGCACTGAGCCCTACTACCCCTCTGAAGTCGCCTATCTTGCCAGCGTGATCTAACCACTTGTCTGGTTTATAACGTCACACGTATACTAGTAACTTATGTTGAAAGTGCTGCTTAAAACGCTGAATTGTTTTTTTTAGACGGCGATACACCAAGTATCAAAGTAAACAAAGTAAACAAAGATAAAAAGTAATAAACAATACATTCAAAAAGTCACATTCATGCTTGTGTTAACGTGCACATAATTGGATGAGTCTGGCATTTTATTTATATTAAAAAATTAATCTTTTTTTATCATGTATAAAAAAATTAGTTCCAAACCCCCGCACCCACCTGGCCCGTCTGTCAATTTTTAAAACCCAGTGTGGCCCTTGAGCCGAAAAGTTTGCCCACCCCTGATCTAGTTCATAATTTGATTTACATTTAACTAACAGGGGTTAAATATCTATGAAAATAATGCACATAAAGTTTAAAATGCTTGATCAGTACATACCATCATGAGCTCCTTCTGGAAAGACTTCCCTACTCTTCCGTTAGCTCCATTGCAGTCCTCTTTAAGCTTCTCCAAAACAGAGGCCACTTTTTCAGGTTCACTGTCTGGCTCGGTTCGGCAAAAGTACGACAGAGGAAGGTTGACATAGCCCAAAGCATCTGCAAAAGCTCTCCAGTTGCTCACATTTTCCATCAGTTCGGTCCTCACCGAGGCATACATGTAGGTAAGGCATTTGCAAGAATTTAGGATTTGGTCTAAAAGCAGAGCAGATGTAAGATCAGGTCCTTTAAAAGTAGGTGGTTTGACTTTCCCCATTATAAGAACGTTCTTTGCATTTATGAGTCCTATCTTTCCACGATAGTATGCGATGTACCACTCCTTGTTCCACAGATGCCCCTTAAGTTTGATTTTTTCCTCACTCAAAAGTGCCACCTCTTCTCCTTTCAAATACTCGAGTAAATACTGTTTCTTTTGCTGTCGAAGGACAGATTTGAGCAGCTTCCCGAACTTGAGGGTTTTGACCGGTCTGTCCTGAAACACAGGGTATTTTGTGGGTGCCACCGAAGAAGATAGCGTAATTCTGTTATTTACATCTTTTTTCTTCAAAAAGCGCCTCTGCACACTGCTTGCTGCTACCTTTGGTGGAGGCAGTGGGGTCTGAACACAGAACTGGGCGAGGGTACGTTCCTGGTCGTCTTTGACCTGAACACGCAAGGTAAAGTCCGAGATGTTGGCTGAATCGCGGGCAGATATGAAGTAGACGAGATGGGATACTTTGCCAAGTTTGAGCTGAAAACCCCTCACCACTCTTGTCTGCTCGCTTACTTTTACTTCAAAGTTTGAGATGTTGGAATACACACCAACTTGAAGGTCTTGAGGCTTTGCAAGGACAAACTGGTGTTTCCCCCAGAGCTGGAAGGACACTGGTGGAGAACAATGCGCCTGCTTGTTAGACTCACTGACTAACAGGTTTTGTGGGGCGCAATCATGACCGAACAGGGCAACGACTGTCTTGAAGGATGGGTGGATATGTTTGGGGCCATATACCCCAAGTGTAACTTTCTTCACAACATGTTCCCAGACTGTATTATATGGGGTAAGAACTTTGGCTTGGGCAACAACCGACACGTACATGCAGGGCTCCAAATTTTCCAGAGTTACTTGGACTGTGTCTCTATACATGTAGACATCAGGAACTGGAACGTAGGGTCCTTCCTTGCAGTCGCTCCGGACACAGATTACTTCTGCCTTTTGTCGACTTTCCATCTTGACTACGACGGATACTTTCATCTCCAGGGTTACAGTGGTTTTAGTTTCCAGATTACTGAGCTTGATCTCCACCACTGGGCTGACGGTAGTACATCTGTCATTGTTAAGCTCTAACGGTGGATCTAGAAGAGCCTTCAAAGATATTTGCTGGGTGTCACCTGGTGCAACATGACCTTCTGGGACATGCATGCTGATAGTAGTGTAAGGTAACTGCACAGTACCACCAGAGCTATCTAGCTTACAAAACATATGCGTTTCTATTGGTTGTGTCTGACCCCATCCAGGACTTTGCCCTATTGAATCAAGGTCCTGGCAGGATCTTGCGAGCTTCCGGTGGCTTAACCAGGCACTTTTAAAGTCCTCTCTACTTTGAAACTCTTCAGGTGCAGGTGATTTCAGACCACCAAAGAAACTCAACAACTCCTGAGGTGAATCTGCCTGGGATTGCAAAATGGACAGTTCTGACAAGCTGTAACAGCGCTTGCTCCTGTAAAATGGATTGTCTCTACGAAGAACTGGAGCTTTGGGATCAAATATATTGCTTCCAAACCTGTTCATGTTAATACTGTTGCTTGGACTCTGGATGCTATTTTGATCATCTGTGCTCTGCAAAGAACCCTCAAGGAATGGGTTCAAAGACATTCGCTTAGTTACGAAAAGGTTCCCGTTTTGAGAAACTGTGGGTTTTTTGAACTCTGACCACTCTCCACGTTGCTCCAGCTCTTTACTCTCAGCTGTAGATATGTCACACAGGCTGTCAATCATGCCACTGTCACAGGATGAAAACTCTCGATGTTTGACAGCCTGGACGTAGGCGGCCGGGATGTAACCCATTTCTTTGTAATTATGGGCGTACCACCACTCTCCGGCAGACGTGTCAAGAACATAAAGCCGGTCTCCTTTACAAAACTTTAGGGTGGTCAAAGTTGATGGACAGTAATCTTTAATGGCGATGACTTCTCTGGCCGATTCAACTGAGGCAGTGGCATCCAGTCGTAAAGAACTAGGCGTGGGCACTGAAAATGAAGAATTAAGTTACCACAAAAATAGCATGTTAGAGCAAAAATATAATAAATGAATTCAGAGATGTGTAGCATTGCCTTATGTTTACTCCATTACATGAATTGTGTCTATGCTTGATTTTTTTTTGTAATAGACATAAGATAGTTTCTCAGTAATATACACACGCTCTGAATCATGGTTTGAACATACACTATATGGCCAACAGATTTCAGATTACTGACCTTGATCACCACTTGGATGACAGTAGTACATGTCATTTGTCATGCTTATGCTCTAAGGGTCTGTCCGAAAACCTAGTGATCTCTCTACATAGACTGCATTTTATGTCATCCTACAAGTGCTCCCAAAAAGAAAATCCGAATTCTTAGATACCTTAAAATGCTCCCTACTAAGGTGCCTTACTTCAAAGTGATTATCTGACTGAATAATGAGGGAGCATCCCATGCTTTCCTTGCGGTGAAGAGAAGCTGACCATTTAGTGTGGCACAACTTTTCTCACAAAAAATATGGCAGGCGAATGGGGAACAACAGACTTATTTACATTCTTTTTGAATGTAAATAAATTATCATAGATTTTTAATTTGTATAAAGGTGTACAAGTGTCATTCATTTGCAAATTTGGGCTTGTCAGTGACAGTTTAAAATTTTCGGTACACAAAGGGAGATGTTAGCTGGCTTGCTTGCGGGTTTGCGGCCTCAGCCCATTTGTTTGAATGGCCTGAGGCTAACTGTCGTAATTGCCGTAATTGCTGTCTTAATAATCTGCCTTAGGAGTTCAATGTCTTATTAGAATCCTCTCTATTTAGGCAGCTGCCTAGGTAGCTCACTAGGTTTTGGG
Source organism: Trichomycterus rosablanca (assembly GCF_030014385.1). Lineage (NCBI taxonomy): Eukaryota > Metazoa > Chordata > Actinopteri > Siluriformes > Trichomycteridae > Trichomycterus > Trichomycterus rosablanca. The sequence goes on from NC_085999.1 coordinate 27,477,661, forward strand.
ACAGACCCTCAAGAGTAGATTTTGCAGTGACTTCAAAGATATTTGCTGGGCACACCTGGTGCAACATGGCCTTTGGAAACATGCATGCTATTAGTGGTGTAAGCATTTGGATATCTGACCATGAGCTTGATGGACAAGCTGTTTTGAAATTTGTATCCTTGCCACCACCAACTTCGCTGCTGTAACCGGCTCCACATTGTGTGGTCGGATATTTTTGTTGGACAGGAAGGCCAGTCTCTAAGCTCAGTGCCACTTTATGTAAATTTAAGAGCATTTAAATATTATATGCTAAAATATTCAGTATTTATTCAGTATCTGTTGAATTGGTTATTTAGATAACTGATTTTAAAGTAAAACTTTCACTTTAAAATGACCTTTTCCTTGCCAACTTCTGAATTTAAAGTATTTAAGTATTTCAATTTATGCAGTATTTTCAGGTTTAATGTAAAAAAAAAGGGTAGGTAATAAAACCAAACCTTTAAGATTGTTGAGCGTGGCTTCTGACACCCCCGAACTAATTTCAATGAGCGTTCCCTCAGACTTGCAGCGTGGAAATGCATTGTTGTTTGCAGATCGTATCCGATGGGCAGCCATGCTTAGTTTTCCTGCTGCGCATTCCCTCTTCTGTCAAGTAGCTTGTCCCATTGCAGAAACTGTCTTCTGTACTGTCTGCTGTGGAAACAGACCTTCACAAACACTAATAATTAACATAAGTCATTTCATAAATACACAATATGGCAAAAAGAAAATGGACACCCTTCTTTCTTGGGTGTTTGGGCTTTACTGCTATGAGGTGTATAAAATCAATTATATGCTTCCAATATTCTGGCAAACATTTAAAAAATAGCTATGCATGTGTGCTCAATAAAGAAATTATTTAATAAGTTTAGTGTAGAAGAAATCCAGTGGTCTAAACAGAGCCCTGACATCAACCCCAGACCTTTGGGATGAACTTGAATGCCAAACATGATCAGTGCCGGAACTCCACAGTGTGAGCGTCTAAACAAAATTGATACTGATGAACTTGACTGATTCCCTGTGCCTCACTAGTTATTGCAGCTTTACTAACATGCCGGTGCCTCTCTACATGTGTATACAAAAAAATTATAGTGAACTGTAATTGTGGAAATGCTTGTGCTTGACCTATGTGTTTAAAACATTGTAGAACATTCTGAGAACACATAAAAGCTTAGAAAAAATATTTTCAAAATGTTCACAAATTGTTTCATTAGACTCCCATATCACCCTGCCTTTCAGTCTGTATGTATACACCTATTTTAAAATCCTATTATGGAACAAAAGTACAATGAATCAGTGGTTGCAAAAGTGCATTTTGTTGGACTCTAAATGATTAGCACCTTTAACTGTATCCTTTCTTCATGTAAGCTTAGCAAACCTAACAGTCAGATTCGTTTCGAAACTAGTTGCATAATTATTGCAAAATGTGTTGCATGTCAGTGTAGTTCAAACTATAAACAAAAAAAATGCTACGCTACTTTGCCATGACATGTCATGGAAAAAACACAAAGGTGAAAAAAAAAATATTTGCCCGAGTCTAGACATGTTTCCCTGCCTCATCCCTGTAGTTTTCAAAAGCACTGAAGCACAAACAAAAGTTTCGGTTTGAGGAAAGCCTGAGATTTAACTTCCCTAATCCTATATGGAATAGAATTGAATCATACGTTTACATGGTTTAATTTTTTAAATTGTGATAAAAAAGATCTCCTTTACACTACATACATGCAATGTACACTATGAAAGCATTGGGACCCATCTCGAGAATTAACATCAAGCCATTAATACTGAGCAATAATATCAAGCCATTAATATTGATAATTAATATCAAGCCCCTAATAATGATCATAAATATCAAACATTAATATTGAGCCATTAATATCAAGCCCCTAAAATCAATCATAAACATCAAACCATTGATATCGAATATATATATATTATAATATATTATTATATATATATTGTATATATATATATATATATATAATTTTATTTTCCTCTTTTTTCCACAATTTTGATCCCTCAGTCTAGTCGTGTCCAATTACCCGTCCTCTATACTGATTCGACCCTTCACTGCTGACTGAGGACGCCTCTCAACTGATATGCACCCCCGATACGCACAGTCAGTACAGACTGCATTTTTCACCTGCACGAGTCGAGTTCATACACTTCACGGGCACTGTGTACGGAGGGCCACACCCACATCAGCATTATTCCTCAGCCCTGTGCAGGCGCCATCAGTCAGCCAGCAGGGGCCGCAGTCGCACCAGCTATGAGGACCTATGATCCGACTTCTCTTACCCTCTAACCCTGAACAACAGCCAATGTTCATGCAGCCTCCCAGCCCAGTCGGAAAGGCAGAGCTGAGATTCGATACGATGTATTCGAAACCCCAACTCTGGTGAGCTAGCGTACTTTACCGCTGCGCCACCTGAGCGATTTCGAATATTAATATTGAGCCATTAATATTGAGTTTGCAATCAACTAAATAACAAATGTACTAATGCTTGAGGTGTGCTAAGTGTCCTTTTTAGCCTGATCTCAGACTGAGTACGCTCTTCAGGAGCACATGCCAATGGTTACCATGGGTACCACCTTACCAAAGAAAAGAATTTCCTCAAGAGGATCTTCAGACAAATAGCTGAGTGGAACACAGAAGGTCCAGCAAAAATACCCTTTTATTAGTTCTTTGTTTGCTCTGAAATGGTAAACCCAAGTGTTTTGAACACTGATCACAGCTTGTAAAATGAATATGCCATGCAAATTTATAATTTTAATTTCGTTTATGTGAAAATTCCAGAGCTGCCTTTAAGCACCAACTGTTGCCTGTAGGCAATAAGCTGGTAGGGCATCCATTCCAAGACACTAAACATGGAGTTGCCCTAGCCTCTTCTGTTCTGGGAAGTCTTGACCAAAATTGTGCATGTGACTATGGGAATTTGAGACCACCTGTTACCTGATGGTAAAGCAAATGGCCTAGCTTCCAACTGACATTCCAATTTATTCCAGAGGTGTTCAGTAGGGATAAGGTCAGAAAAGCGAGATTTATAAAACTCAAGACTGGCTGTGATAAATTGCTAAGTCAGCTTGTTAGCTAAATAATACCGTTTTACAATTAATTCATGTTTCCAATAATTCATTCAGCATCAGAAATTTGACTGTGTGTAAGTTAGGGCTGGGCGGAATGACCAAAAATTTGTATCACGGTATTTTTTAAAATTCTTACGGTTTCATGGTATGTTTTCTTTTTTTGTACTACTGGGACTTTTTATATGTCTGTGGCTTACTCTACTGTCCTAAGTACAGAATATAAAACGTTTTAAAATTACCATGTATATAATGAAGGTTTGCTTGGCCCCACAAAATGACACAATATATGATGGAATCAGTATGTGTGAGACTGTTGCAATAAATACAATTGTTATTGTTTATTTAATATTTAAGTATTGTATATTACCCTTAGCTCTCCCTTTTACAAATAAAATGACGTTTGCAAACTCCACTGTACAACTTGACCACAGGTCTGTTGCAGAAAAACAGATGACTTTATATATCTCCACTTCGCTCCAGTTCGCCTAAAACGTTGGTTAAGCAACTGACCTGAAGTATTTTCGCCCTGTCAGACATACCTGAAATCCTTTTCTTAATTATTGCTCTGAAAGCTTCATTCTCGACTGTCTATAAAGGAATATTATATAATTTGCTGCCTACTGAAGCCTACAGCTGTATTAAATGTGCTGCATATGGCAGTATTTGAAAAATCCATACGGTATGAGGAATCAAAGACGGTATACCGAATGTACCATCATACCGCCCAGCCCTAGTGTATGTAAATATGGCATAACATGCTTAAAGAAATCCTCTCAGGTCCTGTAATACTAATAACCTGCAAACAAAATGCATTTTGGCTTTGAGAGTTATGGCAAACTTGAATTAATTTAACGTCAAAAGTCTGAACTTGGAATGAAGCACTGTGCCAAAACAATGCTGTTTAAAGCCGGTATATTACACTAGGAATTTTACTGTTTTGTTGAAACAACTGTAATAGGCTAGAATTTGCATTATTCAATCTGGCTGAAGCAAAGAGAAAATGACAGGTACTTGGCATCTGATTTACTGGCAAAAGGGCAGGGAAAAGGGGGAAATGCCTGTGTGATGACTTCCTGAAAACTCTTCTCTCTGACAATCACAGTGGGTGAATCACTTCGACCTGCTGCAAAGACTGCCATTACAAAATACATGTAAAAATTAAATTCAAACACCAGGTTTGCCTGCATTTACTCGAGGAACAGGTTTGTTTGTTTGGATTTTAACGTCATGTTTTACACTCTTCGGTTACATTCATGACAGGAACGGTAGTCACTCATTATACAAGGTTTCTCAGTTCACAAGATTATATCAAACACAGTCATGGACAATTTTGTATCTCCAATTCACCTCACTTGCATGTCTTTGGACTGCAGGAGGAAACCGGAGCTTCCAGAGGAAACCCACACAGACACGGGGAGAACATGCAAACTGAAAGGACAGCAAGGACCCAGACCGCCCCACCCGGGGATCGAACCCAGGACCTTCTTGCTGTGAGACGACAGTGCTACCCACCGAGCCACCCTTAAAACATTTATTGCCTTGGTAAACTGGGTAGTTGCAAAACATTTGTTGCCTCAATAAGCAATAAACAAATGCACAAATTACCATAATTTTTATGATGATTCTTTTTAATTTAACCCTTTATTTAAGTTTTTCAATTAACTATGATTAACAAAAGCATAATCAAAATTTCTATTTAACTTTAGCCAACAGTTTGGGAAAGGTCCTTTCCTGATCCAGCATCACTGTACCCATTTGCACAAATCCAAGTCTCTAAAGACATAATTTGACAAGTTCGGTCAAACCCTAAAGGAACTGTGGTCTGCACAAAGCCCTGCTCTTTTTACTTAACAGGCACAAATTCCCACAGACAAATTCCAACACATTTGAGGAAAGCCTTCTCAGAAGAGTGTAGGATATAATAGTTTCATATCAATGCATATGCTTTTGAAATGACATGAACTGGACGCTCGTAGTCGGGTGTCCACATACTTTTGACCAAAATGTCTCTGTGAGGAGAATTTTTTTCTTCAGTTTTTAATTATTCCACTACTCTCTAGAATAGTGCTTGCAGTGTTTATTTGTGCCCATTTGGACTACATAAAATATTTAAAACAAATAGTTGTAAAAACAGCTACACAATATATAAATCAGTGCTAATGTTTCACACGGTATCAAAACTGTCAACAGTAACAAGAGCTTCGGTTTGAACATATAAACACATATAAAGACATAAAAATACATTTTTAAATACTGTAAACGTAACAGCAGGTTGTTGAACATTTAAATAAAAATAAACTAAAAGTAAAAAGGGTTTACTTACTTTAATAAATCCTAATTTAAATCAAATAGAATCCGAGAGAGATTATGCGCTGCCGTTATCCCGCTCTGAGGTAAACTAACGCCTCTCTGCTTCTCGTGCGCCAAGTTCAGTCCTGCAGCTCCGTGATTGGCTAAAGGAGAACGTGATTGACAGGTTAAATGTAAATAATCCCGCCCACTACAAGCTGCACATGTTGACACTTGCTTACCAGTACTCATTGTCAACATGAACTATTCTGTATACTACATATAAAAGCTTTAATTCACAAATAAAGTACAATTAAGCAAAAACGCAAACTCCAAAAGTATGAGGACACCCCTCCTAACCATTAATTTCGACTTTGTCAGTCACAAACATTGCTAACATGTATGTAAAGACGTGGTTTGACCAAGTTTGTGTAGAAATACTCAAGAAGCCTGCACCTTAACCATACTGACCCCATTTGGGATGAGTGGAGGCTGTTATAGCCACAAAAACTGAAATCACACCCTGGATAGAGCTGTAATCCATAACAGGCTGACACAACAGTTTTACACCAATCTACATTCTGCATTGATGTTGAGAGATGAAACTGAAGTACCTAGAGAAAGTAATAACTGTTACATTAATTATGATACTACAGTAATGGGGAGAAAAATCTGCACAGAAGTTATGACATTTTGTTATTTGATAGACAGCTGTGGTAAGGGGGGGAACAGGGTTGGTTTGCACAAGGGCGGTTTGGTGGTATTAAACATTTTAATAACTGTTTTATTGATTATGATATTACAGTAATGGGGAGAAAAATAGAGACACTTGGATGAAAGTTAAGACAAGCCACAGAAGTTAGGTGCATGTGGTAAGGGGGGTACAGGGTTGGTTTGCACAAGGGCGGTTTGGTGGTATGAACTGAAGTACTTGAAGAAAAGTCATATAGACATGGGGAGACTTTGTGGTTACTTACATCCAGTGACCAGAGCCAAATAACAACCTCCAGAATACTCACTAAACCACCATGTTGCCCAGACTTTTCAGTAACTTTTTACATTTTAATAACTGTTTCATTGATTATGATATTACAGTAATGAGGAGAAAAATAGAGACATTTGAATGAAAGTAGAAACAGGCCACAGAAGTTAGGTGCTTGTGGTAAGGGGGCAACAGGGTTGGTTTGCACAAGGGTGGTTTGGTGGTATGAACTAAAGTATTTAGAGAAAAGTAATACAGACATGGAGAGACTTTGTAGTCATACACTTCCATCCGGTGACCAGAGTCAATTAACAAACCCCAGAACCCAGGAAACCACCATGTCGCCCAGACTTTTATTTATTAGGGTCACATTTAAATACCTGTTACATTGATTATGATATAACGATAATGATTATGATATAATATAGGCCACAGAAGTTAGGTGCATGTGGTAAGGGGGGTACAGGGTTGGTTTGCACGAGGGTGGTTTGGTGGTATGAACTGAAGTACCTAGAGAAAGGTCATACAAACATGGAGAGACTTTGTGGTTACATACAGTGAGCAGAGCCAAGGAACAAACCCCAGAAGTTATGATATTACAGTAATGAGGAGAAAAGGGGGGAACAGGGTTGCACAAGGGTTGTAGAGACAAATTAGACAAAAATGGCCAAGCTGAGAAAAGAAAGATAGATGTGTGACAAATATTTGTTGTATTTGTATTTGTAACTTGTATTTACTGTATTATTGCGTATTTCAAGCCCTGAATTATTAAAGTAATTAATGTCATCTAATGGTGATCCAGTGTCCTCTAGTGGACGCTAAGAGATCTATCCAAACGCTTTCTCTTATCTGCTGTGGAGTAAATTTGGCTTTCTTCCTTTCAGTTACTGCAATGTGTCCAGTACACTGTCCTTAGTTTGGGTCATTTGCAATAGCTTGCTGGTGGCAATCTATATTTCTGAACCATGACCTTACTAGTTTTTCATTCTTTCACTTTTTCACATTTTATTTTACTTTTACTTTTGATTTGATCTTCATCCAAGACTCTAGTTCATATTTGTTTTTAATAATTTCTGGTCTTGTGTCTGGTCTGTCTGTTGGATGAATAAATATACCCTCAAAGATAACTGTTTAAAGCTCTGAATATCAACACTGGTTCATGAATAAACCTAATAAAGAATCACCATGAGTACATCCTGTCTGGTTCCACTTTGTGAGAATAAGTCTCTTTGATTCCAAATCCTAAATTAAATGTTAACACAAGCTGGAACAATGACGCTGTTAGAATTGCAAAAGACAGGAACAACATCCCATAAAACCCAGGTTTCATATAGCTGTATTATGAGTCATTGAGCTGATAAACAGGAATGTGGAACTGGAACTGTACACTGTACTAGGCAAAGTCTGTACATGTCAAATGCCTAAATATGAACATGGCTGGTTCGGCTGGTTCATTGAGTTTACTTGGACAGCATAGGCAGTCTTGTACATTATATATGTATATATATATAATAACAACAATAATAATAATAATAATAATAATAATAATAATAAGAAGAAGAAGAAGAAGAAGAAGAAGAAGAAATTAACTAATGTTGTCATTGTGCCCTATTTCTTTCAGGTTTTTAGCTGGTTGGCATGGTTGGTATTTCTGAGGTTTCCTGTTCTATTTTTTCTTCTCAATTGTTTCCTTTCATTGGTAATTTACGCGTGTCAAAGAGGCTCAATATTGCCCAATACACTACCTACATAATTTCTACATGGTTCATAATAAATAGACACAAATTAAGGGAGGTACTTAAAAACTAAGTTAAATATGAAATTTTAATAATTATTTAAATGCTTATTTCATCAAAAATGCATAAGGGTTCATGATGCAAAGACTAAATAATCAAAAAGCGTAAGGTTGGATTACAGTAAGTTGTTTTTGTTCTGAATATTTCCAGGAAATGGTGTATCATCCAGGAAATTATAAAGCACCTAAGATGTCACGACATGTCCAGTAGATGGTATTTAAAATTTCCGACTGCTGGTCATAACATGTTTCTGTGTATTAATGGATTTTGCCTGTCCATTGAATTTATACAATGCAAATCTTTACATTCTTTTACATTGTTGTGTATAGATAGATAGATAGATAGATAGATAGATAGATAGATAGATAGATAGATAGATAGATAGACACCGATCAGGCATAACATTATGACCACCTTCCTAATATTGTTTTGTTCCCCCTTTTGCTGCCAAAACAGCACTGTAACTGCAATGCACTGTGTATTCTGACACCTTTCTATCAGAACCAGCATTAACTTCTTCAGCAATTTGAGCTACAGTAGCTCATCTGTTGGATCGGACCACACAGACCCCTTGGACGCCCATGACCCTGTCGCTGGTTGTTCCTTACTTGGAGCACTTTTGATAGATACTAACCACTGCAGACCAGGAACACCCCACTAGAGCTGCAGTTTTGGAGATGCTCTGACCCAGTCGTCTAGCCATTACAGTTTGGCCCTTGTCAAACTTACTTGAATCATTACGCTTGCTCATTTTTCCTGCTTCTAACACATCAACTTTGAGGAGAAAATGTTCACTTGCTGCCTAATATGACCCACCCACTAACAGGTGCCGTGATGAAGAATAATCAGTGTTATTCACTTCACCTGTCATAATGTTATGCCTCGTCGGTGTATTAATTATTATTTAAATAATCCCATCGTAATTGTTTTTTTTTTTTATTAATTGGAGTCCATATCTTGCTATACCCAACTTCAGCATCAGTATCTACTACTCCATCTATATGACTTCCTTCCATCTTCCATCTATATGTAATTTCCTGTTGTACATTACAATCTTTAGTTTACATTATGGGTCATAGTTAAACATGAAGCCATTTATTTAGGAAATGTGTTACATCACATCAAATATTCTTCCCATTGTTCAATCTCTTAGGTTTTAAGCTTCTTTTACTAAGTTATGCACATTTCTGTGTAAATTTTGTAGATTACTTGGATCATTTTTACATCTTTTCCGTTCCTGTAATCAAAGCAATTCTAATTTATTACAATTCAATTTACAGTCTGTTATCAACCACATAGAAATCACTTGTGTAGTTGTGTATGTGATTTGATTTAATCAATTTAAATTAGATCTTTAGTTCCTTTTCCTTCTTTTGTTCACCTCAACATTTAATTAGACATATAATTTGACACAAATAGCTTTTGGTTGTTTGTAAGGCAATACCTGCACAGATTGATTTCGTAAGTCGTACGCAATACTGGCCTTCAGGGCTAATGCGGTTTCTTAAATAGTTAGCTTCTGAGAAGCTGACGCGAATGGAATCTTGAGGTGTTTCAGTACACACGCGACTGCGTTTAAATGTTGCACAGTGCAAGGTGTTTATTTCCTGTGCACATTGACTCCTACAGCCACAGGATGCTGCTGACCTCACATAAAGCACAGGAAGTCGTCTTAACTAACTTTCTTTTTACCCCTTAGAGCTAAGCTGCACTTAGATGAATGTCTTGTTTACATTTTGGAGCATCTGAAATGAGAACGTGGTCTAACAATGATCTTATTTTTTCTGTTTCTCCTAGCAAACGGTAAGTCTTACAAGTCTTACAATTAACCAATGGCTACACGTGTCATGGTACGTTCTGACCTATTAGGCTATAATGTATATTTCTATTTAGTTTCAGGTAAACACACGCTTACTGGACCAAAAGAAGTTAAGCAGTGTGCCGGGAAATCCCTTAATGTTGTCTGCCATTACCATTCATTTTATACAAACTATGTAAAATACTGGTGCAGAGGCTACTATTTCAATTACTGTACAATTCTTATACGAAGCGATCAATCAAAAGGCGTGTCTGAACCTCTGGAAATAATCGACAGTAAAAATGAAAGATTTTTTACCATCCACATGAGAAATGTGCAGAAGGAAGATAGTGGATGGTACTGGTGCGGCATTGAAAGGGTCAGTCGACACAAAGGCTTGGCCATGCAGTTATTCATATCTGACGGTAAGCTGACTTTTATTTAAGAGGACCAGAACCATTACACATTCTCTATATGATCAAAAGTATGATGACTCTTGACTGTAAGGGTATGGGTATTGGAAAGCTTTTGGATGACTTTTCACAAAATGTTTGATTGCGCCAGTAGTAACCTGTGCCAGTCTATCAAAAGACCATTTGTCAGGTCAGGCACTGATGTTGGACTGGCCTGCAATTAATATTCCAATTCATATTGAAGGTGTTTGAGGTCAGGACTGATTCTTTATGGACATCACTTAGAGCCCGGGAGCACATTTTTAAAGATAATGGCTCCCCTTGTGTGGATAATTGAAATGTCTTTATTTTTTAAAGGTGAATTAGAAGGCATTACCTTTATATGCCCCTCTAAGGAATGACTGGAAGGCTTATTTGTGCACAGACTGCGGACACACCATTTACAAAAACAATTAATTAAGGTTTGAAGGTGAACAGTCTGAAAGTTGTGACATATATTAAATGTAATATATGGACAAATGGTATTAGTAAAAAACGAACAGTGGTCACATATAGATGCAACATACACCAATCAGGCATAACATTATTACCACCGACCTAATATTGTCTTGGTCCCCCTTTTGCTGCCAAAACTGCCCAGCAACTGCGATGTACTGTGTATTGAGACACCTTTCTATCAGAACCAGCATTAACTTCTTCAGTAATTTGAGCTACAGTAACTCATCCGTTAGATTGGACCACACGGGCCAGCCTTCGCTCCCCACATGCATCGATGAGCCTTGGCCGCCCATGACCCTGTCGCTGGTTTACCACTGTTCCTTTTTTGGAGCAATTTTGATGTTATAAAAATAACTATATCTTAAATATGGTAGGATAAGTCAACATTCACTACATCTGCACACAGTTCTGCTTTAATTAAGTATATTTCTTTTTTTTTTAAATACAGCGCCTTACAGTAATAAAAATATAAGCATAAACAAGACATTAATGTATGACAAGAAATGGACAAGAAACGTATCTAACACCATAGAAAACAGGGTAAACAGAGATATGTTTGCCAATATATTACTGGAATTATTAAATGGCAAAAATCTAAATGAGGTCTTAAGATGCTGTTTGAAAGTACTTGCTGATTTAGCCAGTTAATTGTCAGAATGAAGGTTGTTCCAAGCTAAGGAACATTAATAATTTATGGCCCTTATTTATAAAATAATTATAATAAATTATAATATAAATATAATATATAATAAAATATAATAATATAAAATAATATAAAAATAATATAAAAATATAAAATAATAATATATATTAAAAATAAATAATTTGGTCTGGTGAAAAATCATTGGGTTGAATGTCAACAAATATTTTTGGCATTACATTTTTGGCAATCAGGCTTTACTGATGATGTAACCATATTCCAATATTATAATGATCCTATACATACTGCTGAATTATTAAAGTGATTTAAGGTGATTAACACCAAATGTAAAATTTTCTTTGTCCAACATTTCACCACAATCCATGTAAGACTGAATTAAAACTGCTCCGGAGAAAAAGGGTAGCCTCTACTTAAAATTATACTCAAGTCTACTTTAATGCCAATCGTTTAGGAATAGGATTTTCAAGCTCATGTTGTATGACAGCCTTTTTTAATTCTTGAACTCTCTTAAACAGCAATCTGTTGTCAGATCTATATGGCTAAATATATGTGGACACCACTCCTACCTGTTAGAATCAGTTCCATAAAATATATGTTTGTGGTGACAGATTAGAAAAGGCAGAACCCCAACAGCATAAATAAAGCCCTAACACTACAGTCCCTGACAGAAGTTCTGTCGCTTATCCCTGTTGTGGAAACAAAAGCTTATAACCTTACTTTAAATTCATCCATTGGTTTTAGAAATGACTCATATGAAAGCTGAAACCCTCCCAAATGAGGTTTAATTTATGAAAATAAATTTGCTTCACTGCAGAAATATTGATCATTTAATGAACACAGAAAGGTCAGATTTTTGGCAAGACAAAAGTTTTGTCGCATTGTCATATAATGCACCCAATCCTAGTTTACAGCCTCACCTGTGTCACTAATTGATCGGTTAATTAGTGGGTGTGTATAAAAAGAACCCCAGCACCCCAGACCTTCACTTGAACTGCAACTGACAACATGCCAAAAATCCACCCTGCGACCAGAGCCTTGATTATCAAGAGGCTGAAGACCAGATCCACTGCAGAGGTGGCTGGCACCTTTAATGTGTCTCAGCGTCAAGTACAAAGAATTTAAAAAAGATTTGAAGAGACTGGAGATGTTTTTGACAAGCCCAGGTCCGGCAGACCCCGCAAGACAACTGCTAAGGAGGAACGTTTGTTGGTTAGAAAATCCAAAGCCAGCCCCTCTTCCACTGCAGCAGAGCTCCACCAGGCCTGGTCACCTCAAGTCCCCGTGTCAACTAGAACAGTTTGTAGGATTCTGTCTCGAAATGGCCTCCATGGTCGAATCAGTGCCCAGAAGCCAGCACTAAACAAAAGGCCCACAGCCTGCTAAACGGATGGACGCTGGAAAAGTGGCAGAAGGTGGATTTCTCAGATGAATCTTCAGTTGAATTACACCACAGCTGCCGCAAATACTGCAGGAGACCTACTGGAGCCCGTATGGATCCAAGATTCACCCAGAAAACTGTTAAGTTTGGTGGTGGAAAGATCATGGTCTGGGGTTACATTCAGTATGGGGGTGTGCGAAACATTTGCAAGGTGGAAGGCAATATCAATAGCCTAAAATATCAAGAAGTATTAGCTACCTCTTACATTCCCAATCATAAAAGGGGTCAAATTTTGCAGCAGGATGGTGCTCCATCTCATACATCCATCTCTACATCAAAGTTCCTCAAGGCGAAGAAGATCAAGGTGCTCCAGGAATGGCCAGCCCAGTCACCAGACATGAACATCATTGAGCATGTTTGGGGTAGGATGAAAGAGGAAGCTTGGAAGACAAAACCAAAGAATCTTGATGAACTTCTTTGCTATTCCTGATGACTTCATCAATAAATTGTATGAATCATTGTCGAACCGCATGGATGCAGTCCTTAAAGCTCATGGAAGTCACACAAAATATTAAATATGGCTCTAATAGCACCACAACTTCATTCACCAATGTTATGAAACATATCTTTGTATTTGAAGTAAATTATTTGTTTGATTTTCACATTACTTTCTGTGGGCGACAAAACTTTTGTCTTGCCAAAATCTGACCTTTCTGTGTTCATTAAATGATCAATATTTCTGCAGTGAAGCAAATTTATTTTCGTAAATTAAACCTCATTTGGGAGGGTTTCAGCTTCCATATGAGTCATTTCTAAAACCAATGGATGAATTTAAAGTCAGGTTATAAGCTTTTGTTTCCACAACATGGATAAGCGACAGAACTTCTGTCAGGGACTGTATTAAACACCTTTTAGAATTAATTGAAACACTGATCTCAAGTCAGGGTTTCACATTCAATATCTACATCTAGTTACATAGTTTTTCATACCCAGTCCAGAATCAGGTGAAATGACTTCTTTATAGCTGTCTTTGGACAGCGTCTGGTGAAAAATCATTGGTTCGAATTATAATGCTACTGTACATACTGCTGAATAATTAAAGTGATTTAATTAACACCAAATGTAATCACCATCTTTATCTTAATGTCCTTAATAAATGGAAATTGTTACTTACAACATTCCACCAATATCCATGTAAGACTGAATAAAAACCTCCCGAGAGAAAGGGAACCCCCTACCCCTAATTATACACAAGTTTACATTAATGCCAATAGTTTAGGAATAGGATTTTCAAGCTCATGTTGAGGTGTCCGCATATATATTGCCAATTAGTATAGATACACAACATCTTTGTAAACAAATCATTTGTATTTCAGTTAAGAAGAAGCCACAAAAACAGTTTTTTGAATGATCATTTTATTTAGTGAAGGAGAATATTATGAAATACCATCAGGTCCGAGTGGGGCGGCACGGTGGCTAAGTGGTTAGCACTGTCGCCTCACAGCAAGAAGGTCCTGTGTTCGATCCCCCAGTGGGGCGGTCTGGGTCCTTTCTGTGAGGAGTTTGCATGTTCTCCCCGTGTCTGCGTGGGTTTCCTCATGATGTTCCGGTTTCCGCCCACAGTCCAAAAACATGCAGGCAGGCTAATTGGAGACTCTGAATTGTCCTAAAGGTACCTAGCCGCTAGGATGCATAAACCAGTTCATTGTAGTGTTGGTCCCAAGCCTGGATAAAAAGGGAGGGTTGTGTCAGGAAGGGCATCCGGCGTAAAAACTGTGCCAAATTAATAATGCTGATCACGATCTGCCGGCGACCCCTAACGGGAGCAGCCGAGGAAATAGATCGATAGAGACCATCAGGTCTGAGTGAAAAAGTCACTGACCCTCTCAACTTAACTGATTGTGCCACCTTTATCATCAACAAGTGCGATCTAGTATCGCTTTAATTCAGCCACAATGAGAGGCTCTTGAGCACAAACTGCCTTTTGTGCTTTCAAAGTCAAAAGTCAAAGTCAAAGTTGCTTTATTGTCAAAACTGCAATATGTACAGGACATACAGAGGATTGAAATTGCGTTACTCTCTGACCCATGGTGCAACATAAAACATTAATTAACAATAACCTAGAATAAAAGAATATAAAATAGAATAAGGATAAACACTCTCTGAAGCGCAAATATATATACACACTGACACAAATATGAAAATATAGAAGTAAAAATTACCACTTGAAGAATTTTAAAAATAGAAGTCCCAATATAAAAACACTAAAGTGGCAGTGCAGATTATGAAGTCTTTATTAAAAACCAGTTTAATTACGACGGCAGTGCAAAAACGATTATGTTATATTGTAGATTAAAGTGATATGTGCGTTGAAAAGATAAATGGGGATGTAAGTTATGGTATTGATGGGGGGGGGGGGGGGGGGGGGGGGGGGGGGCAGAACAGGAAGCGAGTTGAGGATCCTGACCGCCTGGTGGATGGTGCTGTCCCTCAGTCGGCTGGTCTTGGCCCGGAGACTCCGCAGTCTCCTTCCTGATGGCAGCAGACTGAAGAAGCTGTGCAGTGGGTGGGTGGAATCACCTGCCATGCAGAGGGCTTTTCGGGTGAGGCGGGTGTTGTGAAGTTCGTGGAGGGTGGGGAGAGAGGTGCCAATGATCTTCTCAGCTGCTCTCACGATGCGTTGGAGGGTCTTGCGACAGGACGCGGTGCAGGCGCCGTACCACACAGTAATGCAGCTGGTCAGGACACTCTCGATGGTACCTCTGTAAAAGGTACACATGATGGGGGCTGGAGCTCTGGCTCTTCTCAGCTTGCGGAGAAGATTTCACATCAAGTCTAATATTATAACCTAATTGTACTTGAATATCAGATCATGGACTGATGACCAGACATTATATGTCAAGATTTCTGTAGTAGAGAGCTAAATTCATGGTTCTGTTAATCATGGCAAGTCTTCACATTATCACCACCATGTTCGACTGTTGGTATGGTGTTCAAATTGTGGAAATCTGGGGTAAATAAACATGGACAGATCAATCCACAGAATATTATATACATTGTTTTGCAAATGTATGATGAGCCTTTATATCTTAATTTGCAGTGGTGTTCTGCACTGTATCAGTTTTACTAGTTTCTTAATAATTGTTGAATCTGGAATCATAAAGAAAGAAACAAAGCCAACAGTTTCTTAAGTTGAACAGTTTGCAGTGAATTTGATAAAGCACTCCAGGACACTACTGGTACAATTTAACCGTAACAAGTTTTTCCTTTTGGACATAATGACTCTCATTGTGGTTTACTGGAGTCCCAAAACTTTAAAAATCACCCTTTTCAGATACAATAATTGGATTTATTTCATTCTTAATCTCTACTAAGAACCTTTAAGCAACCTTTAGATTAAACTGGGCCGCAGTCATCAAGCAATCAATCCTGAGTGTGTTTAGTCTAATTAAATCTAATTATTAGGGGTGCCCAGGTGGCACACCGGGACCGAGATTTTGAACTCCTCGGTTCGAAACTTGGAGTTGCCACCAGTCGGCTGGGCAATCTGGTGGGCATAATTGGCTGCAGGGTGGGGGCCGGACTATATGTGGGTAGGGTGGGTCTTCATACTCTGTGTAAAGGACCCTGATTGGCGGAAGAGACGCCTGTGCAGAATGCAAGGCCGAGAAGAGGAGGGCTGTACACTTGTCGGAAGAGGCATGTACAGAGACGTGCTCTCCTCGGATGCAATTGGGTATCCCTCAGCAGCGGAAGTCAAATTGAGTGTGCTAACTCGGGAGGAAAATGGGGAGAATATGCATTAAAAAAATCCAAATCCAGTGCAAAAAAATTTATTTTGTTTGAGTAACTTAATACAAATGCATAGAAAGAAGTAAATAGAAGGGTGGGGCTAGACTTTTTATGGCTTTTTTTTTAATTGGTTGATTTTTTTTTTTTATTATTATTATTATTATTTTTAGTGCCAGTGGTTGCACTAACTGAAAGTTTCCAGTCATACATGCCACTAACAAATTCATTCTTTCCATAGTAAAAGCCCACCAGTGCTTTGCGCCCGAGCCCACCACACAAAACTTCAAAGAGACGACTACACTACCCACAACACAACCAACAACAAGTACAGCAACAAATTCTGCAACCACATTATTACAATCAACACTGGAGACCTTTAATTCCCACATTATGAGGGCAGAAACCACTCCATCACAGTACGTACAAAGCCCAAAATGATGTTGTCTTTTAAAATTGATATCTAAGGTTTAATTAAATGTTAACCTGACCTGTGCTTTCTTGTGTTCCTTTTAGAGAGATTAACAGCACTGAAATACTCATCTTCAAAATTTGGATGGTCACACGATGGATCCTCTTTATTGCAATGACTCTTTTCCTTTCATGTTTCATAGCTTGCTTTGAACTTTGGTTTGGAAGATCTTGACAAGCAGAGATTTAGTTAAGCTAGCAGAGCTTGCCAATGAAATGTACAGTGTATCACAAAAGTGAGTACATCCCTCACATTTCTGCAAATATTTCATTATATCTTTTCTTGGGACAACACTATAGGCATGAATCTTGGATATAACTTAGAGTAGTCAGTGTACAGCTTGTATAGCAGTGTAGATTTACTGTCTTCTGAAAATAACTCAACACACTGCCATTAATGTCTAAATAGCTGGCAACATAAGTGAGTACACCCCACAGTGAACATGTCCAAATTGTGCCCAAATGTGTCGTTGTCCCTCCCTGGTGTCATGTGTCAAGGTCCCAGGTGTAAATGGGGAGCAGGGCTGTTAAATTTGGTGTTTTGGGTACAATTCTCTCATACTGGCCACTGGATATTCAACATGGCACCTCATGGCAAAGAACTCTCTGAGGATGTGAGAAATAGAATTGTTGCTCTCCACAAAGATGGCCTGGGCTATAAGAAGATTGCTAACACCCTGAAACTGAGCTACAGCATGGTGGCCAAGGTCATACAGCGGTTTTCCAGGACAGGTTCCACTCGGAACAGGCTTCGCCAGGGTCGACCAAAGAAGTTGAGTCCACGTGTTCGGCGTCATATCCAGAGGTTGGCTTTAAAAAATAGACACATGAGTGCTGCCAGCATTGCTGCAGAGGTTGAAGACGTGGGAGGTCAGCCTGTCAGTGCTCAGACCATACGCCGCACACTGCATCAACTCAGTCTGCATGGTCGTCATCCCAGAAGGAAGCTGACGCACAAGAAAGCCCGCAAACAGTTTGCAGAAGACAAGCAGTCCAAGAACATGGATTACTGGAATGCCCTGTGGTCTGACGAGACCAAGATAAACTTGTTTGGCTCAGATGGTGTCCAGCATGTGTGGCGGCGCCCTGGTGAGAAGTACCAAGACAACTGTATCTTGCCTACAGTCAAGCATGGTGGTGGTAGCATCATGGTCTTGGGCTGCATGAGTGTTGCTGGCACTGGGGAGCTGCAGTTCATTGAGGGAAACATGAATTCCAACATGTACTGTGACATTCTGAAACAGAGCATGATCCCCTCCCTTCGAAAACTGGGCCTCATGGCAGTTTTCCAACAGGATAACGACCCCAAACACAACCTCCAAGATGACAACTGCCTTGCTGAGGAAGCTGAAGGTAAAGGTGATGGACTAAACCCAATTGAGCACCTGTGGCGCATCCTGAAGTGGAAGGTGGAGGAGTTCAAGGTGTCTAACATCCACCAGCTCCGTGATGTCATCATGGAGGAGTGGAAGAGGATTCCAGTAGCAACCTGTGCAGCTCTGGTGAATTCCATGCCCAGGAGGGTTAAGGCAGTGCTGGATAATAATGGTGGTCACACAAAATATTGACACTTTGGGCACAATTTGGACATGTTCACTGTGGGGTGTACTCACTTATGTTGCCAGCTATTTAGACATTAATGGCTGTGTGTTGAGTTATTTTCAGAAGACAGTAAATCTACACTGCTATACAAGTTGTACACTGACTACTCTAAGTTATATCCAAGTTTCACTTCTATAGTGTTGTCCCATGAAAAGATATAATGAAATATTTGCAGAAATGTGAGGGGTGTACTCACTTTTGTGATACACTGTACATGATGCGACACAAAAGAGCGATAGCAGAGTCTCAGCATGAACAGAGGACAGCAGTTCTCTTTCTGCTGTCCTTCAATCATTGTGATTTGATCAGACAGTAGAAAGTCATTTTCCATCTTGCTCTTCTTCTTTCATACAAGGATGTTGAGCGCCTGACCAGGCTGGTGGCTCTGCCAAAACTAATAGTTGATAAATATATATATAAAACATTAATATATATAACATTAAAACCACCTCCTTGTTTCTACACTCACTGTTCATTTTATCAGCTCCACTTACCATATAGAATCACTTTATAGCTCTACAATTACTGACTGTAGTTCACCCTGTTCTTCAATGGTCAGGACCCCCACAGGACCCCCACAGGACCACCACAGACTAGGTATAATTTAGGTGGTGGATCATTCTCAGCACTGCAGCGACAATGACATGGTGGTGGTGTGTTAGTGTGTGTTGTTCTGATAAGAGTAGATCAGACACAGCAGTGCTGATCTAGTTTTTAAACACCTCACTGTCACTGCTGGACTGAGAATAGTCCACCAACCAAAAATATATCCAGCCAACAGCGCCCCATGGGCAGCGTCCTGTGACCACTGATGATGGTCTAGAAGATGACCAACTCAAACAGCAGCAATAGATGAGCGATCGTCTCTTACATCTACAAAGTGGACCAACTAGGTAGGAGACTGGACAGTGAGTAGTAACACAGTATTTAAAAACTCCAGCAGCGCTGCTGTGTCTTATCCACTCATACCAGTACAACACACACTAATACACCACCACCATGTCAGTGTCACTGCAGTGCTGAGAATGATCCACCACCTAAATAATACCTACTCTGTAGTGGTCCTGGGAGAGTCCTAAGCATTAAAGGTGGCTAACAAAGCATGCAGAGAAACATATGGACTACAGTCAGTAATTGTAGAGCTACAAAGTGCTTCTATATGGTAAGTGGAGCTGATAAAATGTATATAGTATATATAAAAATATATAAAATCTTTTTCACCATTCTGTCAAACTAGCATTTCTTTATAGTAATGCACTAAAACAGGCGCACATAATTGAGGGTCTTTATTGTACAGTTTTTTTATCTGCACTGTGTATATTGTATTGTTCTGCACTTTGTATTGTATCAGTCTGCACTATTGTTCTGCACTGTGTTCTGTGTTGCACCGTGGTCCTGGAGGAATGTTGTTCCGTTTTAATATGCCGTTGTATATAGCTAAAATGACTTGAACTCCTGTTGTCAAATCTACTGTATATGGCTAAATATATGTGGACACACATACAGTGCCTTGCAAAAGTATTCAGCCCCCTTGAACTTTTCAACCTTTTGCCACATTTCAGGCTTTAAACATAAAGATATGAAATTGTAATTTTTTGTGAAGAATCAACAACAAGCGGGACACAATCGTGAAGTGGAACGAAATTTATTGGATATTTTAAACTTTTTTTAGAAATAAAAAACTGAAAAGTGGGGCGTGCAATATTATTCAGCCCCCTTGCGTTAATACTTTGTAGCGCCACCTTTTGCTGCGATTACAGCTGCAAGTCGCTTGGGGTATGTCTCTATCAGTTTTGCACATCGAGATACTGAAATTTTTGCCCATTCTTCCTTGCAAAACAGTTCGAGCTCAGTGAGGTTGGATGGAGAGCGTTTGTGAACAGCAGTTTTCAGCTCTTTCCACAGATTCTCGATGGGATTCAGGTCTGGACTTTGACTTGGCCATTTTAACACCTGGATAAGTTTATTTGTGAACCATTCCATTGTAGATTTTGCTTTATGTTTTGGATCATTGTCTTGTTGGAAGATAAATCTCCGTCCCAGTCTCAGGTCTTTTGCAGACTGCAACAGGTTTTCTTCCAGAATGGTCCTGTATTTGGCTCCATCCATCTTCCCATCAATTTTAACCATCTTCCCTGTCCCTGCTGAAGAAAAGCAGGCCCAAACCATGATGCTGCCACCACCATGTTTGACAGTGGGGATGGTGTGTTCAGGGTGATGAGCTGTGTTGCTTTTATGCCAAACATAACGTTTTGCGTTGTGGCCAAAAAGTTCGATTTTGGTTTCATCTGACCAGAGCACCTTCTTCCACATGCTTGGTGTGTCTCCCAGGTGACTTTTTATAGATATCTTTGAGAAATGGCTTTCTTCTTGCCACTCTTCCATAAAGGCCAGATTTGTGCAGTGTACGACTGATTGTTGTCCTATGGACAGATTCTCCCACCTCAGCTGTAGATCTCTGCAGTTCATTCAGAGTGATCATGGGCCTCTTGGCTGCATCTCTGATCAGTCTTCTCCTTGTTTGAGCTGAAAGTTTAGAGGGACGGCCGGGTCTTGGTAGATTTGCAGTGGTCTGATACTCCCTTCATTTCAATATGATCGCTTGCACAGTGCTCCTTGAGATGTTTAAAGCTTGGGAAATCTTTTTGTATCCAAATTCGGCTTTAAACTTCTCCACAACAGTATCTCGGACCTGCCTGGTGTGTTTCTTGGTCTTCATGATGCTCTCTGCACTTTAAACAGAACTCTGAGACTATCACAGAGCAGGTGCATTTATACGGAGACTTGATTACACACAGGTGGATTCTATTTATCACCATCAGTCATTTAGGTCAACATTGGATCATTCAGAGATCCTCACTGAACTTCTGGAGTGAGTTTGCTGCACTGAAAGTAAAGGGGCTGAATAATATTGCACGCCCCACTTTTCAGGTTTTTATTTCTAAAAAAAGTTTAAAATATCCAATACATTTCGTTCCACTTCACAATTGTGTCGCACTTGTTATTGATTCTTCACAAAAAATTACAATTTCATATATTTATGTTTAAAGCCTGAAATGTGGCAAAAGGTTGAAAAGTTCAAGGGGGCTGAATACTTTTGCAAGGCACTGTATATACAAACAATTCAATAAAATATAAGTTTGTGGCAACAGTTTAGAAAAGCAGAACTCCAATGGCATGTATAGAGCCTAACACTATTGAACACCTTTGGAATTAATTGGAGCCTTATATATTTCTTCATACCCGGTCCAAAATCATGTAAAATGCTATCCTGGAGGAGTGGAAACTGTTATAGCAACAATATATAAAGACTCTATATTATTGGTCATGGTTTTGGAAATGGATAACAAGCTTATGGTCTGGTGTCCGTATACTTTTGGCAATTTTTTGGTTAGTCACATTCAACACAGATGCTTGGCCTCACATATTTCTTCATACTCAGTCCAATATCATGTAAAATGCCTTTCTGGAGGGGTGGAAACTGTTACAGCAACAATATATAAATATATATATATATATACAGTGTATCACAAAAGTGAGTACACCCCTCACATTTCTGCAGATATTTAAGTATATCTTTTCATGGGACAACACTGACAAAATGACACTTTGACACAATGAAAAGTAGTCTGTGTGCAGCTTATATAACAGTGTAAATTTATTCTTCCCTCAAAATAACTCAATATACAGCCATTAATGTCTAAACCACCGGCAACAAAAGTGAGTACACCCCTTAGTGAAAGTTCCTGAAGTGTCAATATTTTGTGTGGCCACCATTATTTCCCAGAACTGCCTTAACTCTCCTGGGCATGGAGTTTACCAGAGCTTCACAGGTTGCCACTGGAATGCTTTTCCACTCCTCCATGACGACATCACGGAGCTGGCGGATATTCGAGACTTTGCGCTCCTCCAGCTTCCGCTTGAGGATGCCCCAAAGATGTTCTATTGGGTTTAGGTCTGGAGACATGCTTGGCCAGTCCATCACCTTTACCCTCAGCCTCTTCAATAAAGCAGTGGTCGTCTTAGAGGTGTGTTTGGGGTCATTATCATGCTGGAACACTGCCCTGCGACCCAGTTTCCAGAGGGAGGGGATCATGCTCTGCTTCAGTATTTCACAGTACATATTGGAGTTCATGTGTCCCTCAATGAAATGTAACTCCCCAACACCTGCTGCACTCATGCAGCCCCAGACCATGGCATTCCCACCACCATGCTTGACTGTAGGCATGACACACTTATCTTTGTACTCCTCACCTGATTGCCGCCACACATGCTTGAGACCATCTGAACCAAACAAATTAATCTTGGTCTCATCAGACCATAGGACATGGTTCCAGTAATCCATGTCCTTTGTTGACATGTCTTCAGCAAACTGTTTGCGGGCTTTCTTGTGTAGAGACTTCAGAAGAGGCTTCCTTCTGGGGTGACAGCCATGCAGACCAATTTGATGTAGTGTGCGACGTATGGTCTGAGCACTGACAGGCTGACCCCCCACCTTTTCAATCTCTGCAGCAATGCTGACAGCACTCCTGCGCCTATCTTTCAAAGACAGCAGTTGGATGTGACGCTGAGCACGTGCACTCAGCTTCTTTGGACGACCAACGCGAGGTCTGTTCTGAGTGGACCCTGCTCTTTTAAAACGCTGGATGATCTTGGCCACTGTGCTGCAGCTCAGTTTCAGGGTGTTGGCAATCTTCTTGTAGCCTTGGCCATCTTCATGTAGCGCAACAATTCATCTTTTAAGATCCTCAGAGAGTTCTTTGCCATGAGGTGCCATGTTGAAACTTTCAGTGACCAGTATGAGAGAGAGTGAGAGCTGTACTACTAAATTGAACACACCTGCTCCCTATGCACACCTGAGACCTAGTAACACTAACAAATCACATGACATTTTGGAGGGAAAATGACAAGCAGTGCTCAATTTGGACATTTAGGGGTGTAGTCTCTTAGGGGTGTACTCACTTTTGTTGCCGGTGGTTTAGACATTAATGGCTGTATATTGAGTTATTTTGAGGGAAGAATAAATTTATACTGTTATATAAGCTGCACACAGACTACTTTTCATTGTGTCAAAGTGTCATTTTGTCAGTGTTGTCCCATGAAAAGATATACTTAAATATCTGCAGAAATGTGAGGGGTGTACTCACTTCTGTGATACACTGTATATATACTGTATATATATATATACACTCTATATTATTGGTCATGGTTTTCGAATTGGATACCCAACAAACTTATGGTCTGGTGTCTGCATACTACTGGTATTTCTTTTTGCTTAGTCACATTTAACACCAATGGTATCGGTGCTTGGCCCTACATTATTCTTCATACTCAGTCCAAAATAATGTTAAATGCCTTCTTGGAGGAGTGGAAACTACTGTATTATAGCAACAATGTAGAAAGGCTGTATATTATTGGTCATGGTTTTGGAATTGGATACCCAACAAACTTCTGGTCTGGTGTCCACATACATTTGGCATTTTTTTGGTTAGTCACATTCAACACAGATGCTTGGTCTCACATATTTCTTCATACCTGGTCCAAAATCATGTCAAATGTCTTCCTGAAGGAGTGAAAACTCTTATAGCAACAATGTAGAAAGGCTCTATATTATTGGTCATGGTTTTGGAATTGGATACCCATCAAACTTATGGTCTGGTGTCCGCATACTTTTGGCATTTTTTTGGTTAGTCACATTCAACACCAATGCTTGACCTTTAATATTTCTTCATTCCCAGTCCAAAATCATGCAAAATGCCTTCCTGGAGGAGTGAAAACTATTATAGCAACAATATACAGTATAAAGACTCTATATTATTGGTCGTGGTTTTGGAACTGGATAACAAGCTGATGGTCTGGTGTTCACATACTTTTGGCATTTTTTTTAGTTAATCACATCCAACACAGATGCTTGGTCTCAAATATTTCTTCATACCCGGTCCAAAATGCATTTCTGGAAGGGTGGAAACTGTTACAGCAACAATATATACAGTGTATCACCCCTCACATTTCTGCAAATATTTTATTATATCTTTTCATGGGACAACACTATAGAAATAAAACTTGGATATAACTTAGAGTAGTCAGTGTACAACTTGTATAGCTGTGTAGATTTACTGTCTTCTGAAAATAACTCAACACACAGCCATTAATGTCTAAATGGCTGGCAACATAAGTGAGTACACCCCACAGTGAACATGTCCAAATTGTGCCCAAAGTGTCAATATTTTGTGTGACCACCATTATTATCCAGCACTGCCTTAACCCTCCTGGGCATGGAATTCACCAGAGCTGCACAGGTTGCTACTGGAATCCTCTTCCACTCCTCCATGATGACATCACGGAGCTGGTGGATGTTAGACACCTTGAACTCCTCCACCTTCCACTTGAGGATGTGCCACAGGTGCTCAATTGGGTTTAGTCCATCACCTTTACCTTCAGCTTCCTCAGCAAGGCAGTTGTCATCTTGGAGGTTGTGTTTGGGGTCGTTATCCTGTTGGAAAACTGCCATGAGGCCCAGTTTTCGAAGGGAGGGGATCATGCTCTGTTTCAGAATGTCACAGTACATGTTGGAATTCATGTTTCCCTCAATGAACTGCAGCTCCCCAGTGCCAGCAACACTCATGCAGCCCAAGACCATGATGCTACCACCACCATGCTTGACTGTAGGGAAGATACAGTTGTCTTGGTACTTCTCACCAGGGCGCCGCCACACATGCTGGACACCATCTGAGCCAAACAAGTTTATCTTGGTCTCGTCAGACCACAGGGCATTCCAGTAATCCATGTTCTTGGACTGCTTGTTTTCAGCAAACTGTTTGCTGGCTTTCTTGTGCGTCAGCTTCCTTCTGGGATGACGACCATGCAGACCGAGTTGATGCAGTGTGCGGCGTATGGTCTGAGCACTGACAGGCTGACCTCCCACGTCTTCAACCTCTGCAGCAATGCTGGCAGCACTCATGTGTCTATTTTTTAAAGCCAACCTCTGGATATGACGCCGAACACGTGGACTCAACTTCTTTGGTCGACCCTGGCGAAGCCTGTTCCGAGTGGAACCTGTCCTGGAAAACCGCTGTATGACCTTGGCCACCATGCTGTAGCTCAGTTTCAGGGTGTTAGCAATCTTCTTATAGCCCAGGACATCTTTGTGGAGAGCAACAATTCTATTTCTCACATCCTCAGAGAGTTCTTTGCCATGAGGTGCCATGTTGAATATCCAGTGGCCAGTATGAGAGAATTGTACCCAAAACCCCAAATTTAACAGCCCTGCTCCCCATTTACACCTGGGACCTTGACACATGACACCAGGGAGGGACAACGACACATTTGGGCACAATTTGGACATATTCACTGTGGGGTGTACTCACTTATGTTGCCAGC
This sequence comes from Trichomycterus rosablanca, assembly GCF_030014385.1. NCBI lineage: Eukaryota > Metazoa > Chordata > Actinopteri > Siluriformes > Trichomycteridae > Trichomycterus > Trichomycterus rosablanca. Next base: position 27,503,823 of record NC_085999.1, read on the forward strand.
TATTTAGACATTAATGGCTGTGTGTTGAATTATTTTCAGAAGACAGTAAATCTACACTGCTGTACAAGCTGTACACTGACTACTCTAAGTTATATCCAAGTTTCATGTCTATAGCATTGTCCCATGAAAAGATATAATGAAATATTTGCAGAAATGTGAGGAGTGTACAGTATATATATACAGTATATATATATATCAGACTCAGACTCAGACTCAGCTTTATTGTCATTCAAAACCATGTACATGATTAGATATATAGATGTATATGATTATATATATTATATATATATATATATATATATATATATATATATATATATATATATATATATATATATATACTGTGTATATATATATATATACAGTATATATATATATATATATATATATATATATATATATATTTATATACTGTATATATATATATACCGATCAGGCATAACATTATTACCACCTTCCTAATATTGTGTTGGTCCCTCTTTTGCTGCCAAAACAGCCCTGACCCGATGAGGCATGGACTCCACTAGACCCCTGAAGGTGTGCTATGGTATCTGTCACCAAGCTGTCATGTTAGCAGCAGATCCTTTAACTCCTGTAAGTTGCGAGGTGGGGCAGCCATCTATCGCATATCCCACAGATGCTCCATTGGATTGAGATCTGGGGAATCAAACCATTCCTGAAGCATTTTCGCTTTCGGCGGTGGACAGGGGTCAGCATAGGCACCCTGACTGGTCTGCGGCTATGCAGCCCCATACACAACAAACTGCGATGCACTGTGTTTACCACTGTTCTTTCCTTGGACCACTTTTGATAGATACCGATCACTGCAGACCGGGAACACCCCACAAGAGCTGCAGTTTTGAAGATGCTCTGACCCAGTCGTCTAGCCATTACAATTTGGTCCTTGTCAAACTCACTCAAATCCTTATGCTTGCCCATTTTACTGCTTCTAACACATCAGCTTTGAGGATAAAATGTTCACTTGCTGCCTAATATATCCCACCTACTAACAGGTGCCGTGATAAAGAGATAATCAGTGTTATTCACTTCACCTGTTGGTGGTTATAATGTTATGCCTAGTCGGTGTATATATAGTGTTTACAGCCTTGATATATCAATTTTTGACTTTAACTGTATCGTCATACATCTAGGACTTAAAGAAAAAACAAATTACAAAAGCTGTTGAAATGCCAGCCAAGCTCAATTCCTTTCTTTCTCTCCTACGTGCAAACATATTGATTTGGATCACTGGAGCAATCACAGACAACGGTTCATCTTTCATGCCCCTCCATGAGTGTTTGAGAAGGGCTTTCTGAGAGACTGGTTTGTAATAAACAATAAACATTTGTTGATTATTCGAAGCCCTCTAACAGCCTTTTGCGCTTTGCACAGCTGTTCGACAGACATGACATACAGGATGAATTGACTGTTGACATAATTAGGCTTTAATTATCTCCTCCCATCTGGAAAATCTTGTGGAAGAATTGTGGACTGTGTCCGTGGAAATTTGTGCTCACTAAAAACAGAATTTGTAATGTTGGACACTAAAAGATAAAAAGATATAAACACCGATCAGGCATAACATTATGACCACCTTCCTAATATTGTGTTGGTCCCCCTTTTGCTGCCAAAACAGCCCTGACCCGTTGAGGCATGGACTCCACTAGACCCCTGAAGGTGTGCTGTGGTATCTGGCACCAAGATGTTAGCAGCAGATCCTGTGAGTTGTGAGGTGGGGCCGCCATCGATCGGACTTGTTTGTCCAGCACATTCAACAGATGCTCGATTGGATTGAGATCTGGGGAATTTGGAGGCCACGTCAACATCTCAAACTCATTGTTGTGCTCCTCAAACCATTCCTAAATCATTTTTGCTTTGTGGCAGGGCGCATTATCCTGCTGGAAGAGGCCCCAGCCATCAGGGAATACCGTTGGTCTGCAACAATGCTTAGGTAGTAACAAGGAGGTGGTTGTAATGTTATGGCTGATATACTTATACGTGTATATGAATAAATATAGTGTAACAAAAACACATTTTCATCTCTAGTATATCTTAGAATGGCATGTCTTGTCACAAAAAATGGTGAGAACACCCAGGCAGTAATGCCTAATGTTATTCAGGTAGTGTGTTCTCCCCAAGCTACATGATTAGAGTCAGAATTACTAAGAAATTGAGAGAGAAAAGGGAGCTTGTGCATTGAAAATAAAACAATATGAGGACTGTTTGAGAGTGTAATATAAAAAAAACACAAAAATAGGTTCTGTTTCCTAAATACCATACTTTCTTTTTTTTAATGCATTTTCTCCCCTTTTCCTCCCTCTTTAGCGTGTCCAATTGCCCAATTGCATCATGCTTCCTCTCTGCCTATGCCGATCCCTGCTCTGACCGAGGAGATCGAAGCTAACCCACGCCCCCTCCAACACGTGGGCAGCAAGCCGCATGCATTTATCACCCACACATTGACGAGTGTTGTGCCACCTAGCGTTGCGTATGGAGAGACACACCCTAAGAGCACTCCTTCCCCATCTCTGTGCAGGCGCCTCTAATCAGCCAGCAGAGGTCGTAATTGCACCATTCTGACAGTCCCGCCCACCTGAACAACCGGCCAAAAGCCAAGGTCTGTCATGATATGGGGCTGTGTCAGTGCCCTTGGCAAAGGTGATTTACACTTCTGTGATGCAGCATTAAGGCAGAAAAGTTACATTGAGATCTTAGAGCAACATGTGCTGCCTTCAAGATGTCATCTTTTCCAGGGACGTCCATGCATTTTTCAACAAGACAATGCAAAACCACATGCTGCACACATTACAAAGGCATGGCTGTGGAAGAAGAGGGTATGGGTACTGGACTGGCCTGCCTGCAGTCCTGACCTGTCCCCAATAAAAAAATATGTGGAGAATTTGCGACAACGACGACCCCGTACTGTTGCACATCTTAAGACGTGTTTGCAGGAAGAATGGGACAAAATAAAAGCTGAAACACTAAATCACTTGGTATCCTCGGTGCCAAAACGTCTTTGCCAACTTTTTTTGGAATGTATTGCAGGCCTGAAATGGAATGGATGTTTATGAAGTTGAGCAGATAAAACGTTAAGTTGAGCAGATAAAACATGAAATATCTCATCCTGTCTGCAATGTAAGAAACTCTGTTTTTTTATTATTTGCATTTTACATGCTGTAATTCTTTTGATTGCATTTACAAACCGTCCCAGCTTATGAGTTTAAACCCAGTTTTTCTCTTCAGTTGTTTTTGTAGGTAAATATATATTTTACTGTTAAATTCCAGAATGTGAGAAGTGCTTTACTCAATAAAAACCTTTATTACAATTACACGTGTGCTTGTTAATAATATTTAATACTGTTCTCTATGTTGGAATCATTTTCTGTCCATTTATTAAATTTACTATAAATATGGCTTGTTTGTTTTTATCAGAAACTTCTGGTGCTGCAATAAAACTTATATTTGTTGACCAAATAGGTGTAATTCAGTAAGTCTGGATAAATAATTACCACTATTTATTGGTTTGGTTACTTTCCATTTCATAGAAGCACAAAGTAACGCAGAACAATGAGACGACTATCTCCCTTACCATCTGCTACAGCAAAAAAAAAATTAAGCTAATCTTTTGCCTTCAGCGATTTCAGGCCCCGGGATCTCCAGGGCTGCCGCATCCACACACAGATGCTCCAACCATAAACGGCACCATCTGATTCAATTTATGAGGACGAGCTAATTAGATACAGTAAATCAAAGAGTCATGCTTTGTTGAAACAAATAGTGCTCAAAAAGCTGAAAAGCTCAGCCTGGGGAGATGAAACCAAGAACCTGCCGAGGAAGCAGAGGACCTGGGACGGGTGCGATATCCCACACCCAGATGGATGCAGTGAAACGGTAGCAAAAAAAAGCTAGTTAAGCTCAAACCCACAGGTGATACATGCATCATCTTAAAGTTTGGAAAAGTAATCAAAATACACTTTATTGCCAGAAGTATGTGGACACCCTATTCTTATAACTGAACTCAGGTGTTCATGCATTGCTAACAGATTATTAATAAATTATTAATACAAAAATGAATATGAAAATTTTTCTACTCTGTGCAGACGCCATCAATCAGCCAGCAGAGGTCATAATTGCATCAGTAATGAAGTCCCTATCCGGCTTCCACCCTGGATGAACAACAGCCAAACGAAATCCCAACTCTGGTGTGCTAGCATGTTTAACTGCTTAATATTTAAGGCAAAGTACACTCTCATAAAAGTTATTATTATATTACATTATACAGTATATTACATTATATATAAACACACACACATGTGTGTATATATATATATATATATATACTGTATATACAGTATATATACTGTATATACGTATATAGTATATATATATATATATATATATATATATATATATATATATATATATATTATGGCAAGCCAAACAGGAAATATATAGCAAATGCTGATATATATGGAATGAAACTTGATATATATATAATGAAACTCGATATATATATAATGAAACTTGATATATATATAATGAACTTGATATGTATATAATGAAACTTGATATATATATAATGAAACTTGATATACAGTATATATAATAAACTTTATATATATATAATGAAACTCGATATATATATATAATGAAACTTGATATATATATAATAAACTTGATATATATATAATGAAACTTGATATATATAATGAAACTCGATATATATATATAATGAAAGTCGAGATATATATATAATGAAACTTGATATATATATAATGAAACTTGAATGAAACCAGGGCAGGCCCTAGGACCCAAGATATTCTCACTGGAAATCGGAAATATACGCGCACGCGCGTGCATGCGCTTACATGCTTATATTATTGTTTAGACAGTGTAAATCAAACACAAGTGTTTAAAAAGTAATAATAACGACGCGTCCTGTTGTTCTGACTTTTGTGTTTGTATTTGTGACGTGCACATATTTGCTCTATCTGCAAAAAATAAAATAAACAATGTGGGGAAGCGATTTTTGTACTGGACGTTGTAACGTTGTCATGTAAGTTATAGGGTTGCCAACTGTCCTCTAAAATACAGAATCGTTCCTTATTTGGAAACTAAACGTCGTGTTCCGTATTGACCTGATACTGGACGCGCTTTGTTCTGTATTTTTATCAATGGGAGAGAAATGCTGCAGATTAGACTGAGACAGGGCGATATGTATGAAACAGAAGGAAACTGCTGCTGTCGTGGGAATAAGAAAGCGTCTGGTTATAATTTTAAGTAGTATTTAAGTTGTGTGCGCCCAGCCCCGGTTCTGGACCGCTTTGCTTGGGGGGGGCAGTAAAACCCAGGTGCGTCGTAGTGGGGGGCAAAGTGGGATAGAGTCACCAGGGCCCCAAATCGAGGGAGGGCCTCAGAGGGCACAATGAGAAAAGAAACGTAGAATCAGAGCAACCGATGTGGATCGGCAGACCAGCAGATGCGCCTGGTACATGCAGGTTCACCAAGGGGAGGGGTGCGTGTCGGAGGAAAACGTGACCGAGCGCTGGTTCACCAAGAGCGGCCGCGGTTCGAAGGGGGCCCACGGTCACTTCTTGTGCATGAGGCCCAGAATTTGGTGCTACGCCCCTGCTTGGGGGGGCAAAGACACAATTTGGGGGGGCAATGCCGCCCTCAGCCCCCCCCTAGCGCCGGCCCTGTGTGCGCCGCAGACATATCAGCATAAACTTTTTACTATTTCAATGTTTAAGTAGCGCAGTGGGCAGCGCGTCCAGAACCGGGGCTGCATGTCAGTGTCATGATGGATTATGTAAAAATGTTGTTTGCACTATTGAGAAAAAATGTTACATGATGTTCTTTACAGTGGGGGTTTTAGACTATGTGAGGTGGGGTGGGGGGGCAGAGGCTATGTTAGAGGGGCCAATTACTTAATAAAATGTGGGTTACTTTGGTGTGCAGCCTTGTCGCTGTGTGTTCGCAAGTTCGCAATTAAAGGGGCTGTAGGGGGGGCCAAGCTGGTTGTCACACTGGCCCAACATCCCACCCCACACCCTATGCCTTCCGCCAACCCGCCAACTCGCGTTCCTTATTTCTGAAAGTTGGCAACCCTAGTTTTATACACAAAAGTCAGAACAGGGGTCAGGTCTTATTACTATCAATGTGTGTTTGTTTATTATTTGAAACGAAACTGAAAACTGAAACCTTTTTAATTTTGGGATTTGAAGTGAAAAACTAATGACCAAAGGTACACAAACCCCTTTGCATTGCGCTTGGGGGGTAGTTTTCATTCCATATATATCAAGTTTCATTATATATATATCAGGTTTCATTATATATATATCGAGTTTCATTATATATATATCGAGTTTCATTATATATATATCAGGTTTTATTATATATATATCGAGTTTCTTTATATATATATCGAGTTTCATTATATATATATATCAGGTTTCATTATATATATATCAGGTTTCATTATATATATCGAGTTTCATTATATATATATCGAGTTTCATTATATATATATCGAGTTTCATTATATATATATCAGGTTTCATTATATATATATCGAGTTTCATTATATATATATGAGTTTCATTATATATATATATCAAGTTTCATTATATATATATCGAGTTTCATTATATATATATCAAGTTTCATTATATATATATATCGAGTTTCTTTATATACTGTACATACACATATATACTGTACATACATATACACACATACATATACACACATACATATACACACATATACACACATACATATACACACATACATATACACACATACATATACATACAGCGGGGGAAATAAGTATTGAACACATTAACATTTTTCTCAGGAAATATATTTCTGATGGGGTTATTGACATGAAATTTTCACCAGATGTCGGTAACAACCCAAATATTTCACACATACAAAGAAATCATAACAAATAAATCCATAAATTAAGTTATGTTTAATAAAGTGGAATGACACAGGGAAAAAGTATTGAACACATGAAGAAAAGGAGGTGCAAAAAGGGATGGAAAGTCAAAACACCAGCTGAAATCTGTCAATATTTAGAAAGCAATCCTGCCCCTATCGGTGCAAATTAATATTAGCTGGTTTAGTCCTAATTGTTGGCCTATATAAAAAATGTTTATCACCAAGTTGTCACACAAGAAGCATCTCGTGATGGGTAAAAGCAAAAAGCTCTCTCAAGACCTTCGCAATCTTATTGTTGCAAAACATACTGATGGTATTGGTTACAGACATATTCCAGTAAGCACCATTGGAACCATTACTCAGAAGCAGAAAGAACATAATTGTACCATAAACCATGACCAGGTGCTCCTTGCAATATTTCTGACAGAGGAGTTAAAAGAATAATCAGAAGAGTTGTCCAAGAGCCAAGGACCACTCACGGAGAGCTTCAGAAAGACCTGGAATCAGCAGATACTCTTGTTACAAGGAAACAATGAGTAATGCACTTAACCACCATGGCCTCTATGCATGCTCACCATGCAAGACTCCATTGCTGTAGAAAAAGCTTGTTTAAAGTTTGCTGCACATGTGGGCAAGCCTATAAAATACTGGGAGAATATAGTCTGGTCAAATAAGACCAAAATTAAACTCTTTGGGTGTCATAGCACACACCATGTTTGGAGGGGAAATAGAACTGCACATCACCCCAATAACACCATACCAACAGTGAAGTTTGGAGGTGGGAAGATCATGGTAAGGGTCTGTTTCTCAGCATATGGTGCTGGCAGACTTCATTTAATTGAAGAAAGGATGAATGGAGAAATGTACCGAGACATTCCAGATGAGAATCAGTTGCCATCTACCAGGATGCTGAAGATGAAACAAGGATGGACATTTCAACTAGACAATGATCCCAAAGACACAGCCAGGGAAACTCTTAAATGGTTTCAGAGAAAGAAAATAGAGCTGCTAGAATGTCCCAGTCAATCACCCGACTTGAATCTAATTGAAAATCTATGGAAAGAACTGAAGATCAGAGTTCACAGAAGAGGCCGTCTGAACCTTCAAGATTTGTCTGGAAGAATGGGCCAGAAATACTCCTGAACAATACATGCAACTAGTTTCTCCATACAGAAGGCGTCTTAAAGCTGTCATTACCAACAAAGGTTTTTTCTGTGTATGAAAAGAAATTTCAGTAAGTGTGTTCAATACTTTTTCCCTGTGTCATTCCACTTTATTAAACAACTTAATTCATGGATTTATTTGTTATGATTTCTTTGTATGTGTTGATTATTTGGGTTGTTACCGACATCCGGTGAAAATTTTATGTCAATAACCCCATCAGAAATATATTTACTGAGAAAAATGTTGTTCAATGTGTTCAATGCTTATTTCCCCCACTGTATATCTATCTATCTATATCAGCTCCACTTACCATATAGAAGCACTTTGTATTTCTACAATTACTGACTGTAATCCATCTGTTTGCTTTATTAGCCTCCTTTCATGTTGTTTTTCAATGGTCAGGACCCCCACAGGACCACTACAGAGCAGGTATTATTTGGGTGGTGGGTCATTCAAATGTCTTTATTGTATTTATTCAGCTCCATCCATCCATCCATCCATCCATCCATCCATCCATCCATCCATCCATCCATCCATCCAGTACGGTGGCCCGCTGAGTCAAAACATGATAACATTTACAAAACAAACAAAAGCTGACAACACAACAACATTAAGGAAAAACGCAAATACAAAAAGCACAACACAACAACATTAAGGAAAAACACGAATACAAAAAGGACAACACAACGAAATTAAGGAAACACGAATACAAAAAGGACAACACAACGAAATTAAGGAAACACGAATACAAAAGGACAACACAACGAAATTAAGGAAACACAAATACAAAAGGACAACACAACAAAATTAAGGAAACACGAATACAAAAGGACAACACAACGAAATTAAGGAAACACAAATTCAAATCCTACAACGGAAATGCTCCCGGTCACTAGAGGGCACCTCTATCATTTTTTATCTGTATGAACATTGCAGCAAAGAAAGCAAGAAGCAGAGCAGAGAATCTGGATTTGGTTTAACTTTAATGTTCAGTGATATAATTCTTAATAAAATTGAGCTTTTGATAAATTTATTTCAAACCATTTTCATACAAACACATTAATGTTTCTCACCTACTACAAACTATTTTATATTAATTTTAAATAAAGATCAATAAATCTGATCATTTTATTTTGGAGATGAATTAATCTATGCAGGTCTCGTAATTTCATTTATTAGTATAAACCTCAATGTTTCCCATTTACTACAAACTTTTTTTAGTTACATTTTTAGTTATATTTTCTTTTAAATTTATAGTTAAGATAAAAAAATGTATGCTCATTGTACTGTACATCTGTATATGTATACATGACAAATAACGGATATATTACCTTATTTCATATAGGATAATTGTAAATTATAGAATTATTTGACATGATTACATTCATTAATGTAAACTATTTTATATATACACATACAGTACATACCCCTCACCTACAAACTTCTTTACATTATTAAATCATTTATTTTAATTTCTAGTTAAGATCAATAATTGTATGATAATTATATTTTACAGGTGTGTCCATTTGTGTCTAAAAATGGTTTGACATTAATCTAATTAAATAATACAAGATTTAGATGTATTTATTTATTTTTTTTATAAAAGAAATAAATGTTTGTAATGCTTTGTACAAGGTTTGTAATAGGTGAAAGAAACCGATGTGTATATAAAAATTTGTTTGACATTAATACATCAAATTATATGACACTTTAATGGATTCCTTTTTCTGAAAAAAATGCACAAAATGTTATGAACACGACTCAGTTTTTCCATTAGTTTTTTTTTAAGTAAATAGACGTAATCTTAAAATTAAAATGAAATAGCTTTTTAAGTATGTTACCTATTTTCATGTGTAAGAATTCATAAAATAAGTCTTATGTGTTTTTTCAAGCACTTATTTAAACCAGAATGCCGAATGTCAAAAGAATGTTGAATATTAAACTAATGGGCATGAATACATACGCTTAAAATGCTTAATGATAACTAACTAATACATTGTAAATATACTGTTAAAAGGTTTATGACATTAAAACATGTTAAACTGTAAAAGCGTGGCACAGTCTGGTTAAAGCTCAAGTTAGTTGATTTTGCAATTATATTAAAACATTTGGCAAGCTAATAGCTGCCTGATGTTTAAAAAACAAAAAGGTGCTATACAATCAAACCACCGACACTAAAAAGCTCAATTTTATTAAGAATTATATCACTGAACATTAAAGTTAAACCGAATCCAGATTCTCTGCACTACGCTGCTCTGCTTCTTGCTTTCTTTGCTGCAATGTTCATACAGATAAAAAATGATAGAGGTGCCCTCTAGTGACCGGGAGCATTTCCGTTGTAGGATTTGAATTTGTGTTTCCTTAATTTCGTTGTGTTGTCATTTTGTATTCGTGTTTCCTTAATTTCGTTGCGTTGTCCTTTTTGTATTCGTGTTTCCTTAATTTCGTTGTTGTCCTTTTTGTATTCGTGTTTCCTTAATTTTGTTGTGTTGTCCTTTTTGTATTCGTGTTTTTCCTTAATGTTGTTGTGTTGTTCTTTTTGTATTCGCGTTTTTCCCTAATGTTGTTGTGTTGTCAGCTTTAGTTTGTTTTGTAAATGTTATCGTGTTTTGACTCAGCGGGCCACCGTAATCCAGCCATCCATCCATCCATCCAATCAATCTATCTTCTAAATGAATACTATAGGGTTTTGATATGGGAAGAACAGCAAGCCGTAAGTCATGGAAATGAGAAGATGAGGTCATAACTTCAATGCCTCAACATTACTGGAAACTGCACAGCCGCTTTTGAACACTTGGTGTCAGCATTGTTTTTTCAACTGGTAAACGTCTGCAACAATCCATTTAAGGGGCAATTACAGATGACCACAGGCTATATATTGCACTGTGCCAACACCCACTATTCACACACTGCTGGAGTTCCAGGCCACTAGCTAACATTTTACATTTTATTATACAGGAGTGGACAAAATGACAGAAACAACACAAAAGCTCTGACCAATAAATATCATCTTGGCATAAGGGGACAGTTTAAAAGGGATTTTATTTTTGACCTTGGCAAAAAGACCACTGTCCAGATCTTATTTGTACTGATAAAGTTTGTACAGATGAATGTTGTTTAGAAATGGCTTCAAGTGACTTACCTAGTACTATTTATATGGGCACTGTAGTCAATAACAATCACTGATAAGAAATTAGGAGGTCATGCCACAAAGTTTAATGACATTATACACTGATCATACATACTGTACTTGTTTCTACACTCACTGTCCATTTTACCAGCTCAACTTGCCGTATAGGAGCACTTTGTAGTTCTACAATTACTGACTGTAGTCCATCTGTTTCTCTGCATATCTTTTTAGCCTGCTTTCACCCTTCTTCAATGGTCAGGACCCCCACAGGACCATCACAGAGCAGGTATTATTTGGGTGGTGGGTCATTCTCAGCACTGCAGTGACACTGACATGGTGCTGGTATGAGTGGATAAGACACAACAGTGCTGATGGAGTTTTTAAACACCACTGTGACTGCTGGACTGAGAATAGTCCACCAACCAAAAATATCCAGCCAACAGCTTCCTGTGACCACTGATGAAGGTCTAGAAGATGACCAACTCAAACAGCAGCAATAGATGAGTGATCGTCTCTGACTTTACATCTACAAAATGGACCAAACTAGGTAGGAGTGTCTAATAAAGTGGACAGTGAGTGGACACGGTATTTAAAAACTCCAGCAGCGCTGCTGTGTCTGATCCACTCATACCAGCACAACACACACTAACACACCACCACCATGTCATTGTCACTGCAGTGCTGAGAATGATCCACCACCCCAATAATACCTGCTCTGTAGTGGTCCTGTGGGGGTCCTGACCATTTGAAGACCAGCATGAAAGTGGGCTAACAAAGCATGCCGAGAAACAGATGGACTACAGTCAGTAATTGTAGAACTACAAAGTGCTTCTATATGGTAAGTGGAGCTGATAAAATGGACAGTGAAACAAGGAGGTGGTTTTAATGTTATGGCTAACTAAGAAGTCCTTTTAAACAAAGAAATGTGTTCAGTCACAAAAAAAATAATAAACAACGTGGATACACTTTAAATATCTACTGTAGTTAGAATGTGATATGCTGACGAAGACTGTAACCAACAATGCCACACTATTTGTCGATGCCAACTGAAGATCGCCTGTGCAAAGGTATCTGCCAAAGGATGTAACCTTCGTCTAGTGGGTGTGTATCGAAAATAACAGATAGCTTTCCCTCTGCTCGAGGAGACAGAAGCCTGAGGGTGCTGGGTAAACTCTATCTTTTTTTCCACACTAGCTTGATATTCAGCTCTCATCTCCTCCTGCAGTGTTGAGTGTGTGAGTAATGAACCTTTGCCGGTTCCAGACCTGTTTCTACAGCTGGAGGAGCGCCGGGGGGCCACCGATGCGTCATTATGGATTTTTTTGACACAAGACGCGTTAGCTTCGCCTCCTCCAAATGAAAAATTCTCACTTCCTACAAAGCAAGCTTAGCGAATGTAATAATACCCAGGTATGTGGTCTATAATAAGCGTGAGTTTTTGAGGCACAGGGATTTAAATGATATATGACAGTCACAAACGGCCCACTTAAGGAAAGAAGTGAATCCCTTCTTACACAACGAGTGTCTGGATGCCACAGAAAAAAAGTCTCTTTGTAATTTGATGTGTGTTTCAGTGCATTGCGTTCAGAAGGGGTGTATTTTTCTCAGTTGGAGATTTCCCAAAGGCTTTTAGATCTTTGGATATTTCATTGGAGCTTCAATCTTCCATTTATCCAGATTGGATAGTGTCATGATGTTCTTTCACCAAGTAATTCTGCAAATATTGGGTGATTTATAGGTCCATTTAAAGGGTTAAATGCCATACTTCAGTACCAAATAATTGACATATTTAAGCAGACAAACTCCAGGCGCTCAGGTGGCGCAGCGGTAAAACACGCTAACACACCAGAGCTGACGTTTCAAACTCGTCACTTCAAATCTCAACTCTAATAGATATAGATATCCTTTATTTGTCATATATACTTATACAGGGTGTACAGTACAATGAAATTCTTTCTTTACATATCCCAGCTTGTATGGAAGCTGGGGTCAGAGCGCAGGGTCAGCGCAGGGCGTCATCATGTGGCACCCCTGGAGCAGACAGGATTAAGGGCCTTGCTCAAGGACCCAACAGTGGCTGCATAGCAGAGCCTGGATTTATACCGCCAATCTTGCGGTTGATAGCCCAAAGCTCTACCCACTAGGCTACCACTGTCCCAGTGTGCTATCCGGCAGGCTGGGTGCCTACATGAACAACAGGGTGGGAGTTGGATGGGGATTCCTCATAACTGATGCAATTACGACCTCTGCTGGCTGATTGATGGTGCCTGCACAGAGACGAGGGATAATGTGTTGATCAGAGTGTCTCTCCATACACAAAGCTGATCCACATATGAACTCGCCTCGTACATTTGAGGAAATAGACCTGTACAGATACGCGTTACAGGCTAAATGAGCTCGGACAACTTTATTTCAGATGAATTTGGATGGAAAGCCCATGGACTGTACTACTGGCTAAATAATGGCGCCTGCACAGAGACGAGGGATAATGTGTTGACTATTGTATACAACGCTGTATCCACATATGAACTTGCCTCGTGCAGGTGAAAAGATGCAGTCAGTTACTGCACAAGTGTCAGAGGGGGCGTGTCAGTCTTGGCTCTCCTCAATCAGGGTGGAGATCAACATCAGTATTTGGGATTTGCAATTGAGTAATTGGATATGCTAAAGTTGGGGGGAAAGGGGGCTGCAAATGAATGCCCATAGTTTAGAACTGGACAGTCCAACAAGCTAATAATTAGGTGTTTACATACTGTATGACCAAAGTATTGAAACATCAGCTTAGGTCTTTCAGCCACGCCCACTGTTTAAAAGTATTTAATCAATGATATAAAATAAATCATATTCATTTAATTTGTGACAACAGTTTAGGAAAGATCCTTTTATGTCATATTATTCACAAAGCCACTTCTATAAAGACATAGTTTGAAAGAACTCTACACAAAGACCTGACCTCAGCCCCACTGATCACTACTGGGATGAAAGGGAGGCCTCATTTCAAGCCAGACTTTCTTGTAAAACATCAGTTTCCGACCTTAAAAACTGTATTTCGACTTAATAGGTCCCAGTGACACACTTGAAAATCTTCTGGAAAGCTTTCCCAGAAAAGTAGAGGCTTTTATGGTCATGGACGGGGTGCCAACTCCATATTATTGTCCACTGTTTTGGAATGAGATGTCAAAAAAGCTTATTGTCCGGTGTCTGGTCTTGCTGGCCTCAATAATGTATAGAAAAAAAAGTAGACGGGAAGTGTAAAATTTAAGTCGAAAAAGCTCCACAGGCTACAGGCACAGGGACCTGGTACCCGGTGTCCACTAGGCACAGGTCGAGGTGCCTGCACAAGAGATGGATGATTCATACACCAGCGTGTGATTCTCTGTGTAATACAGCACTCAGAGACTGCATGTGGGTCGGAGGGGGCGTGTAATAGTCTGGACAGTGTGGTGCAGCGACAAAGGAAGTTACAATTGAGGATTACACCGCGTTACAGGCTAACTGAGCTCAGACAACTTTATTTCAGAGGAATTTGGATAGAAAGTCCATGGACTGTACACGTCGTGGGAACATTACAAACACTGGTGTTAAATGGATCGCAATGGACTATAGACGCTTTAACATAGTTAATGATGTGGGTCTACATGACGTTATACGTGTTGCATCTAGAAATGGTTCATATTAGTCCCCTGAGTGCCTGTTATCAGTGGCAGGGTTATGAACAGGAAAAGATCCTCACTTTTGCCAGATAATGTGAACAGACTTGTCATTTTAAATAACTGGCTGAAAGATGGGTAACTGTTAACAACTCTGTATAGGCATTGACTGGCTTTCTAAAAATAATTTAGATTTAATAATTTGATCATAATTTTATAAATGTTTTTATTGGTAAACATGTTCTTGCAATAAAAATGTGCATAACTGTTCAAATTTTGCTTAGTTATTTTTGCGGTTGATTAATCGTGATTAATTTGGTTTTTTAATCGTGATTAATGACGATTAAAAATTATCATCATGTGACAGCCCTAATATATTTATATATATATATACAGTATATATATATATATATATATATATATATATATATATATATATATATATAATATATATATATATATATAATATATTAGGGCTGTCACATGATGATAATGGCAGTGACACTGACATGATGGTGGTGTGTTAGTGTGTGTTGTGCTGGTATGAGTGGATCAGACGCAGCAGTGCTGCTGGAGTTTTTAAATACCGTGTCCACTCACTGTCCACTCTATTATAGACATTCCTACCTAGTTGGTCCACCTTGTAGATGTAAAGTCAGAGATGATCGCTCATCTATTGCTGCTGTTTGAGTTGGTCATCTTCTAGACCTTTATCAGTGGTCACAGGACGCTGCCCATGGAGCGCTGTTGGCTGGATATTTTTGGTTGGTGGGCTATTCTCAGTCCAGCAGGGACAGTGAGGTGTTTAAAAACTCCATCAGCATTGCTGTGTCTTATCCACTCATACCAATGGAGTCATTTATCCATTCATTTTTAATTAATTAAATGATAAATTCATCAACTTATGTCCTTTTCTTCATCAAGCATCTATCCTATTTATTTATCTGTCCATTCTTCTCTCTGTCCCTTAATATCTAATCTACTAATCAACCCATCTGTACATCCAGCTGTCCTATCTACTTATCTATCCAATCATCAACAATTACCAGTCTTGCCATCTCTCTGTCAACCCATCCCATTATTTATTTACCCCTTCATTTATTAGAACACTGGGGTTTTTAGAACCTTGATATTCTTTGGTGTCCCCCTTCACTCCGTCCAGAAAGTTCTTGCCAATTTCCAATGTAAGCTTAGATTTTTTTCAACTAAGGGAGCTGTTTAAAAAACTGAATTCACACTCTATTTCTCTTCAAATTGTCCTCAATTATAGTGTAGCAGTGTTAAAAGAAGCAATGCTAAAGTAGATCAGACAGTGAATAGAAAACTGCATTAACTCTCTGGGGCCCAACACTTGGACCACTTAAATGCATAAGCCTTTTAAAGGACTCCCATTAATGCTGAACTTTTTTTTTGCTGCATTACATAACCACTAGCGTTCTAAGATGGCCTCATGTGGCATGAGCAAATAAATAAAT
Organism: Trichomycterus rosablanca; assembly: GCF_030014385.1. Classification (NCBI taxonomy): domain Eukaryota; kingdom Metazoa; phylum Chordata; class Actinopteri; order Siluriformes; family Trichomycteridae; genus Trichomycterus; species Trichomycterus rosablanca. Next base: position 27,520,184 of record NC_085999.1, read on the forward strand.
TGCTTTCTTGGAGGTTCATTTTCACCAACTGTGCCCTAGTTTAATGTAAGCAAATTATCAAAGTAGTACCTCTGAGGACTGAGTGCTTTTTCAGCCTCAGATTCCGTTCTTTACCAAAACTTACTCTGTTACCTTATACTATACTGTATACACTGATCAGGGATAACATTATGACCACCTTCCTAATATTGTGTTGGTCCCATTTTTGCTGCCAAAACAGCCCTGACCCGTTGAGGCATGGACTGCACTAGACCCCTAAAGGTGTGCTGTGGTACCTGGCACCAAGATGTTAGCAGCAGATCCTTTAACTCCTGCAAGTTGTGAGGCCACAGCCATCAGGGAATACAGTTTCCATGAAAGAGTGTACATGGTCTGCAACAATGCTTAGGTAGGTGGATGAATGGCACATGAATGGCAGGATGCCTTTTCCCCATAGTGCATCCTGGTGCCATGTGTTCCACAGGTAAGCGATGCACACACACCCGGCCATCCACGTGATGTAAAAGAAAACGTGATTCATCAGACCAGGCCACCTTCTTCCATTGCTCCGTGGTCCAGTTCCGATGCTCACGTGCCCATTGTTGGCGCTTTCGGCAGTAGACAGGGGTCAGCATGGCCACCCTGACTGGTCAGCGGCTATGCAGCCCCATATGCAACAAACTGCGATGCACTGTGTATTCTGACACCTTTCTATCAGAACCAGCATTAACTTCTTCAGCAATGTGAGCTACAGTAGCTCGTCTGTTGGATCAGACCACATGGGCCAGCCTTTGCTACCCACGTGCATTCAATGAGCCTTGGCCGTCCATGACCCTGTCCATGACCACCACTTTTGATAGAGACTGACCCCTGCAGACCGGGAACACCCCACAAGAGCTGCAGTTTTGGAGATGCTCTTACTAGCCATCACAATTTGGCCCTTGTCAAACTCAAATCCTTACTCTTGCCCATTTTTCCTGCTTCTAACACATCAACTTTGAGGATAAAATGTTCACTTGCTTCCTAATATATCCCACCCACTAACAGGTGCAGTGATGAAGAGATAATCAGTGTTATTCATTTCACCTGTCAGTGCCTGGTCGGTGTATAAGCACTTTGTTCTCTGGTAGGTCTCAAGCTCTTCGTTCATTCACTATCTGTTTTACCACCTCTTTATCCAATTCAGGGTCACAGTGGGTGAAATTCACTGGCGAAATGTAGGAAACACCCTGCAGAAGTCACCAGTACCTCCCAAGTCGTACCTAGGAGCAATTTAGTATCTCAAGTAAACCTGACTGCATGTCTTTGGACTGTTGGAGGAAACGGGAAGAACATGCATACTCACATGCATACTCCACACAGAAAGGACCCAGACCTTCTACCTGGGAATCAAACCCAGAACCTTCTTGCTTTTGGGTGAACTGTGCTACCCACCGAGCCTCCATGCCACACCCAGGTCTTTATGTCAACCCATACTGAAATTTGTGTTTAAAAGCTCAGTGATCAGGTGCCATCTCCATAAGCTGTTTAGATGTTGCCTGGAAATTGCATTATATTGATCAAAGTTTCAGTAAACAAAACAATAATAGATGCCACAGAGATTTGTACAGGAGAAGTTGATTGTGCATTCAGGAAGAAAACAGGCTTAGCATGAAGCAATTATAATCTTGGCTAAGAGGAATCCTCACTGTCTATCGCAAATTGCTTTCTAGGGACTGGACAATTGTCCAAAGTGCTCATGTTGTTCTAGTGAAGACTGGTCATGTAGTAGTGATTGTGACTATAGAGTTTTTAATTACACATGGTTAAAGCAATCAGGCTTTTCTGACCTACTGTTTTCACACGTCTGTGTAGGCCTTATTTGAACTAATCACATAATTTTGGATGAAAATAAAACAATTAACCACAATTGAGATGATTGGTACTGCTGAGAGTTTGTTACAAGATATCATTTCTGAAACAAGGCTTAACAGATTACTCAGTCATGAAGACATGTTAGTCTGCATTGGCAGCACGTCTCTGGAAGAACTGAAAATAACGAATGATTTTATTTTTAGATATTTCTAGTCTAGGTGATTAGTGCACAACAAACTCAAGGTTACTGGTATCTAATTAGAATCTGACACTGACTTAAGAAAAACAGAAGCCTATTATCATTATTTTTAATTCTGTGAAAAGAATATAAATGAATGATTGTCACTGCCAGTTCAGATTATTCAAATCAAGGTCAGCTGGATTGTTAATACTGATACTGTTTCTCCCCCCCCCCAACAACCAGCTGTGTCATTTTAAAGTGTTATCATGCTATATAAAGCTAGAAAAAAGCCATAAGGGCACCTTTTAATGTTTTTATATATACACTGTAAACCTGAACAAGTTCAACTGACTCAACATTTTTGAGGAAACTGATTACCTCAAAAAATTTAAGTCGACAAACTCTATTGTTTAAAGTAAACAAAACTTAAATTTATCACATGTACTGTACTTCATAATATTGATTACACTATACTTAATATTTAATGTTTTCCTTATTATATCAATTTAATTTAATTAGATTTAAAAAAACTGTATACAGTGTACTTAAAATTTTAATGTTTTCCAAACTATATTTATTAAATTTAATACTACTCAAAACTTTTAGAACTTTTAAGTTTAATATACTTAAATATTATTATTAGGTATACAAGTAAAAAAAAAAATGTGTCAGATGGAGTCTTAGTTAACTCAAATATTTTAACCAGCAAGTACTCGAATAAGTCTATTACCCTACTTAAAATATTTTAAGAAACTAATTACCTCAAAGTAATTACGTAAACATAACTCAAATACATACAATCACAACAATTAAAATAAACAACAAAACAAAATCTGCTAAAATTAACATTTTATTTTAACTATAACCTGTCCATAACACCCTGACAGGATAGAAGGTAGTACAACTGCACAATTAATGTGCCAATTACAACAGTATGTATACATGTTTTAATAAGCTTTCACTGAAGTACAGTAAAACATCAATAGAAAACGTACATTTTACTGTTTTTTTAAACAAAAAGAAATGTGCAAAAATTTGAAAACATTGTGTAAACAAGTACACAAAAAAGTGCATTTTTGTACCACTTTAACAATAATAAAAAACTTCATAAACAGCATAGAATTTACTGTAGACTATACATTGATCAGCCATGCATAAAATTAAAACCACCTCCTTGTTTCTACTCTCACTGTCCATTTTATCAGCTCCACTTACCATATAGAAGCACTTTGTAGTTCTAAAATTACTGACTGTAGTCCATCTATTTCTCTACATACTTTTAGCCTACTTTCATGCTGTTCTTCAATGGTCAGGACCCCCACAGAGCAGGTATTATTTAGGTGGTGGATCATTATCAGCCCTGCAGTGACACTGACATGGTGGTGGTGTGTTTGTGTGTTGTGCTGGTACGAGTGGATCAGACACAGCAGCGCTGCTGGAGTTTTTAAATACCGTGTCTACTTACTGTCCACTCTATTAGACACTCCTACCTAGCTGGTCCACCTTGTAGATGTAAAGTCAGAGACGATCGCTCATCTATTGCTGCTGTTTGAGTCGGTCATCTTCTAGACCTTCATCAGTGGTCACAGGACGCTGCCCACGGGGCGCTGTTGGCTGGATGTTTTTGGTTGATGGACGATTCTCAGTCCAGTGCTGTGTCTGATCTACTCATACAAGCACAACACACACTAACCCACCACTACCATGTCAGTGTCACTGCAGTGCTGAGAATGATCCACCACCTAAATAATACCTGCTCTGTGGGGATCCTGTGGGGGTCCTGACCATTGAAGAACAGCATAAAAGGGGACTAACAAAGCATGCAGAGAAACAGATGGACTACAGTCAGTAATTGTAGAAATACAAAGTGCTTCTATATGGTAAGTGGAGCTGATAAAATGAACAGTGAGTGTAGAAAGAAGGAGGTGGTTTTAATGTTATGGCTGATCAGTATATGGAATCTACAATGTATTTAAATAATACAGTAAAGAAAAACTGCAAATCACAAAAACAGGTTTAAGTAACTGCAGAACATACAGATAAGTAAGAAAAAAAGAACTACACGTAATATTGTACAAGGCAGGAGCTAAGTGTGAAGGGAAATTCTATTATTTCGATGGAAACAGGGCAAACACACGCACGTGTGTGTGTGTATATAAAAAAAAAAAAAAAAAAAAAAAAAAAAATATATATATATATATATATATATATATATGTATATATATATATACAGTATATATATATATATATATATATACATACACATATACTGTATATATACTGTATATATACTGTATATATATACACACACACATTACATATAGATAAATATACATATACACACACATTATATACACACACACACTACACACACGGCAATTTCAGTATCCCCAATTAACCTGACTGGGAGTTCAGTTTAGTATTGTTACATTTTTGACAATACAAGCAATGTATTGTGCTATTTATACAGTAGGCAGTGCCTTAGCATCACAATATTGTTTGCAATAAATAAAATAAAAATGCACCTATGAACTGTATTCACATTAATGTGTGTGCTCTTATCACCAAATTACTGTTAAATAGAAATCATGCTGCTATGCAAGTTTAAATTTAAAGATGCCAAAGGTTTAAAATTTGGATTCCATAATATTTCCCCTCAAGCCAGTGTTAAGACAGTATAATACCTTTTCTAAACACCCAGTTCTATTTTGCTGACTATCACTGCAGAAAGGAAAACTGAATGTAAAATTCTTAAAACATCTAATTTAAAGAACTACTTCATACCCTAAGGTGCTCAGGTTCAGACAAAGTTACAAAAAGGTCCAAATTATTGTAAATTTACATTTTATGAGCTGTTCCTTGTCACGACTTATGGATAAAATAAACTCTGAACTGCAAACATTAGCAACTACCAACAACTACACTTAACTGCACTCAGACTGAAAAATACAGAGTTGTAATTTACTTCAAAAGAACTGAGAAAACTTACCAGATTAATGTTCCAAGCAACAGGGGAACGGTCACCGTAAGAAGAATAAATAGCAGATGTGTGGAATCTGGATAATTCAGTGAGCAGGGGCTCACTTTGCATATTCAGGATCTCCTCCGTCCCTTTCACGTCCGACCGTTAGTTAATTAAGCGCGCGGATAACAACTCACAAACGCGCGCGCTATTCAAAACAGTTCTTAAGTAAAACAAACTTGTACTTTATCGCAATCAAAGCAGAGCATTAACACAAACTGAATGTCTGTGGACCACGGTTTAGAGAGTAAATGCTGTGTTGTATTAAACTATTAATAAGAAACTTGTTTTCCTGCACCTGCAGTTGAATCCACCATGTTTGCTCAAAAATCACAATATGCTAATTAGATGGCTTTAACCAATAGCAAAAGAGTAACGTATTACGTCAGACGCTCGTTAAATATTAAATTAAAATCATTGCGTTTAAAGGTTACTTTTACTTAAACATTTCACATGGACTTAAATGTTTTAAGCTGTTTGAACTATTTTGCATGTTTTGAGTAAAGATAGAATAATTTTAATGAGTCAGTTATACTATCAGGGAATACAGTGTACAGGGTGGGCCATTTATATGGATACACCTAAATAAAATGGGAATGGTTGGTGATATTAACTTCCTGTTTGTGGCAGATTAGTATATGGGAGGGGGGAAACTTTTCAAGATGGGTGGTGACCATGGCGGCCATTTTGAAGTCGGCCATTTTGGATCCAACTTTAGTTTTTTCAATGGGAAGAGGGTCATGTGACACATCAAACTTATTGAGAATTTCACAAGAAAAACAAGGGTGTGCTTGGTTTTAACGTAACTTTATTCTTTCATGAGTTATTTACAAGTTTCTGACCACTTATAAAATGTGTTCAAAGTGCTGCCCATTGTGTTGGATTGTCAATGCAACCCTCTTCTCCCACTCTTCACACACTGATAGCAACACCACAGAAGAAATGCTAGCACAGGCTTCCAGTATCCGTAGTTTCAGGTGCTGCACATCTCGTATCTTCACAGCATAGACAATTGCCTTCAGATGACCCCAAAGATAAAAGTCTAAGGGGGTCAGATCGGGAGACCTTGGGGGCCATTCAACTGGCCCACGACGACCAATCCACTTTCCAGGAAACTGTTCATCTAGGAATGCTCGGACCTGACACCCATAATGTGGTGGTGCACCATCTTGCTGGAAAAACTCAGGGAACGTGCCAGCTTCAGTGCATAAAGAGGGAAACACATCATCATGTAGCAATTTCAAATATCCAGTGGCCTTGAGGTTTCCATTGATGAAGAATGGCCCCACTATCTTTGTACCCCATATACCACACCATACCATCAAATTTGTGTTCCAACAGTCTTGGAGGGATCTATCCAATGTGGGTTAGTGTCAGACCAATAGCGGTGGTTTTGTTTGTTAACTTCACCATTCACATAAAACTTTGCCTCATCACTGAACAAAATTTCTGTGGAAACTGAGGGTCCTGTTCCAATTTTTGTTTTGCCCATTCTGCAAATTCAGTGCGCCGATCTGGGTCATCCTCATTGAGATGCTGCAGCAGCTGGAGTTTGTAAGGGTGCCATTTGTGAGTAGCTAATATCCGCCGACGGGATGTTCGACTGATGCCACTCTCCAGTGACATGCGGCGAGTGCTACGCTGTGGGCTCTTGCTGAATGAAGCTAGGACAGCCACTGATGTTTCTTCATTAGTGACAGTTTTCATGCGTCCGCATTTTGGCAAATCCAACACTGAACCAGTTTCACGAAACTTGGCAAGCAGTTTGCTAACTGTAGCATGGGAGATGGGTGGTCTCGTAGGGTGTCTTGCATTGAAATCTGCTGCAATGACCCGGGTACTGCGTTCACCAGACATCAACACAATTTCTATCCGCTCCTCACGTGTTAACCTCTGCGACATGTCAATGGCTGTAAACAAAGAGAAGCTTGTAAATAACTCATGAAAGAATAAAGTTACGTTAAAACCAAGCACACCATTGTTTTTCTTGTGAAATTCTCAATAAGTCTGATGTGTCACATGACCCTCTTCCCATTGAAAAAACTAAAGTTGGATCCAAAATGGCCACCATGGTCACCACCCATCTTGAAAAGTTTTCCCCCTCCCATATACTAATGTGCCACAAACAGGGAGTTAATATCACCAACCATTCCCATTTTATTTAGGTGTATCCATATAAATGGCCCACCCTGACCGACGAGGCATAACATTATGAATAACACTGGTTATCTCTTCATCACGGCACCTGTTAGTGGGTGGGATATATTAGGCAGCAAGTGAACATTTTATCCTCAAAGCTGATGTGTTTTACAAGGGCCAAATTGCAATGGCTAGACGACTAGGTCAGAGCATCTCCAAAACTGCAGCTCTACATTACCGTTTCTTCCAACAACGGGCGGTGTGGTAAATGTAAAAAATGAACAGTCTGGGGTCTTTGTTACCATTTATTGCACTTCAGAACATGCCACATATCTTAAATGGAAGACAGGTCTTGATTGCAGGCAGGCCATTCTAGCACCTGCACTCAGAAGATAGAGTTACAAACACCATTACAGACTCTAGTTTTAAAAATTCCCATTGGTAACAATAAGCATTGTTCTTACCTCTTTGACACGGAGAACATGATGACTGTTATTTCCAAAAAAAATTTGAAAGGTGGTCTTATCAGTATAAACTCCCACTGCATAATTCTGGGCTTCATTGATTATGGCTTCCTCTTTGCATAGTAGAGTCTTTTAGCATATCCAATTACTCTATTGCATTACACTTCCTATCTACTGATGTTGGCCCCCACCCTGACAGAGGAGAGCCGTGACCAACACACGCCCCCTACGGCACGTGCGCGGTACCGACTGCATCTTTTCACCTGCATGAAGTGAGTTCATATGAGAATCAGCTTTGTGTATGGAGAGTCACACCCTAATCACCGCATTATCCCTCAACTCTGTGCAGGCACCATCATTGTTATATAAGTTTGCCAACAAACAGAACTAGCTCTTAATATTTGAAATAATAATGGTGCAAAGAAATGTGGATGCCTGGGTGGTGCAGCAGTCTACCGCACTGGCCCACTACCACTGAGATCAGACGAGATGGTTATGTCTAAGAAGGATGGCTAAAGCCCTGTGATGGATTGATGTCATATCCCTGCCTTGCACCCAGTGATTCCTGGTCAAAAAAAAGTACTGACGTAGACATCCAAAGCCAAACAAGCAATACAAGAGTTCAGGTCTTACACTTTGCACAGAAATCTGAATAAATTGGCCCTTTGTTGCACCATATTGTATCACAAAGAACAAGTCTGTTTAATGAGTGCATTCTTTTGTATGCTAAATTATTTTGATTTTAATGTAGTCTTAGAAGACATTACTCTGAGAAGCAAAGAGGGAAAAATGCAAGTTCTGGGCAATTTGTGAATTAGCGAAAGACACTAGCACATTAAAACCATTAAATCATCAAATAATCTATTAGAAGACATTGTTCTTTAGCTGAACAAGGAAACAAAATTGTTCATTATGTAAAAGTAGCTTTAAACCAATCAGCCCTCAGGGATGGACCATGGTCAGAGGACAACCAGCCCATAATTGGTATACTAGTTTGTTTGACAGACAAGCTTGATAAAACTGCATTTATTAGATAAACATGCAAAACTTAACACCCCTTTTTTTATAATCATAGCTGGGGAAAACATAATTTGTGGTAGAAAATAATCCCCATAGTCCAAATTTCTTTAAACGCTAGTATAATAGCCAACAAATATGAGGCAGTTTTACAGAGCTAATGATGTTCCATTATGTCAGGATGATGTTGCCCCATGTGTACTTTTGAAATTATGCAAGTATGGTTTGATGAACAACAGGATCAATTTAAATAAGGGATGTAATGATACACTCTACCCACAATGCGATACGATTCACGATACTGGGTTCATGATACGATTTTTTAAACAAAATGAAATTAAAGACAAATTATGACAGTTTTCTTTTATTATTTCTCTTTAAAAATAATACAATAAAATACTATATTTGTGCTTATCTTTTATTTATCTAAATAATGAATGCCCTTATATTTCTGAGGTAGGTACAAACATAATATAAATAAATTATGTGCCAATTATGGGCCATGTGTCCCTCTTCAGACGTGATTGGGTTCCCTAAGACTAATTGGCTATGCTAAAATTGGGAGAAAAAGGGAGAAAATGCTTAAATAAAAATAACAAAAATTTACTAACATGTTAGTAATTTATATATTTAATCATTGTGGTGGCAAACATTTTGATGTTTATCTAAAAGAAAAATAATTGCCAGTCTAACAATACTCTATTAAGGTATAGTTTTACTATGTAGTTTGCTTAAAGAAGGAAAATTCAGCATCTAACAGCAATGTGTACAGTTCATTATACAAATGAGTTATTCCAAAAGGCACAAGCACATAAGTAGGGCCTTACAAAATTCACTGGAAAATGTGCTAATTTTCAGAAATCACAAATTTCACAGATTTTTAAAGTGCCAAATTTCACGGCAGTCATTTGAATGATAGAATAAATGGAAGCTTCGTCAACAGAATTGTTTGGGAGATTTATAGTTACCGAGTAATGTTTGTAGCTGCTTTAGACTTCGACATCTTGGACATTTTGACTAGGAGATTACAAACAGAATTGCCGTAGGATTGCTAGTGTAACAGACTTTTCTGTATTTGATGTATGTGTCCTTTTGGGGATTCCATAATCAATGGAAAGGTGAGCTTCTCTACACACGTAATCATCTCTTTGAATTCTGTGCTGTGCCTCAAATTAACAAGCCAGTAAAGTATTCTGCTCCCGATAGTTTGTCTATGTACAGTTTATTTTTGACTTTATAAACTCAGCAAACTCTAAAGACGTCCGGATACACTAGGACCGCCTCATAGTGCAAGTTAACCAGTAAACGTAAGGCAATGTAAGGTAATGCTACACGAATGAGAAATGTTAAATTGCTAAACACAATTTGCATATTACATGGGAAACGGCTCATTTTATTAGGTAGGGCCTTACACATAAGATAGCATTTAAAAACTTCAGCATCATAGTATAAATTTGTCTATTTGTGTATTTGAATGAACTGGGATTTGTACATGTAATACAAGTTACTCTTATTTTTTTCAGTATGTGTACTTTGATTAGCAAGATAAACTTAGCTGTGTGTGGGATGTTTTGCCTCAGTAAAATTGGAAAATGTAAAAACCGAGACTGACCCTACTACAGCACTTACATCACTATATTGTTAAAGGTTTAAGGGTTTCGTTTATTTTGTTAATCTCCTGTATTACGACAGAACGTGTCTGCAGAGCCATACATGTTAAAAATAGCAAGTCATTTCTGTAAGTAAATGAGCACATGATGTCAAGTTGAATACATCTCTTGTTTTGTTTTGTGCCTAAGCAAAGTTCAGGATGAACTCGATATGAACTGGGACTGTAGGGACCGTCTTCAGGTGAAATAAACAAGCCGGAGCGGGAATTAGAACTGTAATAAGATTCAGCCCTCCCAAGCACCTGAATATGCTAATAAATCAGCACTAAGAGTTCAACTCTGGAAATATAAAACTCATAAACCTAGTGTTCAGTCTAGTTCTAGTCTTCTGCTGAGAAGCATAAGCTGTTCCTCCAAATATATCCATAGTTGATCATGTTTATTGCCCTCATATGTACCTTGGGATCATTCGGGCTCCTAAATTCAACAAACCCAGCAGGTGCAGACATTTCTCACAAAGCATCATTAGCCTCACCTGTATTTCAGCTAGATAGTCCCTGTCTATTCATCCAAGCCTCCCAATTCTGCCGGGAAGGGTACTTAGAACTCAACTCGGACGTGACTGATGTATTGTAACGCGAGGCTGCATAGATATGGAAATCTCGCCTCCGTATTCACAGGCAAACTGGGTTTATTTTTAGAGCCGAGCAGAGAAGTAGCTGGTGCGCAGATCCTCCGCGCCTGAAGTGTCAGCTGAGGCAGACATAAAGAGGCTTCAACCCCCAAGTGTGCATTAAGTCATCAATGTGACAAGTGAAATTACATTCAGGTCACTGAAGCTTCCGGTAAATCTGTTGTGCGATGAAAACATTTCACGCTGATGAGGACCGTATGTAATGGCTTTGAGTTATTCAAGCAGCTAGAGTCAGAAACGGACTGTTAAAAGCAGTGAACTGGAAACATACAATCATGTTAAAATGCCATGTGGCTGTTTGAATCGGATGAGAAATGAATCAATACGATCTGCACATATGCAACCAGATCTTCCGAGAGAAACGGAGCGTTAGGCATCAGAAGTAGAAAGCATGTAATACCAGCATTTATACACCGTATGCCCCAAAGTATTTGTTAGACACTCCACTTCAATGTCATGTGCATTCATATTCGGTTACAACTCCCCACCCTCACCTCCCTTTCTATTTGCAGATACTGCAGCTCCTCTGAGAAGCCTTTTTAAAAGACCCTATTGTGTATTGGTAACATTTTGTATCCATTCAGTCTAAAGAACAAGAAGACCTAGCTCGTAATTAAGATTCTGATTCACCCCAAAGGTCCTCCAAACCAAAACTTGTCTTCACAGTCCAGTCATTGAGTCCAGTGTTGCCAACTTAGCGACTTTGTCGCTATATTAAGTGAGTTTTCAGACCCCTCTAGCAACTTTTTTTTTTTTAAAGCGACTAGCGACAAATCTAGCGACTTTTTATTGGTGTTTTTTTATCCGTGTTATTGAAGACTTTTGGAGACTCGAACGTGAAAACACATATCGTTCTGCAGTTACTGTCCTCAACAAGCAGCGGGTTCTGCCGTGAGCCCCTCCGCCGTCCCAAAGCACTCACGAGCGGTCAGTATCACAGTCAGTGTTGCCAGATTGGGCGGTTTTCCACCAAAATGGGCTGATTTTGTTGGAAATTGGCGGGGAAAAACACACACTGGACAAAATTTGGGCTGGTTTGTATCATTGTAGCGGCTTAAAATGTAAATAAAATTTTTGGCTGAAAATTACTGTTGCAATCTGGCAACCCTGCTCAGAGTAGCCCAGTGTTGTCTAAAATAAGAAAAACAAACCATGAATCAACAGAAGAACGTTCATTTGTAGTTCTAAACATATTTAGGGTGTTTTTTTACCCACTTTTTTCCTCTCTTCTACAACGTCAATTACACGCAAATGGACCTTATGCAAATTAGGCAATGACATCATTTAGCAGCTTCTAGCGACTTTTAGGACAGCCAATAGCTCCTTTCCTTACTGAGGAGTTGGCAACACTGATTGAGTCACAGAGTCAGTCTTGCAGCTGCCTAAGTAGAGAGAATACATCAAACTCATAAGGCAGATTATTTACTACTATGTCCACTATTAAACCCTTGCAACTCATCCAAAGTGCAGCTGCTCGCCTGGTTTTTACCCAGCCTAAACACTGCCACATCACCCCACTGTTGTATTCTCTTCACTGATGCTTGCCTACAAAGCCAAAAATGGACCAGTCCCAAGTTACCTTTGAGGTCTAATAAAACCCTGCTCTGTACCACCAACCTCCAAGCCACTAGTCTCGTCCGACTTGATCCTTCACTCCAGAACTCAAGGAAGACAAGCATCAAGCCTCTTCTCTGTACGTGCATTAAAGTGATGGAACAAGCTTCTCTTGTCTGTCCGAACATCTGAGTCTCTCGCTGTCTTCTAAAAACCCACCTTTTTTACTAAGCACTTATGCTGACAGTACTTACTAATGTTCATATTTATTTCTTGCATTCATCTTTGGTTCAAACAGGGTTTTCAGCAGATTTGCATTCTTGGACTGTTGTCTACTTAAACTAGAGTAAGGTAATGTTTACTATGGAAGCACTTTTGTAAGTCGCTCTGGATAAGAGTGTCTGCTAAATGCCGAAAATGTAACTAAACTACTTAGAGAACAATTACGGCGATTACATCACCACAGTTTTTGCTTACTAAGCTAACACAGTAAGCCTCAGGCCATTTAAAACAATGGGCTGGGGTGACACAGCTTGCTAGCATGCCAGCTAACATCTCCCTCTGTGTACCAAAAATGGTTAACCCTTGTGCGATCTTAACATTCTGTTTATTCCCCTTGTCCTACGGGTCAAAAATTACCCGACCTACCAAAGCGTATTACACAATACAAGAAGACGATCACCAGTGAACAGTATTACACTGTCATAACAGTTTTCTTTTACACAGTAGAGGTTTATTATTGCTATTATATGAATGTGAAGTAATTACTTCTGAATTCATTATATTGAAAGGGAAAAAACTGTCAACAATCTGTAACTTTTTTGTCAACAGTTTATTATTTTATATTTTTTAGGAAGTGAATTATAAAAATACTTCTCTCATAACACTAACAAAACAACAAAATGTTGCTTGATTTTGTGAAAAATTTTCAACATCAACTCTATTTAGCACATGTAGGACAGTATGTGCGAACGTGAGAATGGGCTTTGCAGATGTATTTTTCACATGTGCAGCACACAGCTTTTGTCTTGCAGTCCTTCTTCCAGGGGCAGAACTGGCACCTTTTTCTTTTGACTGACCCAGCTGCAGCCTCAGGTGGATCAGGACAAGATACAACTCCCTGAACAGCTTCCACAATGGCTGCAGAGGCTTCTGTGCGGGGCAGGCGCTCCCTTCTCTCAATGCACGGGGTGACAAGAGCCTTTCCCAACTGCTCAAGGAACATCCTTCTCTTGTTTTTCTTCCCTGACATCCAGGTTGGGTTGATCTCCTGCCATATCACAAAGGCATTATATGAGGACACATCAATGATGTTATGGAAGATGACCAGGGGCCAGCGTGCAGTCATCCTTCTGCAGCTGTACGTTCCAATAACCTTGTCGAGGTTGTCCACGCCTCCTTTATTGCAGTTATAGTCGAGGATGATGGCTGGCTTCCTGTCCTCACGATCACTGATTTCAGCCGTCTTGTGCAGTGTGCTCAGCAGGGCCACGTTCTTGTTCCTTTTTGGAAGATAAGAAACAAGAGTGGTGGTGGGAGTGAAGGCAAACTTTGATGAGAAGACCGCTCTGCCTCTTGTTGCGAGGAGTGCAGGGGGGAGTTCAGGCTTATTCTTCCGAACAGTGCCAACCACGGTCATCTTCCTTTTCAGGAGCTGCTGGCCGAGTTCATAGGAGGTGAAAAAATTGTCACATGTGACATTGTGCCCCCTCAGTCCAACTGTCAATTCAAGCACAACCCGCATCCCCTGGTTCTTCTCTGGTGCTCCACTCGGCAGCTTCCCTCTGTACACTTGCATATTCCATGCATAGCTGGATTTTGCATCACAGGCCACCCATATTTTGATGCCATATTTTGCTGGCTTGCTTGGCATATACTGCCGGAAAGGACAGCGACCTGTTGATAAAAAAAAGAGATTACAATCACTGAGTGTGAGTGTCACAGAAAACTGCATGAATCAAGGATGTTACATCACAATAAAATACAAAATATTTCAGGTAAGTAACATTGCATATATGAAAATAAAAGATTACCTTTGAATGGAACCAACTGCTCATCTACTGTGACTTCAGGCCCAGGGTTGTAGAGGTATGGCAGACACTCAACCCAATTGTCCCAGACCTCTCTGATGGCTGCCAGTTTGTCCGTCACACGCCTTGCTGGTCTTGACTCACGGTTGTCAAATCTCAGCATTCTTGAGAAAGTGTGAAAGATTTTCAGTGGCATTGTGGCACGAAAAATTGCCCGTCCACTCTCTGCATCCCAGAGACTATATGTAGCCTTGCCACGGGACCTATATACACCTGCTAATATCAAAAGCCCTATGTAGCCACGCAGGTCAGTCTCATCCATATTTTTCCAGTTTTCTCCATATTTCCGGAAACCCTCCAAATTTGTATTCTCCAGGATGATTTTTTCGATGGCTGGTGTGATGAACAGGAGAAAGGTGGATGAAACGTCTTGGACATGGGCAGCCGAATACCTTGTTGGCCCTGGAGTCATCCTTATGATGTTTGATGCTGCTGTTCTTCCCTGGTTGCTGTCTGAATTTGATGAGGACCATGCAATTTTGCCGTTCTTTGACAAAAAAAGTCTCTCTGTCAGCTTGAGGGATTTCCTCTTCTTCTTCTTCTTCATCTGAAGATGCATCATCCTCTGGGTTGCATTCCTCCCCATCTTCCTCTTCAGATACATCTTCATCCTCTTGTTCCTCCAGAGCTCCTGAAAATATCTCATCCAGGACCTGTTGGGCACTGAAACGTCTATTCATGGCTTCAGCAAGGAACCAACTAGGGGTACTTTGATGCAGGGTCCCTTTATATCCTCTATATTGAATTTGTTTTTATTATGTCTGAGATTGTTTTTTGTTTTGTTTGGGAGCTTTTGTGATGTGAGGGGTTAGCTGCAGATCAAGAGTGCAGGTGCAAGTCAAATGCAAGTTCAATTCATCAATCCAGTTTCTTTGATGGGTGTGTGTGTATGTGTGTAGGTGTATGTGTGTGTGTGTGTGTGTGTGTGTGTGTGTGTATTAGAGAGAGTTTGTGTGTGGCCTTTGAACTTTTTTCCTGGTGTTTAAATGCTTTTATAATTCACGGGTCAAAAATGACCCATAAGACAATCTTTGTACCCTAGTGGTGTACAGCTCACATGGAAACATAAACAAAAACAAAGTATCACTTTTTCTAATGATGGGGTCCCTTTAGGAAAAGTCATAAAATTTCAAGTTGGAAAAAGATAGTTTAAGGTATTTTTTCTACAGATAAACATGGTAGTGGGTCACTTTTGACCCGCAAGACAACACAAGGGTTAAATTGTCACTGACAAGCCCACATTTGAAAATAAATTACACTTGTAGACCTTCATACAAAGTCAAAATCAATGAGAATGTATTTACATTGAAAAGAACGTTCACCAATTTAGATTTTTTTTTTGTGAGAAAAGTTGTGCTGCACTGAATGCTGGGATTGCCTTCACCACTAAGAAAGCATTGGATGCTCCTTCATTATTCAGTCAGATTATTGCTTAGAATTAAGGCACCTCAGTAGGCAGCATTTTAAGGCATCTACTGTAAGAATTTAGACATCTTTCTTCCTAGGAGCGTGTGTAGGATGACGTAAAATGCCATCTGTGTAGAGAGCTCACTAGGTTTTCAGACAGACCCACAGAGTCCCAAAATGTTACCATACAATTGGCAGTATATCATTATTTTACATTAGCCTAAAATATATGCAGTTCAAGGGACCATGGAACACATTAACAGGTTTCCCATACATCCTTATGGGAAAAAATACCTTAAAACTGGCACCAATCCCAGAACCAATTGACGTCAAGTTTTAAGGTCCACGTATTCCCCACAGTAACAGATTATTCCAGGCACCATTTTGCCACTTAATAATTAAATTAGTTTCAATAGTGTTTGGTGTGTGTTTACAATTATAACGACATTACAAATGCCAAGTCATGGCCATATTGCTAGCTAAATCACAACGCTACACCATTTTCGTCCACCATCCTCCAGTCCAAGCTGGATACATCCCACTCGGCAAAACCTGGCAAAGGCAAGTTTCTGGCATGACCGCCTCCTTAGCGTGCATTAATTTCCAAGTGGAGACTGTAATAAAAGTAACCTATTTCAGTGCCGATGGTGCTCCAGTAAAACAGGAAAATAAGAGTTTCCACAAGCAGCTGAAGAATAACAATGTGCTAATTAACGCATGGTTCCTTGTTCTTTTCTGCTGCCACTGAAAGAAGTCTGCATGCTGAGATAAAGAAGTGAAGTGTGAAATCATCATTAAGGAGGAAGTGTGCAGAAAAAAACCACCAGCTCACACTGCAGAAGAAACTTTCTACATCTTTGAATAAATAGCATCGGAACATTACACTGCTAGTAGAGGTGTTAAACCAAAAATAAAGAAGATTTTAATGAAGAAAAGTAAAGTCTGGACAAAGAAAAACGGAGGCACCAAATTCATGATTCAAAAGTGAACTGAATTAATATATAACCAATATACACTGATCAGCCATGACATTAAAACCACCTCCTTGTTTCTCACTGTCCATTTTATCAGCTCCACTTACCATATAGAAGCACTTTGTAGTTCTACAATTGCTGCCTGTAGTCCCTCTGTTTCTTTACATGCTGTTCTTCAGTGGTCAGGACCCCACAGGACACTACAGAGAAGGTATTATTTAGGTGGTGGATCATTTTCAGCACTGCAGTGACACTGACATGTGGTGGTGGTGTGTTAGTGTGTGTAGTGCTGGTATGAGTGGATAAGACACAGCAGCGCTTCTGGAGTTTTTAAACACCTCACTGTCACTGCTGGACTGAGAATAGTTCACCAACCAAAAATATATCCAGCCAACAGCGCCCCATGGGCAGCGTCTTGTGACCACTGATGAAGGTCTAGAAGATGACCAACTAAAACAGCAGCAATAGATAAGCGATCGTCTCTGACTTTACATCTACAAGGTGAACCAACTAGGTAGAAGTGTCTATAATAGAGTGGACAGTGAGTGGACACAGTATTTAAAAACTCCAGCAGCGCTGCTGTGTCTGATTCACTCATACCAGCACAACACACACTAACACACCACCACCATATCAGTGTCAAAGCAGTGCTGAGAATGATCCACCACCTAAATAATACCTACTCTGTAGTGGTCTTGTGGGGGCCCTGACTGTTGAAGAACAGAGTGAAAGCAGGTGAAAAAGATATGCAGAGAAACAGATGGACTACAGTCAGTAATTGAAGAACTACAAAGTGCTCCTGGATTTAATGTTATGGCTGATCAGTGTATGTTATGGCTGATCCAACCTTGATGTGCCAGTAGCTTGTGAAACCAAATATTAAATATACTAGTACTTATTGACCAAGTCATGACATTCATACCCCTTACTGATATGTAAACCTTTTTATACATAACATATACAGCACAGTGTGGCAGCTTATCTGGCCAGCTGGTGAAGTGGGAGCCAAAAAAGAAAATAGGTCAGTCTATTGGCTGAAGTTTTGCCCTATAAGCTAAATATGGAAACAACTGGGAGCAATCATCATCAGAATACTTTATTGATCCCAGAGGGAAATTGCAGAATTGCACAATACCTCCTAGCAAACAGTGTGGCAAAAACATGTGGCCAAATTAATTAAATAAATTAATTAGAGGCACGGGCGGCATGGTGGCTCAGTGGGTAGCACTGTCACCTCAAAGCAAGAAGGTCCTGGATTCGATCCCCAGACGGGGCGGTCCAGGTCCTTTCTATTCAGAGTTTGCATGTTCTCCCTGTGTCTGAGTGGGTTTTCTCCGGGAACTCCGGTTTCCTCCCACAGTTCAAAAACATGCAGCCAGGTTAATTGGAGACCCTGAATTGCCCTATAGGTGAATGGGTGTGTGTATGTATGTGTGTCTGCCCTGCGATGGACTGGTGCCCCGGCCAGGGTGTTACTGTGTGCCTTGTGCCCATTGAAAAGCTGGAATAGGCTCCAGCAACCCTAATTTGAATAAGCGGTTAAGAAAGTGAGTGAGCGAGTAATTAGGGGCACTAAGACACGCTAGTGCACCACACCTGACATTTCAAACTTGTCGGTTCGAAACTCAGCTCTGTCATCTGGCAGGCTGGGCGCCTACAGAAACAACGATTGGCTGTTGTTCTAGGAGGGTGCTGGACGGGACCTCATAATTGATGCACCTGCACAAAGACGAGGGATAATGTGTTTATCAGGGTGTGTCTTTCCGTACACAAAGCTAATCCGAATATGAACTTGCCTCATGCAGGTGAAAAGATGCAGTCGGCTACTGCACGTGTCAGAGGGGGCGTGTGTCAGGCTCTCCTCAACTAGGTTGGAGGTCAACATCAGTAGAGATAAAGCATAATGCAATCGGGTAATTGGATATGACTAGATTGGGAGGAAAATTGAGAGAAAGAATGTATTAATTATATAAATAAATAAATAAAAATAGAACGTTAACTATTTATGTTAATTCTAATAATGCATTTATGCTAAAATACTGTATAATCACACATGTTTTTAAAATGCCTAAAAGTTTCTTATAAGATTTGGTTTTGAAGACATGTATAACAGATTTGTTTATCTATTAATTATTCACTTTCTAATGATTTTCAGAACACTTGGCACAAAGCATGAATAACAAATCCACTGCAGGGTCTCTTACATACATTGACTCACTTGTTTACATTTATGGGGAAACTCAAAGCAGCCGATCCACCTTCCTGTGGAAATAAACTGAAGTGGAAAGAAAGAAATGAAAAAAAAATTAATAAATAAACCCTATTTATGAGCCAAGAAATACACTTGTGAACCGCGATGCTCATGTTTAATTAGATTGTTTTGATTTCCTACATTTAGGTTTACAAATGGACTTGTTCTGCTTCAACCCTGTGAATACAGCCTTCTGTCATCACAGAGCATTCATTTTTAATCAACATTTCATTCTTGGTAAAGTTATGCTTTTAGCAGACATATTCCGGCTTCATTTCTGCACAGCTGATGCCTCATTTGTTCAGGCGGTACTTTAAAATTCATAAAACGTCGCATTATTTTGCAAATGGCCCACTTTTTTGCCTTTGCGATGGATTTCTGCGGGCCTCTTATCACTCGAATTTTGCATTTGTGTTCCACCATTACGGTGTTTAAATGAATGGAAGTACAATTGGAAATAGGACTCGTATCAAAATGCCAAAAAGTTCATTTAAAAGCAATTTCCAGGTGGTTGACGTCCATTTACGCCAGCACTGGTGCGTCTTGCTTATGAATAGATTAGATTAAATTGCCTTCCTTTTTTATATTTAAGAAAATGTTATGCTAGGAATTATTAGCTGCTTTTTTACTAGACTCTTACATAAGAACTACTCACACTTGAAACCGCTGTCACTTAAACCTGACAGGATTGTGTGCAGTGAAAAAAGCCTACATCCTGCTATTCAGCCAGCTCTTATAATTAGCTAATTATTTAATAGTGTAATTGCTCAAATTTAGCAGTTTTGCTTAAGCAAAGAAAAATGGATTTAGTTTTAGTTAAATCTGCTATTTGAATAAGATTTTGATTAATACATTTTTATCAAAGTCTGTTTAGTTTGTTTTTTTTAACATCACTTTACAATCAGAACAAAGAATACCATCAAAGTAAAGGTACATATATTAATTACAACCCCAAATCAGAAAAAGTTGGGACAGCATGGAAAATGCAAATAATAAAAAACAGAGTTTCTTACATTTACTTTGACTTTTATTTGATTGCAGACAGGATGAACCTGAGATATTTAATGTTTTTTCTCCTCAACTTAATTTCATTTATTAATAAACATCCATTCCTGCATTTCAGGCCTGCAATACATTCCAAAAAAAGTTGGGACAGTAAAGCATCTTTTACTTTGTAATGTTGCCATTCCTTTTCACCACACTTAAAAGACGTTTTGGCACCGAGGATACCAAGTGATTTAGTGTTTCAGCTTTTATTTGGTCCCATTTTTTTGTCATCACTTCGAGATTCTCCACACATTCTCTACTGGGGGCAGGTCAGGACTGCAGGCAGGCCAGTCCAGTACTAGTACCCTCTCCTTTCACAGCCATGTCTTTGTAAAAATGCATGGACGTCCCTAGAAAAGATGACGTCTTGAAGGCAGCACATGTTGCTCTAAAATCTCAATGTACTTTGCTGCAATTAATCACAGAAGTGTAAATGACCTTTGTCAAGGGCACTGACACAGCCCCATACCATGACAGACCCTGGCTTTTGGACTTGTTGCTGATAACAGTCAGGATGGTCCTTTTTTCTTTGGTCCGGAGCACTCAGTGTCCATTTTTTTCAAAAAAGTATGATGGTCCATCCTAGATGCCTCAGAGCCCGGAGAAGTCGACGCCGCTTCTGGACATGATTAACATAAGGCTTCTTTTTTGCACAGTAAAGTTTTAAGTGACATTTGTGCATGTAACTCTGTATTGTAGTGCTTGATAAAGGTTTGCCAAAGTAATCCCTCACCCATGTGGTTATATCAGCTATTGTTGAGTGGTGGTGCAGTGCCATCTTAGGAATTGAAGATCACGAGCGTTCAGCTTAAGCTTGCACCCTTGACCTTTATGCACTGAAATTCCTCCTGCCCTCTGACACCTGCACAGTCTTAGCGAACCCCTTCTTATACCCACTGTGCCACCTGGGCGCCCATTTTTTATTTTGTTTAATCCCTAAAATGTCTTAAAAGATCTGGTTTTAACAACATTTAAAATAGATTTGCACTAAGTGATTTTTCAGAACACTTGGCACAAACCAGGAAAGACAAATTCATTGCAGCGTCTCTCACACACATTTACTAACTCGTTTACCTTTATGGGCAATTCAAAGCAGCCGATCCACCTTCCCGTGGAAATAAACTAAAGTGGAAAAAAATAGTACAGCACTCTTATTAATGACCAGTTTGGGAACTCGCAGCCAGAAATTAATTACTCATCCAAAATAAATGGGTGCAGTTTTTCAATAGCCCATTCTTTCAGAAGCAGAAGACAGGATGTGGCCTGCTGGGAATTTTATGAAATAACCATGCTTCTACATGGTTAAACAGTTCAGAGAACAAAAAGCACTTGAAGTACCCGATTGACAATTCTGATAAATTAGGACTGGGAGAGAGAGATTATCAAGGCGGAGAGAGTTGTGATTTGCATGCTGATCAAAATGCGGTGTGTAAAAAAAGAAAAAAAAAAAGTTTCTGATTGTGTATATAGAAAATGTGAATTTTAATGGCCTGATGTAAATTTAATATGTTCTGTGCGTAAGGATTTGAGCGAGTTTGACAAGGGCCAAATTGTGATGGCTAGACGACCGGGTCAGAGCATCTCCAAAACTGCAGCTCCTGTGGGGTGTTACCAGTTCCTTCAAGTGGTCCAATGAAGGAACAGTGGTAAACAAGTGGCAGGGTCATGGGCGGCCAAGGCTCATTGATTCACATGGGGAGTGAAGGCTGGCCCGTGTGGTCTGATCCCATGGATCCCATGGTGACCAAATCTCAATCCAATCGAGCATCTGTGGGATGTGCTGGACAAACAAGTTTGATCCATGGATGCCCCACCTCACGACTTACAGGAGTTAAAAGATCTGCTGCTGACATCTTGGTGGGGACCAACACACCACATAAAGGTGGTGTAAGGAAAAAATATGGAACAGAAGGACATCTCTCCAAACTTGGTAAAAATGGTCAATCTTTAATACAGGATGCAGTAGCAAGGAACACGAAGTGTACCTCGGGAACAGTGGAGCTAGACTGAACCACTCATGTTTAAAACACACAACATATATACATTTAAAAAGAACCATATATGGGCTTCCTCTCTTGCCCTTTTACGGGTTTCCTGTAACGTATGTGTATTACACAAAGGCAGTGCAAACAAGATGGAACTCTCACCTCAATCCTTATTGGTCTAATTGTCTTTAAACCCTTTCATGTCTAGGCCGATCCCTTTGTCTGTGATGGCTGTTGATTACTCATTATAATAATCCCTTTCAAGTTGGTTAGAACCTGTGAGAACTGTCTCTGATGTTCTTGAACTAAGCCAGGTGGTCCCCAACTTTCACGAAGAGACACCCTGGTTTATACATTTGATTATGATTATAATGCCATTGAGTGCAGTGGGGTAAACTAGTTATAATTGGGTCTATGCTGTAATTCTTACAGTCGCCCCTTTTGATGCTTTTGGCCCTGACGCATCACAACTGCTTACCACACACACCTGCCCTGAGTGGTACTCAGTGGTCGACACCTTCCTGCCTTAGGTTGCCCCTCATTGGCCTTGAGAAGTCTCCACACTGGTACTCACTCTCTCAACTTGGCAAAATCATCAAAATGGTTCCTTTACAAGAACAATCAAATAAACAATAAGGTTTCTTGGAGTCTTGTTCAACAACCATCACATCCAACGGGAATGCCTAAATTAAGTTTATGAGGAAGTTATAATGTGGTGTTTCAACACGGACCACATACAGCTCAACGTTACACACTGACACAATAAAAGTATAACTTTTGTACAATGAAACATGTTCAATCAGTAAAAAACAAGATGCAGAAATTGCATAAATTGTTTAAAACAGTTGACCAAGATGATAGTCCTTTTTACTGCAACCGAGGCAACACAAACATTAATCAGAAAGAAAAGAAAATATATAAATGAAAAAAAGAATGAAAGGAAAATTTATATATATATATATATATATATATATATATATATATATATATATGTATATATATATATATATATATATATATATATATATGTATGTATGTATGTATGTATGTATGTATGTATGTATATATATATATATGTATATGTATATGTATATGTATATGTATATGTATATATATATATATACAGTGTATCACAAAAGTGAGTACACCCCTCACATTTCTGCAGATATTTAAGTATATCTTTTCATGGAACAACACTGACAAAATGACACTTTGACACAATGAAAAGTAGTCTGTGTGCAGCTTATATAACAGTGTAAATTTATTCTTCCCTCAAAATAACTCAATATACAGCCATTAATGTCTAAACCACCGGCAACAAAAGTGAGTACACCCCTAAGAGACTACACCCCTAAATGTCCAAATTGAGCACTGCTTGTCATTTTCCCTCCAAAATGTCATGTGATTTGTTAGTGTTACTAGGTCTCAGGTGTGCATAGGGAGCAGGTGTGTTCAATTTAGTAGTACAGCTCTCACACTCTCTCATACTGGTCACTGAAAGTTCCAACATGGCACCTCATGGCAAAGAACTCTCTGAGGATCTTAAAAGACGAATTGTTGCGCTACATGAAGATGGCCAAGGCTACAAGAAGATTGCCAACACCCTGAAACTGAGCTGCAGCACAGTGGCCAAGATCATCCAGCGTTTTAAAAGAGCAGGGTCCACTCAGAACAGACCTCGCGTTGGTCGTCCAAAGAAGCTGAGTGCACGTGCTCAGCGTCACATCCAACTGCTGTCTTTGAAAGATAGGCGCAGGAGTGCTGTCAGCATTGCTGCAGAGATTGAAAAGGTGGGGGGTCAGCCTGTCAGTGCTCAGACCATACGCCGCACACTACATCAAATTAGTCTGCATGGCTTTCACCCCAGAAGGAAGCCTCTTCTGAAGTCTCTACACAAGAAAGCCCGCAAACAGTTTGCTGAAGACATGTCAACAAAGGACATGGATTACTGGAACCATGTCCTATGGTCTGATGAGACCAAGATTCATTTATTTGGTTCAGATGGTCTCAAGCATGTGTGGCGGCAATCAGGTGAGGAGTACAAAGATAAGTGTGTCATGCCTACAGTCAAGCATGGTGGTGGGAATGCCATGGTCTGGGGCTGCATGAGTGCAGCAGGTGTTGGGGAGTTACATTTCATTGAGGGACACATGAACTCCAATATGTACTGTGAAATACTGAAGCAGAGCATGATCCCCTCCCTCCGGAAACTGGGTCGCAGGGCAGTGTTCCAGCATGATAATGACCCCAAACACACCTCTAAGACGACCACTGCTTTATTGAAGAGGCTGAGGGTAAAGGTGATGGACTGGCCAAGCATGTCTCCAGACCTAAACCCAATAGAACATCTTTGGGGCATCCTCAAGCGGAAGGTGGAGGAGCGCAAAGTCTCGAATATCCGCCAGCTCCGTGATGTCGTCATGGAGGAGTGGAAAAGCATTCCAGTGGCAACCTGTGAAGCTCTGGTAAACTCCATGCCCAGGAGAGTTAAGGCAGTTCTGGGAAATAATGGTGGCCACACAAAATATTGACACTTCAGGAACTTTCACTAAGGGGTGTACTCACTTTTGTTGCCGGTGGTTTAGACATTAATGGCTGTATATTGAGTTATTTTGAGGGAAGAATAAATTTACACTGTTATATAAGCTGCACACAGACTACTTTTCATTGTGTCAAAGTGTCATTTTGTCAGTGTTGTCCCATGAAAAGATATACTTAAATATCTGCAGAAATGTGAGGGGTGTACTCACTTTTGTGATACACTGTATATATATAAAATATGTGTCCTGGAGCTAGGAACAGAAGCTAGAAACCTGGAGCTTAGGAACAACCTGGAGCTAGGAACAGAAGCTAGAAACCTGGAGCTATACACAGGAGCTAGTAACATACAGGGGTTGGACAAAATAACTGAAACACCTGTCATTTTAGTGTGGGAGGTTTCATGGCTAAATTGGACCAGTCTGGTGGCCAATCTTCATTAATTGCACATTGCACCAGTAAAAGCAGAGTGTGAAGGTTCAATTAGCAGGGTAAGAGCACAGTTTTGCTCAAAATATTGCAATGCACACAACATTATGGGTGACATACCAGAGTTCAAAAGAGGACAAATTGTTGGTGCACATCTTGCTGGCGCATCTGTGACCAAGACAGCAAGTCTTTGTGATGTATCAAGAGCCACGGTATCCAGGGTAATGTCAGCATACCACCAAGAAGGACAAACCACATCCAACAGGATTAACTGTGGACGCAAGAGGAAGCTGTCTGAAAGGGATGTTCGGGTGCTAACCCGGATTGTATCCAAAAAACATAAAACCACGGCTGCCCAAATCACGGCAGAATTAAATGTGCACCTCAACTCTCCTGTTTCCACCAGAACTGTCCGTCGGGAGCTCCACAGGGTCAATATACACGGCCGGGCTGCTATAGCCAAACCTTTGGTCACTCGTGCCAATGCCAAACGTCGGTTTCAATGGTGCAAGGAGCGCAAATCTTGGGCTGTGGACAATGTGAAACATGTATTGTTCTCTGATGAGTCCACCTTTACTGTTTTCCCCACATCCGGGAGAGTTACGGTGTGGAGAAGCCCCAAAGAAGAGTACCACCCAGACTGTTGCATGCCCAGAGTGAAGCATGGGGGTGGATCAGTGATGGTTTGGGCTGCCATATCATGGCATTCCCTTGGCCCAATACTTGTGCTAGATGGGCGCGTCACTGCCAAGGACTACCGAACCATTCTGGAGGACCATGTGCATCCAATGGCGGTGCCGTGTATCAGGATGGCAATGCACCAATACACACAGCAAGACTGGTGAAAGATTGGTTTGATGAACATGAAAGTGAAGTTGAACATCTCCCATGGCCTGCACAGTCACCAGATCTAAATATTATTGAGCCACTTTGGGGTGTTTTGGAGAAGCGAGTCAGGAAACGTTTTCCTCCACCAGCATCACGTAGTGACCTGGCCACTATCCTGCAAGAAGAATGGCTTAAAATCCCTCTGACCACTGTGCAGGACTTGTATATGTCATTTCCAAGACGAATTGACGCTGTATTGGCTGCAAAAGGAGGCCCTACACCATACTAATAAATTATTGTGGTCTAAAACCAGGTGTTTCAGTTATTTTGTCCAACCCCTGTAGCTAGTAACAGGAGCTATACACAGGAGCTATACACAGGAGCTAAACAGAAGTCCAAACCAAACCAAACTAGTTCCCAGAGTCTTTGGAGAAGCTGCCTCCTTAAATTAGAGAGATTGTGAGAGAGGGAGTGGCAGGAGACAGCGTGTGCTCCCAGTGAAAGAGGGGTGTGACACATAGGCACACTGGAGCACACAAAGGCTCCAAGTGTGACAGATGCCCCTCCCTAAAGGCACTACTCCTGGAGTGCCTTAAAAAAAGGAAAAAACAAAAACAAGGAGGTCCTGGGACCTGAGGGGCAAATTTGAAGTAGTTAAGAAAGTTCCGAGGCAGGCATGACAAAAATGCTGTAAAGCGGGCTGTCGACGGAAATCCAGAAGCGCCGCCGGGGGGCGCCAGTGAGAGTTTAGAAGTGCCGTCGGAGGGCATCAACAAGAGTTCAGAAGCGCCGTCGGGGGGCGCCAGCGAGAGTTCAGAAGCACCGTCGGGGGGCGCTGACGAGGAGCCAGGAGCACCATCTAGGGGTGCCGACGAGAGTTCAGAAGCGCCGTCGGGGGGTGCTGACGAGGAGCCAGGAGCACCATCTAGGGGTGCCGACGAGAGTTCAGAAGCGCCGTCGGGTGGCGCTGACGAGGAGCCAGGAGCACCATCTAGGGGTGCCGACGAGAGTTCAGAAACACCCTCTGGGGGTACTGACTTGAGAGTAGAAGCGCCATCAGGGGGCGCCAACTCAGGAACAGAAGCGCCATCATGGGGCGCCAACTCGGGAACAGGAGCGCCATCGGGGGGCGCCATCAGGGGGCGCCAACTCGGGAACAGAAGCGCCATCGGGGGGCGCCAACTCGGGAACAGAAGCGCCATCGGGGGGCGCAATCTCAGGAACAGGAGCGCTATCGGGGAGCGCAAACTCGGAAACAGGAGCGCCATCGGGGGGCGTCAAGTCAGGAACAGGAGCGCCATCGAGGAGCGCCAACTCGGGAACAGGAGCACTATCGGGGAGCACCAACTCAGAAACAGGAGCGCCATCAGGGGGCGTCAACTCAGGAACAGGAGCGCCATCGAGGAGCGCCAACTCAGGAACAGGAGCGCTATCGGGGAGCGCCAACTCGGAAACAGGAGCGCCATCGGGGGGCGTCAACTCAGGAACAGGAGCGCCATCGGGGGGCACCAACTCAGGAACAGGAGCGCCATCGAGCAGCGGCCACTCAGGAACAGAAGTGCCATTTAGGGACACCAACTTGGGAACAGAAGCACCATCGGAGAGCGCCAACATGGAAACAGAAGCGCCATTGGGGGGCGCCAACTCAGGAACAGGAGCGCCATCGAGGAGCGCCCACTCAGGAACAGAAGTGCCATTTAGGGACACCAACTTGGGAACAGAAGCGCCATCGGAGAGCGCCAACATGGAAACAGAAGCGCCATTGGGGGGCGCCAACTCAGGAACAGGAGCGCCATCGGGGGGCGCCAACTCAGGAACAGGAGCGCCATCGAGGAGCGCCCACTCAGGAACAGAAGTGCCATTTAGGGACACCAACTTGGGAACAGAAGCGCCATCGGAGAGCGCCAACATGGAAACAGAAGCGCCATTGGGGGGGCACCAACTCGGGAACAAAAACCAGCTGCATGGAGCCTGGCGAAGAGGCTTCGGGAGTCAGCTGCGAGGACCCTGGAGAAACATCTTGAATCAGCTGCGAGGACCCTGGAGAGGCGTCCGAAGTCAGCTGCGAAAACACTGGAGACAGTTCTTGAATCAGCTGCTTAGACCCTGGAGAGACGTCTTGAATCAGCTGCTTGAACCCTGGAGGGATGTCTTGAATCAGCTGCTTGAACCCTGGAGGGACGTCTTGAATCAGCTGCTTGAACCCTGGAGGGACGTCTTGAATTAGCTGCTTGGAACCTGAAGAGGCTTCTTGAATCAGTTGCTTGGGACCTGAAGAGACTTCGTGAATCAGCTGCTTGGACCCTGGTAGTGGCAGCAGCAGAGCTGAAGGAGAATTGTCTGTAGTAGACTGTGGCTTGAACTCTGCAGACTGTAACATAAAACTTGGAACTTTGACAGGAAACAAAACTGGAGAGGACTTGGAACTGTTCGACTCTGTCTGGGTGGCAGGAGGGCCCGAACGTACAAACAGACCATTTTTGAAACCCTGACCTGCTGACACCTAGAACCGACAGAAACAGTTGAATACGGAACAGGTTTAGACAAACTAGAATTCATGGAACCTGACTTAGAGACATGACTGACTTGGATAGACGGACTAGAAACCGACAAGATCGACGGACTATACAAAGTTTCAAACTGATTAGGAGTCGTTAAAACAGACGGAACCGGCAAAGGACTCACCCGAACTTGAGTACCTGAAACTGGAGCCGGTGAACAAACAAAAAGACCCCTGGAGCCCTTGGGGTCACTAAACAAACGATCCTGACTGGATCCTAACATGGCTGTGGGACGGTTACGAGCATTAGTAGCGGGCACTGGCACCCGGACCACATCAGCAGTGGGCACTGGGGGAAATTTAACATCCCCAGTGGGCACTGGATGCCGGGTATAAGCTGCAGTGGGCGCTTTGCTGCGTGAAAATTTTGCTCTCATGAGGCCCTCGAACACCTTAACCGAGTTCAGCACAGCTCCCCTGTCAGACCACAGCTGCCTGGCCCACTCACGAGCGGCACCCCTCAGTCTAGACATTATGAATCGTACCTTGTCGATTTCAGCTGGCTGGGGGTCCAGAAGGTGCTGCAGGTAGAGCTGGCTCTGCAGAAGGAAGCCGTCGACAAATGAGTCGCTTCCATCATATGGAGCTGGCCTACTAAGCGGTAGGGTCTGAGGAAACCTCATGGAGTAAAACTCCGGGAAAACATGAACAAAATACATCTCGCTGTGTCCTAGTAGGGGGAACTATTATGTCACGGTGGGGCTAAGGCAAGACAATGGGGGTGCGGACACACACGCAGAG
The DNA here is from genome assembly GCF_030014385.1 of Trichomycterus rosablanca. NCBI lineage: Eukaryota > Metazoa > Chordata > Actinopteri > Siluriformes > Trichomycteridae > Trichomycterus > Trichomycterus rosablanca. The sequence continues at coordinate 27,549,548 of NC_085999.1, forward strand.
ATGTAGATATGAACAAAGGATTTATTATTAACGACAGCAGAACACAATAGTTTTAAACTTGGCTAAACTAGAGCTAGGAACATGGCTAAACTAGAGCTAGGAACATGGCTAAACTAGAGCTAGGAACATGGCTAAACTAGAGCTAGGAACATGGCTAAACTAGAGCTAGGAACATGGCTAAACTAGAGCTAGGAACATGGCTAAACTAGAGCTAGGAACATGGCTAAACTAGAGCTAGGAACATGGCTAATCTAGAGCCAGGAACATGACTAAACTAGAGCTAGGAACATGGCTAAACTAGAGCTAGGAACATGGCTAAACTAGAGCTAGGAACATGGCTAAACTAGAGCTAGGAACATGGCTAAACTAGAGCTAGGAACATGGCTAAACTAGAGCTAGGAAAATGGCTAAACAAGAGCTAGGAACAGAAGCTAGAAACCTGGAGCTTAGGAACAACCTGGAGCTAGAAACCTGGAGCTATACACAGCAGCTACTGTATACACAGGAGCTATACACAGGAGCTATACACAGGAGCTATACACAGGAGCTATACACAGGAGCTAAACACAGGAGCTAAACACAGGGGGGTATTCCAGAAAGCGGGTTTAACAAACTTCAAACTTAAACCTGAACTCCGAGTTGACTTATCTCGCCGTGTCATAGCCGGAGTTTTCTGTTCCAGTAAAGCGGTTCAGGGTTAGATTACTCAACTCTGAGTAGATTAAACCCAGCAGAAGCGCGTTCACGGTTACCTATAAACAGGCATTCTCAATGGAGTGGTGATAAATGGATTCATCATGGATGTGAATGAAAGAAAAAGTAGTCCGTAATATTTTACACCAATAGAAGTGTTTATTTTAATGTTTGCATGTGCAGATCATGAAAATGTTTTAAATGTAAAAGTAATACAGCATCGTCCGTAAAAAAAGATGTCGCAAATGGCAAAAAAAAGTTCGTTAAATGTGAGTTAATGCATGAGTTTAAATTCAATAAAAAAACTTGTTGAAACATAATTCAACATTTAGCAGAAGGATAGGGCAAAATGTTTAATATGTCAGTTTGTCACGATTTTACACGTTTTTTCCCTTTCATTTACTCAATCTAGGTGTAATCCAAGTGGAATCAGATGCACATAGCAGCAGATAAAAATAAAATACAAAAACTGTCTATGTTCAAGGCATGTTTATTACATGTAAATCATTAGTCTGTAGTGCATAAACTGTGGAATATTAAGAACTGCATTGGTACAGTCTGAACACTTTTTATTGCCATCTCTCCAGTGATTGGTGGTTTGAGCCTCCTGCAATTGTTAGTGATCTAAATGTCCCTAGATCCTGATGAGTATAAATAATGTTCTTTAATACAAAAAAAAAACACTGTTGAAGGACAATAAAGAAACCATCTCCGCTGCCTCAGAGTGGGATGATACTGGGAGGCCTACAGAGGAACAGTATATGTTGAACATAGAGCATGGCATTTCATTTGATCTACCATTATAATGTGTGTGACTGTCCTCTAACAGAATGTGATGGGCAGTTCCGAATCAGATGAGGGACCATCCACCTCCAAAGCTCAGCTTAGAACAGTAAAAATGTCTTACCAAATATCTGAAATATTTAGAACACATTAAGCTATGTTTGATCATAACATGCTATTTTTGTCTCTTTCTTTCAAGTTGGGTGTAAATAAAATTGACTATACAAGGTCTATCTGGAGAAACAAATTGCAAAGTGTGATCCTCAGGTGGAGCATATAAAACAGACAAGGCTAGAAATTCAGTTGCTTGAATTTAAGATGGGTGTCGGTGCTACGGGTGTATAAATATAAATGTTCTCACTAAAGAATAAGGACAAGGAAATAAACTTGTTGCATTGTTTTATTTTCAGTGATCATGCACAAAGTCTGACCATTTGGCTTCAATGTTTGTAATGTGGGGAGCATCACATAGGATCTTGATGAAAGCATCTGCATAAGATGGAGAACAGGAGGTTGCAGAACATGTATTAAATGTTACACTGTTTTATTTGACATTTATTCGTTTTTTAAGATAATGGTCACTACCTGTATGTGGAGGGATATTCTGTCTGCTGTTCAAATAATAAAAGACAACATTTTAATAAAATAAAATCCACATCTGTCAGCTACCCACCCACACACAACTGTAACATATATGCATATGATAATATGTGTAAAAAAAAATACTTGAACAGACCCATAACAGGGCAGTTGCAACATTCATTGATATGTAGTAAAATCATTCTTTAACATAATTTTGCAAAGACTTTTTTTGTACAGACAGGGTTTTCACTCATTAATGTGGCTGTAAAAATACTACTACCAGTAAAATTATACACACACACACACACACACACACACACACACACACACATATACAGTGTATCACAAAAGTGAGTACACCCCTCACATTTCTGCAGATATTTAAGTATATCTTTTCATGGGACAACACTGACAAAATGACACTTTGACACAATGAAAAGTAGTCTGTGTGCAGCTTATATAACAGTGTAAATTTATTCTTCCCTCAAAATAACTCAATATACAGCCATTAATGTCTAAACCACCGGCAACAAAAGTGAGTACACCCCTAAGAGACTACACCCCTAAATGTCCAAATTGAGCACTGCTTGTCATTTTCCCTCCAAAATGTCATGTGATTTGTTAGTGTTACTAGGTCTCAGGTGTGCATAGGGAGCAGGTGTGTTCAATTTAGTAGTACAGCTCTCACACTCTCTCATACTGGTCACTGAAAGTTCCAACATGGCACCTCATGGCAAAGAACTCTCTGAGGATCTTAAAAGACGAATTGTTGCGCTACATGAAGATGGCCAAGGCTACAAGAAGATTGCCAACACCCTAAAACTGAGCTGCAGCACAGTGGCCAAGATCATCCAGCGTTTTAAAAGAGCAGGGTCCACTCAGAACAGACCTCGCGTTGGTCGTTCAAAGAAGCTGAGTGCACGTGCTCAGCATCACATCCAACTGCTGTCTTTGAAAGATAGGCGCAGGAGTGACTTTTGTGATACACTGTATATATATATATATATATATATATATATATAACATTCCATCCATAATGTTATAATTAATGTTATAACAAACCTTTTTATTAATATTGTGATTATTGTGATTAATAATGTTGCAGCTGCCCGTTGTGGCAACTGTCCCCACTCTCCCTGAATTGACTGACTGTGATAAAAACGGAAAGGTTTGCGAATAAATCCATCCGAATAAACTAAGTTTAATGACTCGTTCCCGACTAAGATCTGTTCAAATGCTTAGCGCGTCGGTATCCACTGGATCCTGGAGTAAAGAACACGCCGGGTTTACATGAGAAAAGTGTGAGTAACCCCGGGTTAGGTTTAAGTTCACCTGCCAGCGAGCAGGTTAGCTTCAGAGCGTAAGTTGCTATAGTAACTGACACAGGCTCTCTTTAATCTCGGTTTCTGGAACAGAAAACCCAGAGTCTTCCTTAATTCTGAGTTAACTTACCTGGTTTAATCACTTAACCCGCTTTCTGGAATACCCCCCAGGTAGTGATGTGACATTTGAAGCGAGGCTTCGGAGCCTGTGTCGAGCAAAAAGGGGCGTGTCAAATGAAGCCCCGGTTCGAGGCGTGTATTGTGACGTAAAAAAATCACGTGACTGATGACAAACGAGGCTTCGGATTCAGTGGGACACGTCATCGTTTCATTTTGCGTGCCGCAACCGCATAAAGAGGGTTTGAACCGCAAGGCACTTTGTGGGTTTTGAGTTGGCGTTGTTTGGTGTGGTTGCGAGGCGATTGGAGTGTGCGTTACAGTTAGTTTGTAAAGTTTAGTAATAACATTATAGATTATATCAGTTATAATTATTATAGTAATATTATCAGTTATTAATATAATTATATCAAATATTTATATTATTAGGTTAGGGTTTAGTAGACTAGTTAGTTGAGTAGTTTAGTGTTTTATATATACAGTATATATATATATATATATATATATATATATATATGCATATGTGTGTGTGTATGTGTGTGTATAATGTAATATCATTCACTGATTGCTGTTTTTGTACCCTTGTACACTTATAGGTGACCTTTGGCATTTGCTGGACTCCAATGTGGGACAGAGCAGGCACAATTCGAGTGCAATAGTTGATGCAACCATTGAAGTTGACAGATACTTATCTGAAGTAAACCTGCCCAGACAAGAATATCCACTCATGTACTGGAGCAAACATAAATATATATATCCACATTTATATAAGTTGGCACAAACGTTTTTATGCATTCCAGCCTCCTCAGTGCCATGTGAAAGGGTATTCTCTAAGGCTGGGGAGATTGTATCCAAAAAAAGGAATCGCCTAAACCCCAACACTGTTAAAAAGCTTATGTTTTTAAATAAAAATCAATAAGTTGAATTTGTCCCTTCTCCATACTTCTTTGTCGTAGTTTACTGTCCTTCACTCAAAGTTCAATAAACACATCATTCATAAAGCACTCTTGCACTCCCAGTTTAATAAGCACATTTACATTCAGTGTCAGTGTCATTATTGTTGTATTTATTTTAAGTGTTTATCATCACTTAATACCTAATAATATTTCCTAGCAAACAACCTTTTATATTCATTGATACAGAGTGGCAAAGATGGTTGATTTCCTATATAGACATTCAAAGATACTCTGGCTCAGATTACTGTAGATTGTCATATTTCTCTTTTAACAGCAGGTGTCACTAGTGAGAACAGTTCATGAAGTAATGAACCTTTTGGCGAATCTTTGGACTGGAAAGCCCCATTGGTTCATGAGGCTTCATTTTGCCATTACTAAACACAGGAGCTAAACACAGGAGCTAAACACAGGAGCTAAACAGAAGTCCAAACCAAACCAAAATCGTTCCCAGAGTCTGTGGAGAAGCTGCCTCCTTAAATCAGGAGCAGCTGGAGCTAATTAGTTCAAATGAACCAATTGTGAGAGAGGGAGTGGCAGGAGACAGCGTGTGCTCCCAGTGAAAGAGGGGTGTGGCACATAGGCACACTGGAGCACACAAAGGCTCCAAGTGTGACAATATGGACAGTGAAACTTTGCAGAACAAAAACTAATGACATATTACAGGTTGCAAATTTGCACCAATGAAGAAAAGGAAGGCTAAGCAAATTAAGGTAATCACCAAAATAAACTCCCTCCTTAACCTTTAACTTTTCTTTTCGTTAGTTCAGTCTGCAGCTGAGCCAGCTGATTGTTCTCTTGGTTATTGTGGAATGGTGTGTTGTGGCTCAGGTAGTTTAACCGCTAGCAGTCCAAACACCATCGCTGAGATGGACAATATGATGGGGACAACCTTAGTGATCCGGCAAAATTGGAGAAGAGATGAAGGCAGGGGCGTAGCACCAAATTCTGGGCCCTATGCCCATGGGCCCCCTCACCCCAGTCCAGACTCCTTCTAGACTCTTCAAGGGCCCTCGCCCGACTTGGGGCCCTGGTAACTCAGACCCACTTTTCACCCCACTACGACGCCCCAGGATGAAGGTGCTGATGATGGCGGGCAGCTTGCATGAGTCGTTTAGCACATCAAAGCAGTTGCTCTTGTCGAGGCCGGATAAAACTTTGATGCCCTTTTAACACTGGATAGTGATCACTGCACCAGGACTGGTTGTTGTTCTGGACATTTCTGCAGCATGACGACCATAGGTAGAGCCATTAGGAGGGTCCATCGCCACTTCGTTTTATTTCTGGTTTCTGGAGAAAAAGAAAAAAAAACAATTAAGCCCCCCCCCCCCCCATCTTTTTTTAAACATAAACACAAAACATAAAACATAAACTGTACAATGAACAATACACAAAACATAAACTAACATAAAACACAAACTTAACCATTAATTACATGGAATCTCCTTAGGTGTCATGTGAGTTCCCATATGCAGTGTGAACAGATATTCTAGATATTCTAGAGCAGCCCGTAATTCCCTGTTCTCTGTGCTCAATTTCTCAATTGCTGTCTGCAATTCCTTGAGCTTTCTATTAATCTGAGAGTAAGGGGACACCTTTGGAGATACTTGTCCGGACATGGATTTGCATTCTCTGGCAATATGTCCCTCTTTATCACATGAATAGCAAACTTTGGTTGCATTAGGATTATAGGGCGGTGGTCTCTCATCAACCTTTCTAGCTACCCGGCCTTCATTCTTCCATGAAACATTTTCTCGGGCTGTATTCTGATAGGAAGGTTTACCACTGATAGCTGCTATGGGAGTTGATTTCCTGGCAGCGGTATTGCTATTGTAAAACTGAGTCATTTTAGCAATAATTTCCTCATACGTAGACGTATGTGTCACGTGCATTGCAATGGCAGCACGGGTAAGAATGTCACTTTGGCTAATCAAAGCGGACTTAAATCTATGGTCGTGTGTTGTAATGTCAGTAATGCCACTATAAGTTACAAATGCATCCATGAGTCTCTCTGAGAATGCAATAGGATGCTCCCCCTTTGTCATGCTAACCTGTGTAATTTTTTCCCAATTAAACACTCTTACTCCCAACACCTCTAACAATGCCTGTTTTCTCTCACCCTTGTTAGCATTTTTGTTCTTAACCTTATCCGAGAGCGCTTTGGCAAGAGTAGGAGGAATACACATAATCAAAATAACGCAAGCATCTGTATCTGTTAATCTATGAATGTCTACGTGTTGTTCCAAACTGCCAAGGAAATCTAAAGGATCATGTCTTAATGGGTCAAATTTTCCAACGTTTTTAATTAATGACTCTAATTCAGTGGGATTTAGAGCATGGACAATAGTGGTTCTGACTGCACTGTCTTCTTCCTCACCGGGGCGAACCGCTGTGGATGAATGCAGTGGTGCCATAAGGAATCTTAGTGTATGCTGGGGGAGGTGATTATAGCTTTCCTGAGACAGAGAAGCTTCATCCCAACAGGGGTTCCTTTCTACTGTACCCAGACTAAAAGCCGTTCTAGAATTTATTGTTGCCTCATTGTCTATTCTTTCAACAGGGGCCGATGTATATTTTAACATAAACTGGCATGTAGCTCTAGACTGCTGTAGATCAATCAATAACTTTTCAACAGATGATGTAAGCCTATGATTATCTGCCTTACAGGCTGAAATGTCTCCCCTCAGCTGCACTATTTCTTCCTTTAGAATAGTTTCACCTGCTTGATAGTTTTTCATAGACATAACATTTACGCTAATTTGAGAATGAAGCATTGTGTTCTCTTTTTCAAGTGCATTTCTCTCTGACTCGACTTTCTCTAACCTTTTCCTAGTTAGTTTGTATGAGGCGAAAATGGCATGAAGTGCATTAGCAACATTTCTCTTATTATTCTTAAGCATTTTAGGATCATTTTCGAACCGGGATATAGCCCACTGATAGGGCTCATCCACAGTGTTCTCAATCTCTTCAAATAATCCACTTGAACCATGCTTGGCAATGTATGCAATGACTAGTTTCTCCATTGTAAACTGTTCTCGATTTAATAGTCTAAAAGCACCCTGCTTTAATGACCAAACACTATCTAGTTCAGTTAAAACAATGTAAGGCAAACTATATCAGGACACAACCACACTGCGTTGGGCTCAGACAACTGCTTTTACTACCTTGGGTTTTACTGTTTAAATTTAGGCTTACTAGTCACAGTACTTCGGACTCTGAAGCTTTAAATTACTGCCACACTACGTCGGGCATACACCACACTGCTTCGGGTTTATTGTAAAACTTAGGCTTACTAGTCACAGTACGTCGGACTCAACAGTTAAGCTTTAAACTACTGCCACACTACGTCGGGCCTAAACCACACTGCTTCGGATTTATTGTAAAACTTAACTTAGCCTCTTCTGGAGTTTCAAAACTCCCCAACAAAGTTTTGGCTGTTTTAGAAACACACTACACAGTAACTTACTACAAAACCAGCACTACACAATAAGTTCCAATCCCTTTTTAGAAACTTACTACAAAACCAGGTTTCAATTCCGTTAGAAACCAACATATATACCAAAATCTGATAGCGCTGTTTACCACAATACGTCGGGTGAATTCACTTACTTTAGAATATTTACAGAATTATCAGAAATTTGGTATATAGCTCCTCCTGCTATGACTGAATAAAAAATTAACCCAGAATTACCGTGTCCTTAAACCTTTCTAGATTTTTTTAAAACAAGGGAATAATCCAAAACCAGCAGCGTAAAGACAGAAATGTGTTTTACTTACCAACTCGTCTTCCCCACTTCTTGTTTTTGAAAAATCCTCGATTGGGTGGCTCACCAGTTGTAAGGAAAAAAAATGGAACAGAAGGACGTCTCTCCAAACTTGGTAAAAATGGTCAATCTTTAATACAGGATGCAGTAGCAAGGAACACGAAGTGTACCTCAGGAACAGTGGAGCTGGACTGAACCACTCATGTTTAAAACACACAACATATATACATTTAAAAAGAACCATATATGGGCTTCCTCTCTTGCCCTTTTATGGATTTCCTGCAACGTATGTGTATTACACAAAGGCAGTGCAGACAAGATGGAACTCTCACCTCAATCCTTATTGGTCTAATTGTCTTTAAACCCTTTCATGTCTAGGCCGATCCCTTTGTCTGTGATGGCTGTTGATTACTCATTATAATAATCCCTTTCAAGTTGGTTAGAACCTGTGAGAACTGTCTCTGCTGTTCTTGAACTAAGCCAGGTGGTCCCCAACTTCACGAAGAGACACCCTGGTATATACATTTGATTATGATAATAATGCCATTGAGTGCAGTGGGGTAAACTAGTTATAATTGGGTCTATGCTGTAATTCTTACAGTGGTCAAAATGTTATGCCAAGATAGGGTTCAACTAGGGTGTTATTAGCATTCAGATCTGATTGAAGGTTTGAATTTATTCATTTGTCCATCCACACAGAGGTGACTGAGCTCAAGTCTTTCATACACTGTTTGATATTGCTGTGTGGGTTGTGTCTCACCAATAACATCTACATTTTTAGGACATCTCGCCTTAGACGACACTCACAAGCTATTGCTTGTGTCTTCAATTGTGTACAGTTCTTCTCTTGGTAAAAGTAGGCTTCTTGTTTTTAAGTATACTCTTTGCTTTACCTTGTGTTAGAATCTATCTTTGTAACTGACTTGTAACTTGCTTGACCTGTGCTAGAATTTAACTTTGTAAGAAACTAAAGCTAGTCTTAAGTTAGGCCTCTTGCTGCATTAATTTGTGTGGTTGCTGATTAGTTGGTCGCAGGTGTATACTGTTAGAACCCTAGGTGTCAATTGGTGGCAGGGGTAAGCTTTAAGTATACACTGAATGTACAACCATTTTATCAATCAGTGCTTGTATCTTCCATTGTGTACATTTCTTCTCTTGGTAAAGGTATGCTTCTTGTTTTTAAGTATACTCTTTGCTTTAACTTGCGTTAGAATCTATCTTTGTAACTGACTTATAACTTGCTTGACTTGTGCTAGAATGTAACCTCTTGCTGCATTAATCTGTGTGGTTGCTGATTAGTTGGTCTCAGGTGTCTATTGTTAGAACCCTAGCTGTCAGTTGGGGCAGGGCTAAGCTTGAAGTATAAATTAAATATCTTTAATATATTTTAATGTCTGTCTGGTTTGCTTAATCTGTCTAACCCTTACTACACAACAAATTTTGGGTAAGTACTACATGTTTTCTCTGACATCAGTTTCATTTACCAAACTAATTTCAGCATGTGCTACTCATTTAATCCTGTGCACATATCTCACAGATCCTGCAGACATCACAAGTCACATAACAGAGTCTCTTGCTGTCTTTAACAAACGATTAAACACACTTTTTTACTAAGCACTTCAGCTGACTTGTACTTAATTACTAACACAATTTAATTTCTATCAAATTTAAGAATAATTATTTTTTTAATAGCATTGAAAGTATTGAGCATATTAATAATTATAATAGCTTTTAAAATATTCATTAAATTGCTCCAAAACAAGTTGTAGTTTATCAGGTGTAACCCACATAACATACTACAACTCTTATACTGACAATTTTTCCTTGTAATACATAATTTAAAAAAAACTAATTTTTATTTATATTATTATTAGCATTGAAAGTATTCAGCATATTACTAACTATAATAGCTTTTAAAATATTAATCAAATTGCTCCAAAACAAGATGTATTTTATCAAGTGTAACCTACATTAAATACAACAACTCTTATACTGACACTTTTAACTTTTAATACATAAAAAAAACCTGATTTTAATTTATATTTTCAATAGCATTGAAAGTATTCAGCCTATCAATATTGTGTGTAGAATTGAAGGTATTCAGCATATTAATAATGTCAATAGCTTTTAAAAAATTCATTAAATTGCTCTAAAACAAGGTGTATTTCATCAAGTGTGACCTACATTACACTTTTATACTTTAAAACATGATAAAAAACTGATTTTTATTCATATTTTCATTAGCATACACTTGATGCACATTGAAAAAATCTGCATATTTTTAACTTCAATAGCTTTGAAAATATTCATCAAATTGCTCCAAAACAAGTTGTATTTTATCAAGTGTAAACCACATTAAATTCTACAAGTGTTATATTGACGCTTTTACATTTTAATAAATAATAGAAAAAAAAATTTTCTTCCATATTTTCAATAGCATACACTTGATGCACATTGAAATTAATCAACATATTATTAACTTCAATAGCTTTAAAAATATTCATCAAATTGCTACAAAACAAATTGTATTTTATCAGGTATAACACACATTACACACTACAACTGTTATACTGAAACTTTTACCTTTTAATCAATAATAAAAAACTGATTTTTTTCCATAGTTTAAGTAACATACACTTAATGCTCATTGAAAGTATTTAGGATATTAATGACTTCAATAACTTTAAAAATATTCATCAATTTGCTACAAAACAAGTTGTATTTTATCAAGTGTAACCCACATTACACACAACTGTTATACTGACACTTTTACATTTTAATCAATAATAAAAAACTGATTTTTTCCATATTTCAAATAGCATACACTTGATGCACATTGAAAATATTCATCAATTTGCTACAAAACAAAATGTATTTTATCAAGTGTAACCCACATTACATGCTACAACTGTTATACTGACACTTTCACCTTTAAATAAATAAATATTTTAAAAGCTATTGAAGTTTAAAATATGCAGAATTTTTTCAACGTACATCAAGTGTATGCTATGTAAAATATGGAACAAAAATCTGTTTTTTTTTATTATTTATTAAAAGGTAAAAGTCTCAGTATAAAAGCTGTAGTGTGTAATGTGGGTTACACTTGATAAATTACCACTTGTTTTGCAGCAATTTGATAAATATTTTAAAAGCTTTTGAAGTTTAAAATATGTTGAATTTTTTCAATGTCCATCAAGTGTATGCTATTTAAAATATGGAACAAAAATCAGTTTTTTATTATTCATTAGGAGGTAAAAGTCTCAGTATAACAGCTGTAGTGTGTAATGTTGTTAAATTACAAGCAATTTGATAAATATTTTAAAAGGTATTGAAGTTTAAAATATGCAGAATTTTTTCAACGTACATCAAGTGTATGCTATTTAAAATATGGAACAAAAATCTGTTTTTTTATTATTTATTAAAAGGCAAAAGTCTCAGTATAGCAGCTGTAGTGTGTAATGTGGTTTACATGTGATAAAATACCACTTGTTTTGTAGCACTTTGATAAATATTTTAAAAGCTATTGAAGTTTAAAATATGCAGAATTTTTTTCAATGTCCATCAAGTGTATGCTATTTAAAATATGGAACAAAAAATCAATTTTTTTTTATTTATTAAAAGGCAAAAGTCTCAGTTTAGCAGCTATAGTGTGTAATGTGGGTTACACGTGATAAAATACCACTTGTTTTCTAGCAACTTTATAAATATTTTAAAAGCTATTGAAGTTTAAAATATGCAGAATTTTTTTCAATGTCCATCAAGTGTATGCTATTTAAGATGTGGAACAAAAATCTGTTTTTTTATTATTTATTAAAAGGTAAAAGTCTCAGTATAACAGCTGTAGTGTGTAATGTGATTTACACTTGATAAAATACTACTTGTTTTGTAGCAATTTGATAAATATTTTAAAAGCTTTTGAAGTTTAAAATATGCATAATTTTTTTAATGTTCATCAAGAGTATGCTATTTAAAATATTGAACAAAAATCAGTTTTTTATTATTTATTAAAAGGCAAAAGTCTCAGTACAGCAGCTCTAGTGTGTAATGTGGGTTACACTTGATAAAATACCACTTGTTTTATAGCAATTTGATAAATATTTTAAAAGCTATTGAAGTTTAAAATATGCAGAATTTTTTCAATGTCCATCAAGTGTATGCTATTTAAAATATGGAACAAAAATAATTTTTTTAAATTATTTATTTAAAGGTAAAAGTCTCAGTATAACAGTTGTAGTGTGTAATGTGGAGTACACTTGATAAAATACCACTTTTTTGGTTCTACTTTAAAATAAGACTACCTTTATAAAGGGTTTATAAATGGTTAATAAACTGTTTATTAAGGGTTATTAATTAGGTTGTAAATGCCTTATAAATCATTAATAAGCTGTTATAAAGCATAAATAGAAAGAGCAACAGGAACGTTATTTGCGAAATAGTGATCCTACATCAATCTGTAATGTTAAACCTCAGATCTTGTCAGATACTTATCTAGCTTTGTCTTCTCTATCAGTCAACATTAAACCTGTCAGCTTCATCACGTGTTAATAAGTTTAACCATTTAACCACCATGTTTAACCATTTAACCACCAACAGGATGCCTTTTTTTAGTCATTAATGATAATGTGTCAAACATTAACATATGAAATGACTAAATTCACATTCTAAGGTCTTAGCAATATTTATTTTTACCTTGACATTTTCAGCATACTGACATCTTCCTCATGGTTGCCACAGGTTCTGGTTTGCTGCAGGTCACTGTCAGATATATGTGACCTATCTAAACCATCTTAAAATTCTTTTAAAGTGTAACACACTTCACCATTTGTTAATGAGTTACTAACACTTATAACTGCAAAACAGGAGCCTTATTTTAAAGTGTAACACACTTCACCATTTGTTGATGAGTAATTAACACTTATAACTGCAAAACAGGAGCCTTATTTTAAAGTGTAACACACTTCACCATTTGTTGATGAGTTATTAACACTTATAACTGCAAAACAGGAGCCTTATTTTAAAGTGTAACACACTTCACCATTTGTTAATGAGTTACTAACACTTATAACTGCAAAACAGGAGCCTTATTTTAAAGTGTAACACACTTCACCATTTGTTGATGAGTAATTAACACTTATAACTGCAAAACAGGAGCCTTATTTTAAAGTGTAACACACTTCACCATTTGTTGATGAGTAATTAACACTTATAACTGCAAAACAGGAGCCTTATTTTAAAGTGTAACACACTTCACCATTTGTTGATGAGTTATTAACACTTATAACTGCAAAACAGGAGCCTTATTTTAAAGTGTAACACACTTCACCATTTGTTGATGAGTTATTAACACTTATAACTGCAAAACAGGAGCCTTATTTTAAAGTGTAACACACTTCACCATTTGTTAATGAGTTATTAACACTTATAACTGCAAAACCGGAGCCTTATATTAAAGTGTAACATGCTTCACCATTTGTTAATGAGTTATTAACACTTATAACTGCAAAACCGGAGCCTTATATTAAAGTGTAACACGCTTCACCATTTGTTAATGAGTTACTAACACTTATAACTGCAAAACAGGAGCCTTATTTTAAAGTGTAACACACTTCACCATTTGTTAATGAGTTATTAACACTTATAACTGCAAAACCGGAGCCTTATATTAAAGTGTAACATGCTTCACCATTTGTTAATGAGTTATTAACACTTATAACTGCAAAACCGGAGCCTTATATTAAAGTGTAACACGCTTCACCATTTGTTAATGAGTTACTAACACTTATAACTGCAAAACAGGAGCCTTATTTTAAAGTGTAACACACTTCACCATTTGTTAATGAGTTATTAACACTTATAACTGCAAAACAGGAGCCTTATATTAAAGTGTAACACGCTTCACCATTTGTTAATGAGTTACTAACACTTATAACTGCAAAACAGGAGCCTTATTTTAAAGTGAGAACACTTCACCATTTGTTGATGAGTTATTAACACTTATTATCCTCAGCCCTATCCTCTACACCCTGTTTACCCACGACTGTGTCGCCTCCCACTCCGACAACATCATCCTGAAGTTTGCTGACGACACTGCTGTGATAGGTCGTATCACTGGAGGAGAGGAGGCAGCCTACAGGAGTGAGGTGAACAGTCTGGTTACCTGGTGTGTGGACAATAACCTTACACTCAACATAGACAAGACCAAGGAGATGATAGTGGACATGAGGAGGGAGAGGAGACCTCATCAGCCACTGTTTATCCGGGACCTTGAGGTGGAGAGGGTGAACAGTTTTAAATACCTAGGGGTCCACATCAGTGATGACCTCACTTGGACACTAAACACCACACAGGTGTTAAAGAGGGCTCAGCAGCGGCTGTATTTCTTGAGGAGGCTGAGGAAATTTGGCATGTCACCCAAAATACTCAGCAACTTCTACCGCTGCATCATTGAGTCCATCCTGACCAATTGCATCACCGTGTGGTACGGCAGTTCTACTGTGAAGGATCGCAAACGCCTGGAGAGAGTGATAAAGACTGCAACGAAAATCACCAGGACGGCACAACCCTCTCTCCAGAGCATCTACCATCACAGAGTCCACAGGAGAACTGCGTCCATCATCAAAGACCCCACCCACCCCCAACATGGACTATTCACACTTCTACCCTCAGGCCGGAGATACAGAAGTGTGAAATGCAGGACAACAAGACTAAAGATCTCTTTCTTTCCCACAGCAATCAGACTCTTAAACAGCTGAGCTGATTATTCATTGACACTATCACACTTGCACACAATACTTGCACTATAACACATATGACTGTTTACAGGTCTACATACATTTATGTTTACACTACTGTCTTACATATGACTGTTTACAGGTCCACATACATCTGCACATGTATGTTTACACTACTGTCTTACATTTTGCACATGTAACTATACTGTCTGATTGCAATATATCTGCTCTTTTTTTTGCACAATGTACATACTTTTATTCATAACCGATTGCAATATATCTGCTCTTTCTTGCACAATGTACATAACTTTTATTTCTTAATTTGACTTTATATTATTATTACCTATTTGTACCTTGTTACATCATGTGTGGACAGCAAAATAAGAATTTCATTGTACAGGGAAACACGTTTCCTACTGTACATATGACAATAAAGCTTTGAACCTTGAACCTTGAACCTAACTGCAAAACAGGAGCCTTATATTAAAGTGTAACACACTTCACCATTTGTTAATGAGTTACTAACACTTATAACTGCAAAACAGGAGCCTTATTTTAAAGTGCAACACACTTCACCATTTGTTAATGAGTTATTAACACTTATAACTGCAAAACAGGAGCCTTTTTTTAAAGTGTAACACACTTCACCATTTGTTAATGAGTTACTAACACTTATAACTGCAAAACAGGAGCCTTATTTTAAAGTGCAAAACACATCATTTATTTACAAACATTAGTACAAACGTTAACATTTAGCTAATATAAGAAATACATTCTAAAAATGCACATTAAAAAAGCTTTTTGTCTTTGAACAAATGTCCAAGTGGCACATCAGTATGACAAGAGCCAAGCCAGGATGACCATTTGAGTACTCTTCTTCTGGCACTCCAACTTCTTCAGAAAGTTCACTTCTTGTTTCTCCTTGTTAAGTACTGTTGCAGTATGGGTTATATCAGAGGCTGAGCCTTAAAAAACAAGAGTTATAACAATTAGAATGACAGAACATCTACTGTCTAATTCGGTATCATGTATTAATTAAGCCAAAATCAGTTCTCAATTCAGAATAAATTCTGACTCAGAAACCCTAATTCAAACTCAACACAAAAAAATTCCAGAATCAATCCATTCTCAAGATTTTAGCAATGTAAAATAGCAAAAATACAAAATAGCAATATATATAGCTATATAAATAAATTAGACCTGAATTAAAAAGAAACATAATCAGTAGTAATTGTAAATGCAACTGAACAAGCTGTATTGTATCAAGTGTAACCCACATTACACAGTACAACTGTTATACTGACACTTTTACCTTTTTAATAAATAATAAAAAACTGATTTTTCTTCCATATTTTAAATAGCATACACATGATGCACATTGAAAAAATTCAGAACATTTTAAACTTCAATAAATTTTAAAATATTCATCAAATTGCTTCAAAATTAATTGTATTTTATCAAGTGTAACCCACATTACACACTACAACTGTTATACTGACACTTTTACCATTTAATAAATAATAAAAATCTGATTTTTGTTCCATATTTTAAATAGCATACACATGATGCACATTGAAAAAATTCTGCATATTTTAAACTTCAATAACTTTTAAAATATTCATCAAATTGCTCTAAAACAAGTTGAATTTTATCAAGTGTAACCCACAATACACACAACAACTGTTATACTGACACTTTTATCTTTTAATAAATAATAAAAAACGGATTTTTGTATATATATTAAATTGCACACATGATGCACATTGAAAAAATTCAGCATATTTTAAACTTCAATAGCTTTTAAAATAATTAACAAATTGCTTCAAAACAAGTTGTATTTTATCAAGTGTAACCCACATTACACACTACAACTGTTATACTGACACTTTTACCTTTTAATGAATAATAAAAAACTGATTTTTGTTCCATATATTAAATAGCATACACATGATGCACATTGAAAAAATTCAGCATATTTTAAACTTCAATAGCTTTTAAAGTATGGGAGTGTCTATTTGCACCCGGGTACACATAGCAGTCCCCACACAGTACAGCTATTCGTACCCCAAAAAGAAAAAGAGCAAACAAACTCAAGTGCGCATGTCTACCAACGACTGCTCTGCTGTAGGGCGAAGTTGAAGAAAAGGCGCCACTTCAAAGTTTGAACACTTCCAACAAAAGCTCTTTGGCTCTTTGAAATTATCAGTGTCACCACTGCTAATTTAAATGTACTTTTTTATGTGTGACAAGTCTCATTGTCCCAAAGCAGCTCAGCAGAAATAAGGGTCCAAGCAAAAGGATAGCTAAAAAGCTTAGTCTAATTATTAGACAGTTACACAAAGGTGTGAATGGTTTATATTTCACTTTATATTCGGGAACAAAAAAAAAAAAAAAACATCACTGTTTACACATGGATGTATAAATTGCTGTTTGCTTCAGGTTGTATATTTTTCGGTTGTATATTTTTCAGTTTCACACCAGTATATAAACACTATACATGGACATGCTAACGGTCAAGGGATAGCGGTAAATTGATCATGAAGTGCGTTACCTGGGGACGGCTTGGGAATGCCCATATCTGTATAAGTTGTGAGGTATTATCTTGTGAGTAAGGCTGACCACTGGCCAGTGTGCTCATGGCAATTCGATGTGAATTAATGGAGTTTAAGTGAGGCAAGATTGTGGGTACCAGATGGGTGGGAAATTTAACATTCCTTAATCTAGTGTCACATGTACTGGAAATATGTCATAGAGGGACCAGAGATCCTGCACCTACAAATACCACTGAGCTGTGGGTGGCTATCCAGATGGCACGGGTCAACACCCCTACAGATATTTCTGTCCACTTGTGGAACCAATGCCTGCTGCACTTAGCCAGGCTAAAGGGGTACCTAACATGATACTAGTTCCTGTACCAAGACTTTTGGCATGACAGTATATATTGCTATTTTACACCTGGGTGTACATAATGTATAATGTAAAAAATACAATCTGAAAATATTACACAATCTAAAAATAATATAAAAAATAATTTTTCTATAATTATTTAAAATTATTTGTAATCTTGTGATATTTACACCTGGGTGTAAATAGTATAAATTGCTGTTTACACCAGGGTGCAAATTGTACACTTTGCTGCTTACACCAGGGTGCAAATAGCATCTGCCTTTAAGTATTCAGCATATTAATAAGGTTAATAGCATTGAAAGTAATCAGCATATTAATATCTTCAAAAGCTTTTAAAATATTCATCAAATTGTTCTAAATTGTTTAAAATATTCATTAAATTGCTCCAAAACAAGGTATATTTCATCAAGTGTAACATACATTACATACTACAACTCTTGTACTGACACTTTTACCTTTTAAAACATAATAAAATAACATAGTAGCATTGAAAGTATTCAGCATATTAATAACTTAAATAGCTTTTAAAACATTTATTAAATTGTTCCAAATAATTTTTGATATCATTTTTATTCATGATATCAATAGCATTGAAAGTATGCAGCATATTAATAACTTCAATAGCTTTAAAAGTATTCAGTATATTAATAACTTCAATAGCTTTAAAAGTATTCAGTATATTAATAACTTCAATAGCTTTTCAAATATTCATTAAATTGCTCCAGAACAAGGTGTATTTCATCAAGTGTAACCTACATTACGTACTACAACTCTTAAACTGACACTTTTAACTTTTAATACACAATAAAAAAACTGATTTTTATTCATAACTTTAATAGCATTTAAAGTATTTAGCATATTTATATTGTCTATAGCATTAAAAGTGTTCAGCATATGAATAACTTCAATAGCTTTTAAAATATTTATTCAATTGCTCCAAAACAAGGTGTATTTTATCAAATGTAACCTACATTACATACTACAACTCTTATACTGACACTTTTACCCTTTATGACATAATAAAACACAGATTTGTATTCATAACTTTAATAGCATTTAAAGTATTCAGCACATTTATAACTTTAATAGCTTTTAGAATATTCATCAATTTGCTTCAACACAAGTTGTATTTTATCAAGTGTAACCCACATTTCACACTACAACTGTTATACTGACACTTTTACTCTGTATTACATAATAAACAACAGATTTTTCAACTTCAGATTTTTAACTTCAATAGCATTTAAACTAGAGTAATGTAATGTTCACATGGAAGCTCTTCTGTAAGTCGCTCTGGATAAGAGCATCTGCTAAATGCCGAAAATGTAAATGTAAAATGTTCATGTTTTACATTTTTTGTCTAGCAAACTATAGCCCAGAAATTGAACCTGGAGGAAAAATGGACGGCTGTGGTCCTTTCCAAGCTGTGGGTTTAGCAGTTGTGCAAATTGAAGTCTTTATTATGTTTCTCTTCGTAATGAATTATATATGCAAACTTATAGGCCGATAAACAAACAAATACTATGTTTATTGTTTGCATTCTGCTTAGTTGAGGCCACTTTTTGCTTGTATTGTAATTACTTTGTAAATGTAAAGCTCAACACAGAGAAACTGTGTCACGTTCTCTAAGACGTCTCCTAATTGCCTATTCCATTTTTTTTTTTTTTTTTTTTTTTTTTTTGCTGTAGTTTATTTATCTGCATTGCTGTACCTTTCATGATGGGTCAAGTCAGTAGAAATAATCAACCAGAAGATTAAAGGGTGGGAACACAAACAGACAAAAATCATATTCATAATCATACAAAATCAATTATTGTACACCGATCAGGCTCACTGTCACTGCTGGACTGAGAATAGTCCACCAACCAAAAATATCCAGCCAACAGCGCCCCATGGGCAGTGTCCTGTGACCACTGGTGAAGGTCTAGAAGATGACCAACTTAATCAGCAACAGTAGATGAGCGATCATCACTGACTTTACATCTACAAGGACCGACTAGGTTGGAGTGTTTAACAGAGTGGACAGTGAGTGGATACGGTATTTAAAAACTCCATCAGCGCTGCTGTGTCTGATCCACTCATACCAGCACAACACACACTAACACACCACCACCATGTCATTGTCACTGCAGTGCTGAGAATGATCCACCACCTAAATAATACCTGCTCTGTGGTGGTCATGTGGGGGTCCTGACCATTTGAAGAATAGGGTGAAAGCAGGCTAAAAAGGTATTTAGAGAAATAGATGGACTACAGTCAGTAATTGTAGAACTATAAAGTGCTTCTATATGGGAAGACTCCAATAACATGGGCAGTGTGTGTTAAAACCAGGAGGTGGTTTTAATGTTATGGCTGATCAGTTTATAGTTGTAGTTTCCCTTTTACATTGTTTGAAGACTGTTTGAAGATTGTTTGATTGTTGTATTTATTTTGTGTTTTTATTAACCAAATCCAATTGTGGCCTATTGGAGTTTATCTCTCTATCATTGCTGCCTTCACCACTGCCCCCAATTAGGAGGACTGCACCCCCTCTGACAAATGTGCAGATTGCTTCTTTTCACAGATCACGTAGAGAGCCACAAACTGCCATCTACAATCTGCCATCCTAATGCAGATCAACAGAGGTCGCAATTGCCCAGCAACAAGGCTTTCTGTTTCAGCCATTGTCCCTCCCCCTACAGACTCACAGCCAATCAGGGTCTGTGTAGGTGCCAAGTCGAGTTTTGCACTCGAGAGCTTGAGATCTTAGCGCTGGTGGACTAGCATGCTTTACGCTTGGGGAGAGTGGTAGCCTAGTGGGTAGGGCTTTGAACTAACCCTCTTTGCTCCAGTGGCTGGCACCATTCCAAACAAGGTTGGATATGCAAAGACAGAATTATGTTGTACTGTACATGTGTATATGTATATATGACAAATAAAGGCATTCTATTGTATTCTATTTACCCGAGAGCCCTAATGCAAAGAGTAGTTACACAGGAGAAAAGCTTTAAACAGCTTTAAACAGTCAAACAGAACATGGCTAGCAGTATGGTGCCAAATTCAATTCCCTATTAAATTTTTATATTTGACATTCATCTGGCAAAAAAACAAATCAGTCACTGCGAAGTTGAATAACATGACAGAATTTATTTCTGGCAAGTGTTTGCTTTGAAAAGGTGTATCAAGTTCTTATTTTATTAATCATCAACCATTGAGTGTGTTGGGTCACTAACAAATGTGTCCATAATGCAAAAGGAAAAAAAACCCAACAACTTAGTGGATGCCCAGCAGTTCGAATCTCAGCTCTGCTACCGGTCAGTTGGGCACCCCCTAGCTAGCACAATTGGCACAAAAAAAACTGACCTCACGAACAAATCCACCGAAGTATTGGCGAATACAAAGGGGTTGGTGAACTACCGGAGGGAGCAAGTGTTAGACAAAATATACCATCGGGGTCTCCAGCAGCGGAAGACAGATTTGCCACTCTGAATTGGGGAAAAAATGCTTAAATAAAATAGAAAAAATTGTAACTCTTATGAGCAGCACAGAGCAAATTCCACTGAAATAAAGACAGTTAATATCAATGTCTTTCTCCAGTTAAGTCATGTTCTATATATTTATATTTAGCACCAAATATCCTTGTGTCTTCATATTTGTGTATCTTTAATGCTTTAACATATTTAAAAGCTTTAAATTAAAACAAGCCTAAACCTATCACAAAACACTGTAATTTATATCCCAAATTTTCTCCCAATCTAGTTGTATCCAATTACCTGATTGCATTATGCTTCCTCTCTACCGATGCTGATCCCCACTGCTGATTGAGGAGAGCGAGACTGTCACACGCCCCCTACGACACGTGTGCAGTAGCCGACTGCATCTTTTCGCCTGCATGAGGCGAGTTAATATGTGGATAAGCTTTGATGGCAAGTCGAGGAATAATGTGATCAGGGTGTGTCTCTCTGTACACAATCAGCCAGCAGAGGTCGTAACTGCATCAGTTATGAGGTCCCCTCCAGCTCCCACCTTGGTGTTCACGTAGCCACCCAGCCCAGCTGGATGGGTTTCGAGTTTTGAACCGATGAGTTCGAAATGTCAGCTCTGGTGTGTTAGTGTGTTTTACTGCTGAGCCACCTGAGCGGCAACACTGTGATTTTTTAATACTTTGCTGTCATTAATGCTGTGTTTCAGCTGTGTAATTGTATAGAAAACAAATTCTATGCATTTAACTTGGTGGAAACAATTTGTGGGAGGGCCTTTATGGCCAATCTTGATTGTATCCTTGTACCAGAGTGGATACAGTCCATGACAGAAACGGTAGTGACTCGTTACACAAGGTTCATCAGTTCACAAGTTTAATATCAAACACAGTCATGGACTATTTTTATCTCCAATTCACCTCACTTGCATGTCTTTTGGACTGTGGAAGGAAACCAGAGCATTCGGAGGAAACCCACGTAGACATGGGAAGAACATGCAAACT
The DNA here is from genome assembly GCF_030014385.1 of Trichomycterus rosablanca. Lineage (NCBI taxonomy): Eukaryota > Metazoa > Chordata > Actinopteri > Siluriformes > Trichomycteridae > Trichomycterus > Trichomycterus rosablanca. The sequence continues at coordinate 27,571,862 of NC_085999.1, forward strand.
CCACACAGAAAGGACCCGGAACGCCCCACCTGAGGATCAAACCCAGGACCTTCTTGCTGTGAGGCGACAGTGCTACCCACTGAGCCACCGTGCTGCCCCGGTTGATGAGTTTAGCACATAGGAATAAAGCTCTGACCTCAATCCATTATACAACTTGAGGATATTTTGGAGTAGTAATTTCGGCCAAGGCCTTCAAAATGCCTGAATTCACAAATGCTTGCTTGACTAATTTGGCAAATATGCCCACAGAGTGAAGATTAATGGGTTCAATTACATAGTAATGGCAATGGTTTTGGAATGGGATGTCCAACAATCCCATGGTTAGGTGTCTACATACTTTTGGCTTTATGAATGTACCCTAAACTATTCATGTCAATGAATAATACTAACTAATAACTAAAAAACATCTTTATTATTCTACACCCATGTGTACACCAAATAAGTTTTTATAACCGTGCAGCTGGCAGCAGGTCATCATCTGGTAGAAAGGACTTAACATCTGGCTAACATCTGTCACCTTGGCAGCATATCAGAATTGGTGAGAATATTAATGTTATTATTTAAATATATACACCACAGTATGAGTCAATGAGCATGTCACCCAGCACATAAGGTCAATGAAATATGGATCAGCTCAGCAGAAATGAATCTGTCCAGGGGAGACAATGCCACCTGGCAGCTCTGTCAAATGCAAAAATGCTGAGGCTGAAAGTACTGCCAATAATCAGGAGACGACCAGGCTAGCATCATGCATGAATACAGAGTCATCTAACATCTGACAGCTGAATCATGGCTCATGGGGATGTTCCTTGTGTTTGTTGTGTTACATCAGCCTTGGCTGGTTTATGCAACAGAATCTGCTTTTTGGACATAAAACTCAGTACCAGTCTGGTTTCTTACATCGTTTAGGGAATTGAGCTTCTCAACATCAAATATTACAGTTCATGAATTTTAGACTCAGGCAGGACTTTTGATTTGGGTGGAAACTGAATATGGGAAGTGTTACCTAACATTACTTTACATAACCAAAACCATAAATAAATTTATTGAGCTACATTTGTAAATCGCTTGTGACAAGAGCATCTGCTCAAACCTCATGTAAATCTAATCTCGTCCAAATAAAAACCAAATTATAAAACACAGGGAGGTGACCTGTCTATAAGATTATTTTATAGACATTAATTATTTATGTAGCAATGTAATCATTTATGCTTTAGAAACTGCTGAGTCTCTTGCTGTCTTCAATTTTCTACTATTTTCTACTTCTTTACCAAGTAATTAAATTGGAACTAAAATGTAATGTCACTATCTGATAGTGATAATTTATCACTGTCTTGGTTCTATCTGAATGCTTTTGTTCCAGCAGGGTTCCAGAGAATGTGGGTTCTTAAAAAGTTCTCTATTAGTGCTTTTATACCAAAAGAACCATGGTTCTTAAACCAGTTCTGTTCAGGTTTCTTCGAACCTTGGTGTTTTGTAGAAAACCGACATCTATCTATCTATCTATCTATCTGTCTGTCTGTCTGTCTGTCTGTCTGTCTGTCTGTCTGTCTGTCTGTCTGTCTGTCTGTCTGTCTATCTATCTATCTATCTATCTAATCTATCTATCTATCCATCTATCTATCTATCACACTCCTTTCCCATCTCTGTGCAGGCGCCAAAGGTCGTGATCGCACTAGTCTGAGAGAGTCCCCATCCGGCTTAATCCCACCCCTATCTGAACAACAGGCCAATCGTTGTTCATGTGGCCGCTCATCCTCAGACGGCAGGCAGAGCCGAGATTCAAAACAAGGTATTTGAAATCTCAGCTCTGGTGAACAGCGTGTGTTTTTACCGCTGCTTTTTTATCGATATCATTAATGTTGAAATGTAATAATTTATGCTATAGAGGTTGCTGAGTCTCCTGTTGACTTCAAAAAAGTCCTTGATCACCTCTTTACCAAGTACTTAAATATAAACTAAATAAATAACATGAAACAACCTTGGTTATATCTGAATACCTTTGTTTCAATAGGGTTCCAGAGGATTTGTGTTCTTAGAAAGATTACTATTAGCACTAGAGGTTAGCAAGTTTATTAAAGAAGCATGTTTGAAGTTGCTTGCGACAAGAGCGTCTGCAAAATGCTGTAAATGTAATGCAGACAGTGATATCCTGCCTGGAATATATATACAGTGGTGCTTGAAAGTTTGTGAACCCTTTAGAATTTTCTATATTTCTGCATGAATATGACCTAAAACATCATCAGATTTTCACACAAGTCCTAGATAAAGAGAACCCAGTTAAACAAATGAGACGAAAAATATTATACTTGGTCATTTATTTATTGAGGAAAATGATCCACTATTACATATTTGTGAGTGGCAAAAGTATGTGAACCTTTGCTTTCAGTATCTGGTGTGACCCCACTTTGCAGTAATAACTGCAACTAAACGTTTCCGGTAACTGTTGATCAGTCCTGCACACCGGCTTGGAGGAATTTTAGCCCATTCCTCCATACAGAACAGCTTCAACTCTGGGATGTTGGTGGGTTTCCTCACATTAACTGCTCGCTTCAGGTCCTTCCACAACATTTCGATTGGATTAAGGTCAGGACTTTGACTTGGCCATTCCAAAACATTAACTTTATTCTTCTTTAACCATTCTTTGTAGAACGACTTGTGTGCTTAGGGTTGTTGTCTTGATTCATGACCCACCTTCTCTTGAGATTCAGTTCATGGACAGATGTCCTGACATTTTCCTTAAGAATTCTCTGATATAATTCAGAATTCATTGTTCCATCAATGATGACAAGCCGTCCTGGCCCAGATGCAGCAAAACAGGCCCAAACCATGATACTACCACCACCATGTTTTACAGATGGGATAAGGTTCTTATGCTGGAATGCAGTGTTTTCCTTTCTCCAAACATAACGCTTTTCATTTAAACCAAAAAGTTCTATTTTGGTCTCATCCTTCCACAAAACATTCTTCCAATAGCCTTCTGGCTTGTCCACGTGATCTGTAGCAAACTGCAGACGAGCAGCAATGTTCTTTTTGGAGAGCAGTGGCTTTCTCCTTGCAACCCTGCGCCATGCACACCATTGTTGTTCAGTGTTCTCCTGATGGTGGACTCATAAACATTAACATTAGCCAATGTAAGAGAGGCCTTCAGTTGCTTAGAAGTTACCCTGGGGTCCCTGACCTTGCCGACTATTACACGCCTTGCTCTTGGAGTGATCTTTGTTGGTCGACCACTCCTGGGGAGGGTAACAATGGTCTTGAATTTCCTCCATTTGTACACAATCTGTCTGACTGTGGATTTGTGGAGTCCAAACTCTTTAGAAATGGTTTGGTAACCTTTTCCAGCCTGATGAGCATCAACAACTCTTTTTTTTTTAGGTCCTCCGAAATCTCCTTTGTTTGTGCCATGATACACTTCCACAAACATTTGTTGTGAAGAGCAGACTTTGATATATCTTTAAATAAAACAGGGTGCCCACTCACACCTGATTGTCATCCCATTGATTGAAAACACCTGACTCTAATTTCACCTTCAAATTAACTGCTAATTCTAGAGGTTCACATACTTTTGCCACTCACAAATATGTAATATTGGATCATTTTCCTCAATAAATAAATGACCAAGTATAATATTTGTGTCTCATTTGTTTAACTGGGTTCTCTTTATCTACTTTTAGGACTTGTGTGAAAATCTGATGATGTTTTAGGTCATATTTATGCAGAAATATAGAAAGGGTTCACAAACTTTCAAGCACCACTGAATATATATATATATATACAGTGTATCACAAAAGTGAGTACACCCCTCACATTTCTGCAAATATTTTATTATATCTTTTCATGGGACAACACTATAGAAATAAAACTTGGATATAACTTAGAGTAGTCAGTGTACAACTTGTATAGCAGTGTAGATTTACTGTCTTCTGAAAATAACTCAACACACAGCCATTAATGTCTAAATGGCTGGCAACATAAGTGAGTACACCCCACAGTGAACATGTCCAAATTGTGCCCAAAGTGTCAATATTTTGTGTGACCACCATTATTATCCAGCACTGCCTTAACCCTCCTGGGCATGGAATTCACCAGAGCTGCACAGGTTGCTACTGGAATCCTCTTCCACTCCTCCATGATGACATCACGGAGCTGGTGGATGTTAGACACCTTGAACTCCTCCACCTTCCACTTGAGGATGCGCCACAGGTGCTCAATTGGGTTTAGTCCATCACCTTTACTTTCAGCTTCCTCAGCAAGGCAGTTGTCATCTTGGAGGTTGTGTTTGGGGTCGTTATCCTGTTGGAAAACTGCCATAAGGCCCAGTTTTCGAAGGGAGGGGATCATGCTCTGTTTCAGAATGTCACAGTACATGTTGGAATTCATGTTTCCCTCAATGAACTGCAGCTCCCCAGTGCCAGCAACACTCATGCAGCCCAAGACCATGATGCTACCACCACCATGCTTGACTGTAGGCAAGATACAGTTGTCTTGGTACTTCTCACCAGGGCGCCGCCACACATGCTGGACATCATCTGAGCCAAACAAGTTTATCTTGGTCTCGTCAGACCACAGGGCATTCCAGTAATCCATGTTCTTGGACTGCTTGTTTTCAGCAAACTGTTTGCTGGCTTTCTTGTGCGTCAGCTTCCTTCTGGGATGATGACCATGCAGACCAAGTTGATGCAGTGTGCGGTGTATGGTCTGAGCACTGACAGGCTGACCTCCCACGTCTTCAACCTCTGCAGCAATGCTGGCAGCACTCATGTGTCTATTTTTTAAAGCCAACCTCTGGATATGACGCCGAACACGTGGACTCAACTTCTTTGGTCGACCCTGGCGAAGCCTGTTCCGAGTGGAACCTGTCCTGGAAAACCGCTGTATGACCTTGGCCACCATGCTGTAGCTCAGTTTCAGGGTGTTAGCAATATTCTTATAGCCTAGGCCATCTTTGTGGAGAGCAACAATTCTATTTCTCACATCCTTAGAGAGTTCTTTGCCATGAGGTGCCATGTTGAATATCCAGTGGCCAGTATGAGAGAATTGTACCCAAAACACCAAATTTAACAGCCCTGCTCCCCATTTACACCTGGGACCTTGACACATGACACCAGGGAGGGACAACGACACATTTGGGCACAATTTGGACATGTTCACTGTGGGGTGTACTCACTTATGTTGCCAGCTATTTAGACATTAATGGCTGTGTGTTGAGTTATTTTCAGAAGACAGTAAATCTACACTGCTATACAAGCTGTACACTGACTACTCTAAATTATATCCAAGTTTCATGTCTATAGTGTTGTCCCATGAAAAGATATAATGAAAATTTTGCAGAAATGTGAGAGGTGTACTCACTTTTGTGATACACTGTATACATACCGATGAGGCATAACATTATGACCACCTTCCACTGTGTTGGTCCGCCTTTTGCTGCCAAAATAGCCCTGTAACTGTGATACACTGTGTATTCTGATACTTTTCTATCAGAACCAGCATTAACTTCATCAGCAATTTAAACTACAGTAGCTGGACTGTTGGATCGGACCACACGGGCCAGTCTTTGCTCCTCACGTGCATCAATGAGCCTTGGCAACCCATGACCCTGTCGCCTGTCTACCACTGTTCCTTACTTGGACCACTTTTGATAGATACTGACCACTGCAGACCGGGAACACCCTACAAGAGCTGCAGTTTTGGAGATGCTCTGACATAGTTGTCTGGTTATCAAAATTTGGCCCTTGTCAAACTCGCTCAAATCCTTAAGTTTTTTTTCTTGCTTCTAACTTGCTGCCTAATACTGTATATCCCACCCACTAACAGGTGCTGTGATGAAGAATAATCAGTGTTATTCACTTCACCTGTCAGTGGTCATAATGTTTTGCCTACTCGGTGTATATACATATAGTATCTTTCATGCTTCCCAGTCCACCGTAACAGACTCAAACTCCCAAGATACCCCAGTCAGTCCTGTGACTCAGACAACCAATCAGAACTTAAATACAAGATCTGATTTCCTGTGTTCTAAGCTACTTCTGGTAGAAATACCTGTTTGTTCGTCTACCACGTTGCGAAGTATTGCCATTGTTTACAGCTGCAATCCGAGCATTCTTTCTCTCCTATTTTCGTACATCCACTTTAATTTTTGGCTTGCCCTTTTGTACCGTGTTTTCCGAGTTATTGTTTCTGGTCTTCGATCCTGTTTCTGTCTACTGTTTTCTCTTTTGGATTGCATTTTGGATTTGATGCTTTGGTTCTGTGATTATCTGGTTTTTACCTGCGCTTGTACTTCGACTACTGATTTGGTAAAACCTCTACCATTTTTTTACCGCAAATGTCTCATTTCAGTCTGTAACATTGCAGTTTTACTGGCTTGTTGACTGTTAACTGAACGTTATTGTGAGTTTAACTCAATATCAATGTCCATGGTTTTGAAATGGACGTTCAGCAAGCTCATGGTCAGCTGTCCACATTGTTTTAAGTTGTTGGTGTAACCGGCGTACCTGTAATAGTGTGTGGATTGTGTTAATTTTGTGTAAATCTTAAGCATTATGACTTAGGACTATAGGAACTTAATTATTCGATATTCAGACATGATAAACAAACCCCAACTTTCAGCATCATTTAGGAAAACCAGATTAAAGCATATTTTTGTGATCCCTGTCATATTTAAGAATAAAAGAAAGCATAGATTCACAGAAACATTTCAGACATACCTCATGCATAAATTGGATTCTGTATGTGTCAGATTCCTCACATGGTCTGATTTGTTTGTGCCGACACAAAAATTGAAAGGTGCTGCATGAAATACATTGAAGAAACAGTCGACTGTTCCATAACAAACTGGACCTGTCTGGACAGGCCGAATGTGCCTGCAATATACAAACTGCACTACCCAATCTGATTAATAAAGGAAACACTGGTGAAATAAACAGTGGGAGATGGGTAGAAAGGATGCAGCTAATAATAAAGTCAGCTTTTTTTATAGGATGCATTTAATCTGGCAGTCGGGTGTTATGAGAAATCCATTTGAATTCTAGTTTACTGTAAGCTATAAAAGCTATAACTGCTAATTCCACCCACTGATCTAACCTAAGAGATTAGACCCTAACAGTGCATGTACAGTGGATTCACTTTTGGTTAATCAAAACCTGAAATCTCTTCACAGTGGTAGCTTGGCAGTTTAGGTACTGGACTAATAATCAGAATGTTGCTGGTTCAAGCCCCACCACTGACAAGTTGCTAATCTTGGGCCCCTGAGCAAGGCCCTTACATTGCATTCAGTTATTCTTTGCTGTGGCTTTTCAAACTGTGGTCAGATGCGCTGTTTGCTTTCTTGAAATAGAATGAACATAGTTTCGAAAGGCACACATCTAGGTCTATTAGGGCCCCAAATTTACACTACAACTTTAGGACAAAAAAGTCATTAAGCCATGAAAAAACGGTGTGTGGATTTCTGCATGGCATAGATCAGGGCAGAGATGTAAAACAACATCTTTGGGTTTGAGTGTTTCCAGAACCACATTGGACTCAAGCATTTTAAGATGGAAGAAGCTGGGCACAAGATTAAACAGAGTTTGTTGTCCAGCCAAATTGGAAATCCTGGCATGAAGGACCTTGGTCAGGGAGGTTAGAAAGAACTCAATGGTCACTCTAAAAAGAACAAAGTTCTGTGCAGAAATGGTAGAACCTGCTGTATGGACAACCATTTATGTTGTACTATAAATCAACCCTTTGTGCCAGAGGGGCAGAACAGAAGCTACTGATGAGTAAAAAGCATATGAGAGCATACATGTAGTACCAATATCTTTTGGCAGAACAGCAAACACTTTGAATCACAAAGCTAATTTTATAACATTTGATGGAACACAATGGTGGCAGCATTAAGCTATGGTGGGGTTTCAAGGAAAATGGCAGGAATTGAAGGACGGATGAATATGATCAAATAATGGAACATGAAGAAAACTTCCTCCAGAGCACACTCAATCTCAGACTGGAACAACAGACCTGAAACATACAGTCAAAACAACACTGGAGTGGAGAGCAAATGTCAGATTGTCCTAGACTTGTCACAACCAAAGCCCCATGGAGAGACCTGGAGATGACAGTTTATAGATTTTGCCATCCAATCTGACACAGCAGGAGAAGATCTGCCATTAACAATGAGATAGTACCCAACTGCCCAAACCCAGGTGTGCCAGGCTTGTAAAGAAATTTTGTACTTTTGTTTTAATAGGCATTTTAAATCTGTATTTGACGACCAGTTTCAGGTTAATTTCTCGCCATTTGAGAGGACGGTATGTGGACATTTCATGGCAGTTGAGTTGGGGGGTGGTATTGGATATAAAATTATTTCCCAAAATGTTTGCCATAAAGTATTTAATTTGAAAGAAAGGCTAGAAAAAGGCTGCAGAGATATTGCAAACATCTTAAACATCCCTGTCAGTGAGGTGCAGAGATGTTCACAAGTCACAAAATACGAGTCCAAGTCAACTGACAAGTCTTTAGGCTAGAGTCCGAGTCAAGTCACGAGTCAATACAATATACACAAAACATATATTGGAAATGTAGCGTAGAAATTAACAAATAATTCAGATAAAAAACAACAACAGATTAGCGACTGAATTTTGCCATTTTACTTAGTGCCTTTACTTTCCTAGGTACCAGTTAAAAGCTTAAACTGATATGTTTTGTTTTAATTGCAAAACAAAAGCGCCCAATAAATTATGGCACATCGGCCAAAATCCAAAACACAGCAAAAAAATCATAACCACCCAGGAAAAAATTTACTGTGAAGTTTTACAGTAAAACTCCTAAGTTTACAGTTGAACCATAATAGTTCATAGTTCTACTGTCACCTTTACAGTTCGACCATGAGTACAACTGTGAACTCTCATGTTACTATTAAGTTCATGGTCACCTCTTCCAGAGTTTAATAATATTGACTGTGAAGTTTACAGTTCAACTGTTAACATGAAAACAGTTTTGACAGTTTTAGTCAACTTAAAGTTCATTTTTAAAAGTTACTAATATGCTGAATACTTTAAATGCTATTGAAGTCATGAATAAAAATCTGTTTTGTATTATTTAATAAAAGGTTAAAGTGTCAGTGTAAAAGTTGTAGTGTGTAATGTGGGTTACACTTCATAAAAATAAAACTTTTTGGAGCAATTTGATGAATGTTTTAAAAGCAATTCTGATGTGTCATTCATATAAAGGCCATTATGTTATTATTTTTCTATTATTTTCACTCTAGACTGTTATTAAAATAAATCCTTTTGTTTCCACAAAACAAATCCACTTCATAATGATAATACACCATCTGTAGATGTCACTCAGTTAACATCAAGCAATTCTGATGTATCATTTAAAAAAGCCTTTATATTGTTATTTTTCTATTATTTTCAATCTAGACTCTTATTACAAAGAATTATCTAGTTTACACACAATAATTCCACTTTATAATGATAGGACACCATCTGTAGATTTCACTCAGTTAATATCAAGCAAATCTGATGTATCATTTCTAAATAAAGGCCTTTATATTGCCACATTTCTATTATTTTAAATCTAGACTGTTATTAAAAAGAATTCTCTAGTTTCCACACAATAATTCCACTTTATAATGATAGTACACCATCTGTAGATGTGACACAGTTAAGATCAAGCAATTCTGATGCGTCATTTTTAAATAAAGGCCTTTATATTGCCACATTTCTATTATTTTAACTGTAGACTGTTATTAAAAAGAATTCTCTGATTTCCACACAATAATTCCACTTCATAATGATAGTACACCATCTGTAGATGTCACTCATTTAATATCAAGCAGTTCTGATGTGTCATTTCTAAATAAAAGTCTTTTACATTTTCACATTTCTATTAATTTAAATTTAGATTGTTTTAAAAAAGAATTATTTAGTTTCCACAGAATAATTCCACTTCATAATGATAGTACACCATCTGTAGATGTCACTCAGTTAATATCAAGCAATTCTGATTTGTCAGTTCTAAATAAAAGCCTTTATATTGCCAAATTTCCATTATTTTTAATATAGACTGTTATTAAAAGAAATTCTCTAGTTTCCACACAATTATTCCACTGTAAAATGATAGTAAACCATCTGTAGATGTCACTCAGTTAATATCAAGCAATTCTGTTGCATTATTTCTCAATAAAGGCATTTATATTTCCACATTTCCATTATTTTAAATCTACACTGTTATTAAAAAGAATTACCTAGTTTCCACACAATAATTCCACTTCATCATGATAATACACCATATGTAGATTTTACTCAGTTAACATCAAGCAATTCTAATGTATCATTTCTAAATAAAGGACTATATATTTTCAAATTTCTATTATTTTCAATTTAGACTGTTATTTAAAAAACATTTCTAGTTTCCACAGATTAATTCCACTTCATCATGATAGTTAACCATCTGAAGATGTCAATTAGTTAATATCAAGCAATTCTGATTTGTCATTTATAAATTAAAAACTTTCATATTTTCACATTTCTATTCATTTCACTCTAGATAGTTATAAAAAAGAATTCTCTAGTTTCTACAGAATAATTCCACTTCATAATGATAGTACACCATGTGTAGATGTCACTTAGTCAATATCAAGCAATTCTGATTTGTCATTTCTAAATAAATGCCTTTTATATTGTAATATTTGTATTATTTTAACTCTAGATTGTTATAAAAATGAATTATTTAGTTTCCACAAAAGAATTCTAATTCATAATGATAAAACACCATCTGTAGTTTACACATAGTTAATATCAAGCAATTCTGATGTATAATTTCTAAATAAAGGCCTTTATATTGTCACATTTCTATTATTTTAAATCTAGAATGTTATTAAAAAGAATTCTCTAGTTTCCACAGAATATTTCAACTTCATAATGATAGTACACCATCTGTAGGTGTCACTCAGTTAATATCAAGCAATTCTGAATTGTCGTTTTTAAATAAAGACCCTTTATGTTGTTATTTTTCTATTATTTTAACTCTTGACTGTTATGAAAATAAATCCTTTTGTTTCCACACAACAACTCCACTTCATAATGATAGTACATCAGCTGTAGATGTGACTCAGTTCATATCAAAACTCTCTGATGTATCAATTTAAAAAAAAAAGCCTTTATAATCGTATTTTTCTATTATTTTCAATCTAGACTGTTATTAAAAAGAATTCTCTAGTTTCCACAGAATAATTCCACTTCATAATGATAGTACACCATCTGTAGATTTCATTTAGTTAATTTCAAGACATTCTGATGTATCTTTTTTAAATAAAGGCCTTTTATATTGTAATAATTCCATTATTTTTGATCTATACAGTTATTAAAAGGAAAGTTCTAGTTTCCACACAACAATAGCACATCATAGTTATAGTACACCATCTGTAGATTTCACTTAATTAATATCAAGCAATTCTGATGTGTATTTCCTAAATAAAAGCATTTATATTGCCACAATTCTATTATTTTAACTAAAGACTGTTATAAAAATTTTTTTTCCAGTTTCCACATATTTCCACTTTATAATGATAGTACACCATCTGTTGATGTCACTCAGTCAATATCAAGCATTCTGAAGTATCATTTTTTTAATAAAGGCCTTTTATATTGTAATAATTCTATAATTTTAACTCTTGACTGTTTTAAAAAAAATTTATCTAGTTTCAACAGAATAATTCCACTTCATAATAATAGTACACCATCTGTAGATGTCAATCAGTTAATATCAAGCAATTCTGATGTATCATTTCTGAATAAAGGCCTTTATATTGCCACATTTCTATTATTTTAATTCTGGATTCTTAATAAAAAGAATTCTCTAGTTTACACAGAATAATTCCACTTCATAATGATAGTACACCATCTGTAGATGTGACTCAGTCAATATCAAGCAATTCTGATTCGTCATTTCTGAATAAATGCTTTTTATATTGTAATATTTGTACTATTTTAACTCTAGATTGTTATAAAAAGAAATTATTTAGTTTCCACAGAAGAATTCCACTTCGTAATGATACAACACCATCTGTAGTTCACAGTTAGTTAATATCAAGCAATTCTGATGTGTCATTTCTAAATAAAGGCCTTCATATTGTCACATTTCTATTATTTTAACTCTTGACAGTTATTAAAAAGAATTCTCTAGTTTCCACACAATAATTCCACTTCATAATGATAGTTTACCATCTGTAGATGTCACTTAGTTAATATCAAGCAATTCTGATGTTTTTTTTTTTCTAAATTAAGTCCTTCATATTGCCACATTTTTATTATTTTCAATCTAGACTGTTATTATAAAGAATTCTCTAGTTTCCACACAATAATTCCACTTCATAATGATAGTACACCATCAGTGATGTCACTTAGTTAATATCAAGCAATTCTGATTTGTCATTTATGAATAAAAAACTTTTATATTTTCACATTTCTATTAATTTCACTATAGATTGTTATAAAAAAGAATCCTCTAGTTTCCACAGAATAATTCCACTTCATCATGATAGTACACCATGTGTAGATGTCACTCAGTCAATATCAAGCAATTCTGATTAGTCATTTCTAAATAAAGGAATTTATATTGTCACATTTCTATTATTTTAAATCTAGACTGTTATTAAAAAGAATTCTATAGTTTCCACAAAATTATTCCACTTCATAATGATAGTACACAATCTGTAGTTTACACTTAGTTAATTTCAAGCAATTCTGATGTGTGCTTTCTAAATAAAGGCCTTCATGTTGCATAATTTCTATTATTTAACTCTAGACTGTTATTAAAAAGAATTTACTATTTTCTACAGAATAATTCCACTTCATAATGATAGAACACAATCTGTAGATGTCACTCAGTTAATATCAAGCAATTCTAATTTATCATTTCTAAATAAAGGCCTTTATATTGTCACATTTCTATTATTTTAAATCTAGACTGTTTTTAAAAGGAATTCTTTAGTTTCCACAGAATAATTCCACTTCATAATGATAGCACACCATCTTTAGATGTCAATCAGTTATAATCAAGCATTTCTGATGTGTCATTTCTAAATAAAGTCCTTTAAAATGCCACATTTCTATTATTTTAAATGTAGAATGTTTTTAAAAATAATTCTCTAGTTTCCACACATTTATTTAACTTTATAATGATAGTACACCATCTGTAGATGTCACTCAGTTAATTTCAAGCAATTCTGATTTGTCATTTTTAAATAAAGACCTTTATTGTTAGGCTCTGTGGCATCAGGGGAATGTACCATCTCTCCCTGATGCCACAGGCCTTACAGAGCAGAAACGAGCTGTGCCTTTAAATACCTGGCCAGCTCGTTAGGGCGAAGTGGCTACACCTGTGCCTTCCCTTATTTAAGGGATAGGTGCAGAGCTGTAGCCGTCGCACCTTCTGCTCATATTGGCTGATTCTTTTTTCTTTCTTTGAGTTTGTTTGACACTGCGGTGTCCTTTTATGTTTATTGTTTTTTTATTATCTTTAGGTTGTGCCGCCGCACTGTGCCGCCGCCGCCGTGCCGCTGCCGCCGGGCCACCGCTAGTGGGCGCCACCACGCCGCCGCCGCCGCCAAGCTGCCGCCAGAGTGCCGCAGCTGTCGTGCCGCCGCCGCCGCCTGGTGGTTGCTTTCAGGTCGCTGTCGGGCCGCTGCCGCCGAGCCGTCGAGCCGCCGTGCCGCCGCCACCTAGAGACCCCATGACTGCGCCCAGAGGAACGTGACCCCCTCCCAGCTACCGCTGGTGACAGCGTCACGTACCGCCCTCTGGAGCGCAGGAGCAAACGGCCACTTCCCAGCCACCCTGGCTGGTGACAGCGCCTTTGCTTTTAACTTTATAAATCCGCAAGTAAATCACACCCGGTGGATGGCATGGCGCTGACCAGCATTAACTGCTGGTGAGCGCCGTGCCATTTATCTACCGGCGGTGTCATCCCCCCTTCTTCGGCCAACAGCGCGAGGTTTCCCACCTCGCGAACCCGGTCGCTTCGCCTCTTTAGTGCTGGGAGCGGTTTTGCTTTCAGCGTTGCTGTGGCAGCGTGCTTAAGCTCCCAGCCTAGAGGTGAGCGACCAGGGTTCGCGCCTCGCGCTTTCCCTTTTTCCCTTTTATGTTTTTTCCCTTGTTTCTTTCAGTCTGGCGTCACCGGCTGCCTTCGGGATTCCCCGAAGTGTTTTTTGTTACTGTTATTCCTTTATTTTATTGTATATTACGTTTATGATTTTGTAAATAAAACCCTTTTTAGTTATACCTCCGCATCCCTGGGTCCTTCCTCCCCACATCATAACATTTATGTTGTTATTTTTCTATTATTTTAACTCTAGACTGTTATTAAACTAAATCCTTTTGTTTCCACAAAACAATTCAACTTCTTAATGATAGTACACCATCTGTAGATGTGACTCAGTTATTATCAAAACATTCTGATGTATCAATTTTTAAAAAAAAAAGGCTTTATAATCGTATTTTTCTATTATTTTCAATCTAGACTGTTTTTTAGAAAGAATTCTCTAGTTTCCACAGAATAATTCCACTTCATAATGATAGTACACCATCTGTAGTTTACACCTGGATAATATCAAGCAATTCTAATGTGTCATTTCTAAATAAAGGCCTTTATATTGCCACATTTCTAGTATTTTAACTCTAGACTGTTATAAAAAAAAATTCTCTAGTTTTCACACAATAATTCCACTTCATAATGATAGTAAACCATCTGTAGATGTCACTCAATTAATATCAAGCAAGGCCTTTATATTGCCACATTTTTATTATTTTCAATCTAGACTGTTATTAAAAAGAATTATCTACTTTCCACACAATAATTCCACTTCATAATGATAGTACAGGTACATCATCAGTAGATGTCACTTAGTAAATATCAAGCAATTCTGATTTGTCATTTATTAATGAAAAACTTTTATATTTTCACATTTCTATTAATTTAATTCTAGATTGTTATAAAAAAGAATTCTCTAGTTTCCACACAATAAATCCACTTCATAATGATAGTACACCATGTGTAGATGTCAATATCAAGCAATTCTGATTTGTCATTTCTAAATAAATGCCTTTTATATTGTAATATTTGTATTATTTTCACTCTAGATTGTTATGAAAAGGAATTCTTTAGTTTCCACAAAAGAATTCCACTTTGTTATGATAGAACACCATCTGTAGTTTACACTTAGTTAATATCAAGCAATTCTGATGTATCATTTCTAAAAAAAGGGTTTTATATTGTCACATTTCTATTATTTTAAATCTAGAATGTTATTAAAAAGAATTTACTAGTTTCCACAGAATAATTTCACTTCATAATGATAGTACACCATCTGTAGATGTCACTCAGTTTATATCAAGCAATTCTGATTCATCATTTCTAAATAAAAGTATGTTTTATTTTTACATTTTTTTACATTTAACTCTAGATTGTTATAAAAAAGAATTATCTAGTTTCCACAGAATAATTCCGCTCCAAAATGATAGTACACCATCTGTTGATGTCACTCAGTTAATATCAATCAATTCTGATGTATCATTTCTAAATTAAGGTCTTTATATTGTCATATTTAAATTATTTTTAAAATAGACAGTTATTAAAAATAATTCTCTAGTTTCCACAAAATAATTTCACTTCATAATGATAGTACACCATCTGTAGATGTCACTCAGTTATTTTCAAGCAATTCTGATGTATCATTTCTAAATATAGGCCTTTATATTGCCACATTTCTATTATTTTGAATCTAGACTGTTTTTAAAAAGAATTCTCTAGTTTCCACAGGACAATTCTACTTCATAATGATAGGACTCCATCTGCAGATGTAATTAAGTTAAAATCAAGCAATTCTGATTTGTCATTTCTAAATTAATGCCTTTATATAGTCAAATTTAAATTATTTTTATACAGTTATTAAAAGAATTATCTAGTTTCCAAACAATAATTCCACTTCATAATGATAGTACCCCATCTGTAGATGTCACTCAGTTAATATCAAGCAATTCTGATTTGTCGTTTCTATATAAAAGCCTTTATATTGTCAAATTTCCATTATTTTAAATCTAGACTGTTATTAAAAAGAATTCTCTAGTTTCCACAGAATATTTCCACTTCATAATGATAGTACACCATCTGTAGATTTCACTCAGTTAATATCAAGCAATTCTGATGCGTCATTTCTAAATAAAAGCGTTTATATTGTCACATTTTTTTTTAAATCTAGGCTGTTATTAAAAAGAAATCTTTAATTTTCACAAAGTAATTCCACTTTACAATGCCTGTACACCATCTCTAGATATCACTCAGTTAATATCAAGCAATTCTAATGAATCATTTTTAAATAAAGGCCTTTTATATTATAATAATTCTATTATTTTAATTCTAGACTGTTTTAAAAAAGAATTATCTAGTTTCCACAAAGAAATTCCACTTCATAATGATAGTACACCATCTTTTGTTTACACTTAGATAATTTCAAGCAATTCTGATGTGTAGTTTCTAAATAAATCATTTATATTGCATAATTTCTATTATTTTAAATCTAGACTCTTATTAAAAAGAATTATCTAGTTTCCACAGAAAAAATCCACTTCATAATTATAGTACACCATCTGTATAGGTCACTTAGTTAATATCAAGCAATTATGATGCATCATTTATAAATAAAGGCCTTTATATTGTCACATTTCTATTATTTTAACTGTAGACTGTTATTAAAAGGACTTCTCTAGTTTCCACACAATAATTCCACTTCATAATGATAGTACATCATCTTTAGATTTCAATCAGTTATAAACAAGCAATTCTGATGTGTCATTTCTAAATAAAGGACTATATATTGCCATATTTCTAGTATTTTAACTTGAGACTGTTATTTAAAAAATTCTCTAGTTTCCACACATTAATTCCACTTCATAATGATAGTACACCATCTGTAGATGTCAGTCAGTTAATATCAAGCAATTCTGATTTTTCATTTCTAAATAAAAGTCTTTTATATTTTCACATTTCTATTATTTTAAATCTAGACTGTTATTAAAAAGAATTCTTTAATTTTCACAAAATAATTCCACTTTTTAATGATAGTACACCATCTGTAGATATTACTCAGTTAATATCAAGCAATTCTGATGTATCATTTTAAAATAAAGGCTTTTTTATATTATAATAATTATATTATTTTAACTCTGGACTGTTTTTAAAAATAATTTTCTAGTTTCCACAAAATAATTCCATTTCATAATGATAGTACACCATCTGTTGTTTACACTTAGATTAATCCTTTATATTGCATTATTTACATCATTTTAACTCTAGACTCTTATTAAAAAGAATTATCTTTTTTCCACAAAATAATTCCACTTCATAATTATAGTTCACCATCTGTATATGTAACTCAGTTAATATCAAGCAATTCTGATGCATTATTTCTAAATAAAGGCCTTTATATTGCCACATTTCTATTATTTTAACTCTAGACTGTTATTAAAAGGAATTATCTAGCTTCCACACAATACTTTCACTTCAAAATGATAGTACACCATCTGTATATGTAACTCAGTTATAATCAAGCAATTCTGATGTGTCATTTCCAAATAAAGTCCTTTATATTGCCACATTTCTATTATTTTAACTCTAGACTGTTATTAAAAAGAATTCTCTAGTTTCCACATAAGATTTCCACTTAATAATGACAGTACACCAACTGTAGTTTACACTTAGTTACCATCAAGCAATTCTGATGTGTCATTTCTAAATAAAGGCCTTTAAATTGTCACATTTCTATTATTTTAACTCTAGACTGTTATTGAAAAGAATTCTCTAATTTTCACAAAATAATTTTAATTCAAAATGATAGTACACCATTTGTAGATGTCACTCAGTTAATATCAAGCAAATCTGATGTGTCATTTTTAAATAAAGGCCTTATATATTGTCAAATTTCGATTATTTTAAATCTAGACTGTAATTACAAGTGATTCTCTAGTTTCCACACAATAATTCCACTTCAGAATGATAGTACACCATCTGTAGATGTCACTCAGTTAATATCAAGCAATTCTACTGTGACATTTTTAAATAAAGGCCTTTATATTGCCACATTTTTATTATTTTAACTCAAGACTGTTATTAAAAAGAATTCTCTAGTTTCCACACAAAAATTCCATTTCATAATGATAGAACACCATCTGTAGATGTCACTCAGTTAATATCAAGCAATGCTGATGTATCATTTTTAAACAACGGCTTTTAATATTATAATAATTCTATTATTTTAACTCTGGACTGTTTTTAAAAAGAATTCTCTAATTTCCACAGAATAATTCCACTTCATAATTATAGTACACCATCTGTATAGGTCACTTAGTTAATATCAAGCAATTATGATGCATCATTTATAAATAAAGGCCTTTATATTGTCACATTTCTATTATTTTAACTGTAGACTGTTATTAAAAGGACTTCTCTAGTTTCCACACAATAATTCCACTTCATAATGATAGTACATCATCTTTAGATTTCAATCAGTTATAAACAAGCAATTCTGATGTGTCATTTCTAAATAAAGGACTATATATTGCCATATTTCTAGTATTTTAACTTGAGACTGTTATTTAAAAAATTCTCTAGTTTCCACACATTAATTCCACTTCATAATGATAGTACACCATCTGTAGATGTCAGTCAGTTAATATCAAGCAATTCTGATTTTTCATTTCTAAATAAAAGTCTTTTATATTGCCACATTTCTATTATTTTAAATCTAGACTGTTATTAAAAAGAATTCTTTAATTTTCACAAAATAATTCCACTTTTTAATGATAGTACACCATCTGTAGATATTACTCAGTTAATATCAAGCAATTCTGATGTATCATTTTAAAATAAAGGCTTTTTTATATTATAATAATTATATTATTTTAACTCTGGACTGTTTTTAAAAATAATTTTCTAGTTTCCACAAAATAATTCCATTTCATAATGATAGTACACCATCTGTTGTTTACACTTAGATAATTTCAAGCAATTATGATGTGCCATTTCTGAATTAATCCTTTATATTGCATTATTTACATCATTTTAACTCTAGACTCTTATTAAAAAGAATTATCTTTTTTCCACAAAATAATTCCACTTCATAATTATAGTTCACCATCTGTATATGTAACTCAGTTAATATCAAGCAATTCTGATGCATTATTTCTAAATAAAGGCCTTTATATTGCCACATTTCTATTATTTTAACTCTAGACTGTTATTAAAAGGAATTATCTAGCTTCCACACAATACTTTCACTTCAAAATGATAGTACACCATCTGTATATGTAACTCAGTTATAATCAAGCAATTCTGATGTGTCATTTCCAAATAAAGTCCTTTATATTGCCACATTTCTATTATTTTAACTCTAGACTGTTATTAAAAAGAATTCTCTAGTTTCCACATAAGATTTCCACTTAATAATGACAGTACACCAACTGTAGTTTACACTTAGTTACCATCAAGCAATTCTGATGTGTCATTTCTAAATAAAGGCCTTTAAATTGTCACATTTCTATTATTTTAACTCTAGACTGTTATTGAAAAGAATTCTCTAATTTTCACAAAATAATTTTAATTCAAAATGATAGTACACCATTTGTAGATGTCACTCAGTTAATATCAAGCAAATCTGATGTGTCATTTTTAAATAAAGGCCTTATATATTGTCAAATTTCGATTATTTTAAATCTAGACTGTAATTACAAGTGATTCTCTAGTTTCCACACAATAATTCCACTTCAGAATGATAGTACACCATCTGTAGATGTCACTCAGTTAATATCAAGCAATTCTACTGTGACATTTTTAAATAAAGGCCTTTATATTGCCACATTTTTATTATTTTAACTCAAGACTGTTATTAAAAAGAATTCTCTAGTTTCCACACAAAAATTCCATTTCATAATGATAGAACACCATCTGTAGATGTCACTCAGTTAATATCAAGCAATGCTGATGTATCATTTTTAAACAACGGCTTTTAATATTATAATAATTCTATTATTTTAACTCTGGACTGTTTTTAAAAAGAATTCTCTAATTTCCACAGAATAATTCCACTTCATAATGATAGTACACCATCTGTAGTTTACACTTAAATAGTTTCAAGCAATTCTGATATGTCATTGCTAAATAAAAACCTTTATATTGCATAATTTCTATTATTTTAACTCTATACTGTTATTAAAAAGAATTCTCTAGTTTCCACAGAAAAATTCCACTTCATAATGATAGTACACCATCTGTAGATGTCACTCAGTTAATATCAAGCAATTCTGATGCATCATTTCTAAATAAAGGCCTTTATATTGTCACATTTCTATTATTTTAACTCAAGACTGTTATTAAAAAGAATTCTCTAGTTTCCACACAATAATTTAACTTCTTAATGATAGTACACAATCTTTAGATGTCAATCAGTTATAATCAAGCAATTCTGATGTGTCATTTCTAAATAAAGTCCTTTATATTTCCACATTTCTATTTTTTTTAAATCTAGACTGTTATTAAAATAAATACTTTTGTTTCCACAAAACAATTCCACTTCATAATAATAGTACAGCATCTGTAGATGTCACTCAGTTAATATCAAAACATTCTGATGTATCAATATAAAAAAAGCCTTAATATTGTTATTTTTCTATTATTTTCAATCTAGATTGTTATTAAAAGAATTATCTAGATTCCACAGGACATTTCAATTTTTAAATGATAGTACACCATCTGTAGATGTCACTCAGTTAATATCAAGAGTTTCTGATGTATCATTTTAAAATAAAGGCCTTTTATATTGTAATAATTCTATTATTTTTGATCTATACTGTTATTAAAAGGAATTTTCTAGTTTCCACACAACAATTGCACATCATAGTTATAGTACACCATCGGTAGATTTTAAAAAATTAATATCAAGAAGTTCTGATGTGTAATTTCTAAATAAAGGCCTTTATATTGCCACATTTCTATTATTTTAACTCAAGACTGTTATTAAAAATAATTTTCTACTTTCCAGACAAAATAATTATTTCCACTTTATAATGATAGTACACCATCTGTAGATGTTACTCAGTTAATATCAAGCAATTCTGATGTATCATTTTTAAATAAAGGCCTTTTAAATTGTAATAATTCCATTATTTTACCTCAAGACTGTTATTAAGAAGAATTATCTTGTTTCCACAGAAAAATTCCACTTCATAATGATATTACACTATCTGTAGTTTACACCTAGATAATATCAAGCAATTCTGATGTGTCATTTTTAAATAAAGGCCTTTATATTGCCACATTTCTATTATTTTAACTCTAGACTGTTATTAAAAGGAATTCTCTAGCTTCCACACAATACTTTCACTTCAAAATGATAGTACACCATTTGTATATGTAACTCAGTTAATATCAAGTAGTTCTGATAGAGAATTAAAAAAATATAAATTTGGCAATATAAAGGCTTTTATTTAAAAATGCCACATCAGAATTGCTTGATATTGACTGAGTGAAATCTACAGATGGTGTACTATCATTATGAAGTGGAATTGTTTTGTGGAAACTAGAGAATTCTTTTTAATAACAGTCTAGATTGAAAATAATACAAATATTACAATATAAAAGGCATTTATTTTGATATGACAAATCAGAATTGCTTGATATTAACTAAGTGACATCTACAGATTGTGTACTATCATTATGAATTGGAATCGTTATGTGGAAACTAGAGGATTCCTTTTAATATTAGTCTAGATATAAAATAATGGAAATTTGACAATGTAAAGGCCTTTATCTAAAAATGGCAAATCAGAATTACTTGATATTAACTGAGTGACATCTACAGTTGGTGTACTATCATTAGGAAGTGGAATTATTATGTGGAAACTAGATAATTATTTTTAATAACAGTCTAGATAGAAAATAATAGAAAAATAACAATATAATGGCTTTTATTTAACTCTTGTATTGTGTTAGAAAGCTGCCCACACCTTTAGTGTTAGCGGGTCAAATTTGACCCGATTTAAATCAGCCTGAAAATACTCAAAAACAATAGTTATCATCCAATTTTGTTTCTCACCTCATAGCTAACTTAGTTTGTATTTAAATCCATGTAAACACTGTTTTCAATTTTCTTTTTTTGGCTCCATAAACTTTTCATCTCACAATATACCACTCATTTTCAATAAAAAAAAAAACTGTTTAAATTCACTATAGTGAAGAAACAATGTAAGGATATTATCTGAGTCTAGTAGACTAATATCAGCGCACACTGAGCAAAAAATTGCTTGTTTTTTTTTTCTTTTTTATCTAAACATTATTATCTATAGTGACATCAGTGCTGCTACGGGTCAATTTTGACCCGTATAGATTTTTTCACTTTTTCATAAAACCAACTTTATTTTACTCAGAATAGCAGGTGTAAATTGAAAATTAACTATAAATTGAACATTGAACAATATTTTGTGTGTGCATGTGTGTGTGCATGTGCGTGTGTGTGTTGTTTACATGCATATATCACAGTATGAGATTGTTTTAGTGTGCTCCTTGCAGATGTGTTTCTTACATGTGTGGCAAGTGGTGCTAGTTTTTCTGTCCTTGTTGAAGGGGCAGGACTGACACCCTTTTCTCTTGTTCCCCCTGGCATCGCCTGTCTGGTTCCTTGTGCAGGATGCTGGTGTGGGTGTAGCCTGAAGCTCTCTCACCAAATTGACAGAGGCTTGGGTTCGGGGCTTGGGTTCGGGGCAGCCGCTGGTGTCTTTCAATGTGGGGATATACCAGAGTCCTCCCCAACTCCTCCACAAGGGGCAACAAAAGACTGGGAAAGTTGAGGAATGCTCAAAAAACACCTGTTTGGAACATTCCACAGGTGAACAGGTTAATTGGAAACAGCTAAATGTCATGATTGGGTATAAGGGAGCATCCCCGAAAGGCTCAGAAAGGTTCACCACTTTGTGAACAACTGCGTGAGCAAATAGTCCAACAGTTTAAGAACAACGTTTCTCAACATGCAATTGCAAGGAATTTAGGGATTTCATCATCTACAGTCCATAATATCATCAAAAGATTCAGAGAATCTGGAGAAATCTGTGCAAGTAAGCGGCAAGGCGGAAAACCAACATTGAATGCCCGTGACCTTCGATCCCTAGGCGGCACTGCATTAAAAACCGACATCATTCTGTAACGGATATTACCACATGGGCTCAGGAACATTTCAGAAAACCATTGTCGGTGAACACAGTTCATCGCTCCATCTACAACTGCAAGTTAAAACTCTACCATGCAAAGCAAAAGCCATATATCAACAACACCCAGAAACGCCGCCAGCTTCTCTGGGCCCGAGCTCATCTGAGATGGACTGACGCAAGGTGGAAAAGTGTCCTGTGGTCTGACGAGTCCACATTTCAAATTGTTTTTGGAAATCATGGACGTTGTGTCCTCCGGGCCAAAGAGGAAAAGGACTGTCCGGATTGTTATCAGCGCAAAGTTCAAAAGCCAGCATCTCTGATGGTATGGGGGTGTGTTAGTGCCCATGGCATAGGTAACTTGCACATAATTAATGCTGAAAGGTACATACAGGCTTTGGAGCAACATATGCTGCCATCCAAGCAACGTCTTTTTCAAGGACGACCCTGCTTATTTCAGCAAGACAATGCCAAGCCCATCCTGCACGTGTTACAACAGCGTGGCTTTGTAGTAAAAGAGTGTGGGTACTAGACATTATGAAGCGCAAAATATGACAATGGAGACCCCGGACTGTTGAGCAACTGAAGTTGTACATCAAGCAAGAATGGGAAAGAATTCCACTTACAAAGCTTCAACAATTAGTGTCCTCAGTTCCCAAACGCTTATTGAGTGTTGTTAAAAGGAAAGGTGATGTAACTTCTTTGGAACGTGTTGCAGGCATCAAATTCAAAATGAGTGAACATTTGCAAAAAACAATAAAGTTTATCAGTTTGAACATTAAATATCTTGTCTTTGTAGTGTATTCAATTGAATATGGGTTGAAAAGGATTTGCAAATCATCGTATTCTGTTTATATTTATGTTTTACACAACGTCCCAACTTCATTGGAATTGGGGTTGTAGAAAAAAACCAATATAAAGGCCTTCATTTAAAAATGATACATCAGAATGTTTTGATATTAACTGAGTCACATCTACAGATGGTGTACTATCATTATGAAGTGGAATTATTCTGTGGATACAAGAGGATTCTTTTTAATTATAGTCTAGATTAAAAATTATAGAAATTTGACAATATAAAGGCTTTTATTTAAAATGACACATCAGAATTGCTTGATATTGACTAAGTGAAATCTACTGATGGTGTACTATCATTATGAAGTGGAATTGTTTTGTGGAAACTAGAGAATTCTTTTTAATAACAGTCTAGAGTGAAAATAATACAAATATTACAATATAAAAGGCATTTATTTAGAAATGACGAATCAGAATTGCTTGATATTGACTGAGTGACATCTACAGATGGTGTCCTATCATTATGAAGAGGAATTATTCTGTGGAATTATCCTTTTTATAACAATCTAGAATGAAATTAATAGAAATGTGAAAATATAAAAGGCCTTAATTTAAAAAATGATATATCAGAATGTCTTGATATTAACTGAGTGACATCTACAGATGGTTTACTATCATTATAAAGTGGAATTATTTTGTGGAAACTAGAGAATTATTTTTAATAACAGTCTAGAGTTAAAATAATAGAAATGTGGAAATATAAAGGCCTTTATTTAGAAATGATACATTAGAATTGCTTGATATTAACTGAGTGACATCTACAGATGGTGTACTATCATTACAAAGTGAAATTGTTGTGTGGAAACAAGTAGAGTCCTTTTAAGAACATTAAAAATTCAAGAGCTAAGATTAAATTTTAGTTGACTTTAAATTTAAAGTAAAATCATAATGTCAGGTTATTAGCAACTCTTTTTTTCAAAGCTTGAAATTGTATCCCAAATACAGTTTGCAGGAAGAAATTGCTTTATTTAATTATTCAAGTTTTCATTATTCATGCATTCAATTTAAGTGATATATTTCTATATATTTGTAACCGATATATTTTTATATTTTTAACTGATATATTCATAGATTTTAACTGATATATTTATATATTTTTAACTGATATATTTTTAACTGATGTAGTCACGTTCACGTCGTCAGTGACTTTTTTTTGTATCAGTTTTACCAGACGCTATTACCGTAATGTTTAGTATACGCACGTCCTTAGAAACAACATGGGGGCTGATTTGACTGAGCATTTTGAAGTGGAGGCTGGCTTGACTGCAGTACGCGGCCGCTGAGTAAGAAATGCGGTGAAGCTTTATATCCGAATCATCAGCCAAGTGATTTGACCTCCATATCAGACTCAACAACAGAGAACAGAGGCTTCAGAGTCAGAGAAGAGGTGAGTTCACTCAATATGATGAAACAATTCATTTAGCTTGTGCTAGATTTGGTTTTAGATTTGGATATTTATAAATATTCATCTTTGTAAGGGACCGTCTGCAAATAACACTTTTTAAACGTTCTAGTAATGCCAAACTAAGTAAGTTCTCATAAAGCAAATTCATAAGAAACTCTGTTTTGGAAGTTTTCTTAAAAAACAATAAATAAAATTACTTTATTGTTTTGATGGCTGTAGTTGCTCCACATTGGTGTGTCACTACGTTAGATTATTTTAGGTCGAATTACATGGAACTAAGAGATTTGTTTTCTTTTTAGAAAAAAAAAATCACTAAAATAGCTACATGTTTTTATTTCTCATTCTGATTGCTAACTGCATGAGCTGTCTCACACCGCACTGTGGGTATTCTGTAACATCACTCTTCCCTATGTAGGTTATCTTAATAAGTAAAATAAAATATATAGATTCATTTTATATACACAATCATAAACAAGCTGCTGCACATGGAAAGCTAAAGACTTACAGTCTAACATTTCAAAATCTGTCTCAGTGGTCATTCTAACTTAGTCACTTGCACTATTAAAGTTTGTTTATTCCTTTTATTACAGAAAAGTTATGTAATTCATTATAGATTGAGACAAAGCTCTTTTTGAGTAACTCTTCTCTAAATATTTGATTGTATTGTGTGAATTGCTATAGACTGGTTTTGAAACTAAATTCAATTTTTGTGTTTTCAGTATTGAACTTTTGATGGCATGTGGAAAAAAAACTGGTTTCACCAAAGTTGCATGAGGGCCAGAAACTAAGTGGCTTTATGATTCCCAAGATATTTACATCAAAGGCAGTGTACATTAGACCATTAAGCAGTCTTCCATTTCCGGTAAGTTTTTTAAAAATAATGTAAGCAGTATGTTTATTTTGCAATTGTAGCATATAGTTTTCATGGTTTGGCAATGGGCTAAACACTAACATTTTCTAAATGCATTGTGTGTGTGTGTTTGTTTTGTTTCTTTTTAGTTTGACACCACAGATTTAGAGGACAGTTGTGTGGAGGTTGACACTACAACAGCATCTAGTGACCACAGAACTACCACTGGCCGTCACACCAGTCATTGTATGACTACAAGGGCTAGGGATCCACCTGAGTGACAGATTATTTGCTGTTGAGACTGTTCTGAAATATTTGGTTTCTGCATGCAACAATATATAAGAAACATTTATTTGCCTGGGACAAGATCTTTGTTAACTAGTCTAATAGTGATTTCCAGATCTGTATGTAACCTGGTAATAAATAACTAAATATTAAATGCGGTGTCCTGATTTTTTTCACATGACTGCATTGTTCTATTTAATAAATATACTTTATAAACTTTTAATTACTATCACAAATAACTCTAATAACCATAACTAATTGGGAGTTTGAACATTGTAAATTTGGGTCAAGCAGTTGCAGGCGACGTCTCATATGCCAGCCCTTTATTCTGATGTTGGCAATATATTTTTTGGCAACTCATTTCAAGAGACAAACAGTAGGTAAATAGTTCATGTAGTATATTGTACTGAGGGCAACCAGGATGACCAGTTCTGATTGTTGGAGGTACACTTGGAGTAAATATATCCCTATGTCTAATTTTCACAGATCTTGAGTTTTCATATGAATTTATTAGGGAACAAAAACATGCATACAGTGCCTCCAGTGCACCCAAACTTCCTTGGCTGTCACTTCCTTCTAATTAAAAAAGTTAGAAATTGTCAGTGTTTATCCATTAAGCTCACAAAATAATATTTCCAAAATCATGCTGTGATTTTATTCATTTATTTCCACAAATTAAAAGCTCAACAAAGGTGTAATCATTGTTAAAAGCTCTGCAGCCAGGGAGTATGAAGGTGTGTGAGAGGGAGTATGATAGTATGTGAGAGGGAGTATGCAAGTGTGTGAGAGGGAGTATGATAGTGTGTGAGAGGGAGTATGATAGTATGTGAGAGGGAGTATGCTAGTGTGTGAGAGGGAGTATGATAGTGTGTGAGAGGGAGTATGGTATTATCTAAGAGGGAGTATGATAGTGTGTGACAGGGAGTATGCTAGTGTGTGAGAGGGAGTATGATAGTATGTGAGAGGGAGTATGATAGTATGTGAGAGGGAGTATGATAGTGTGTGAGAGAGTTTAATAGTGCATGCAAGAGGGGTTGATCATGCATATGTAAGAAATTGACAGTGTGTAAGTGAGAATGCAGCTAAGAATTATGGCCTACACGGCCTCTCATAGAATACTTTAAATGCTATTGAAGTTACTAATATGCTGAATACTTTAAATGCTATTGAAGTTACTAATATGCTGAATACTTTAAATGCTATTGAAGTCATGAATAAAAATCAGTTTTTTTTATTATTTAATATAAGGTAAAAGTGTCAGTGTAAGAGTTGTAGTGTGTAATGTGGGTTACACTTGATAAAATGCATTTGGAGCAATTTGATAAATATTTTAAAAGCTATTGAAGTTACTAATATGCTGAATACTTTAAATGCTATTGAATTTACTAATACATTTGATAAATTACAACTTGTTTTGGAGCAATTTGATGAATATTTTAAAAGCTAATGAAATTATTAATATGCTGAATACTTTAAATGCTTTTGAATTCATTAATAAAAATCTTTTTTTTATTATCTAATACAGGGTAAAAGTGTCAGTATAAGAGTTGTAGTATGTAATGTGGCTTACACTTGATAAAATACAACTTGTTTTGGGACTGATGTCTAGATTGATATAGATACTGTATCTGTTTAGGCTGCTGTTTCTTACAGTGACAAATGTTTTACATTTCTTAAGGTTGCTTTATTTTGATTTGTTCAAAGTTATCACGTTTTTTTCAGCCATATTTTAATAGTGATTTTCATTTTTTTTTTTTATATTTTATCACAACAAACAGATGGCACTGTTATTTATAAATATGATCCGACGTAGGTAAATAGTAAGTGTTAACCAAATATGCTGTCTTTGTTGCTTGTATTCATTTACATTGATGCGGTGGGTGCACCATTGACTGAGTAACAAAACTATGAACACCACACAAAAGGTTAATATTATTATCTAAAGTAGAAAAGTTGACCTAATAAAAAAATAAAATATAAACCTGACTAAAGCCTTAAGCCATCTTTCCGACTGTGCGTTCATTCCCGACAGTCACCTGTCACCACTACCCAAATACTCACATCCACAATAGCTGATGGAAAGGTACATTCACCCATCTCGAGCAGAAATACACCCAGGGCCTCACAGACTTTCTGTGTAGATTTTGTCAGGCTGGTTTGAAAATATTCTGTTTTAAGCACCACTGGCACCCTGTAGTTCTTTTTAACATGAAGTACAAGAAACATACAAGCTTCCCACTGGAGTGCCTAAAACAAGTAAAACTTTTATAAAGAAATAACACAGTATGTGATAACATTGATTTAGTTTTTGGTCATGCTTAAAACTGTAAGTTTGAATCTTCCCTAATGAGTAAGTGTGAGGGCTTCTCTAAAACAGCCAGGTAATTAATAATAAAAGTAAAGGAAATTTGTGAAACATTAACATCTGACCTTGTTAAAAACTAATATTATTAAATATTGTTGTTCAAAATGTTCTTTTGTATCCTAATTTCTAAAGAGATAAATTAATATTATTATTATTATTATTATTATTATTATTATTATTTATGTAATGCATTTTTTCCTGTTTTTTGTAGTTGTATCCAATTACCCAATTGCCTTTTGTTTCCTCTACTGCTGCTAACACTTCTAACACAATATGTGTGCAGCAGCCGGCCACTTCATTTGACCTGCAAGCAGGTTCATATGGAGATCCATATCACGCACTGATATCCATTATCCCCCATCTCTGTGCAGACTTCATCAATCAGCCAGCACTTGAGTAGTCATGAGGAATCCTTTCCAGTAATCCCACCATCTGACAAACCAATCATTGTCATAACGGTAGCCTGGTGGTAGCAGAGCTGAAAACTTGCTCCTCAAGATGTCAGCTCAGCCATTATTATTATTAGTAGTATAGTAGTAGCAGTATTATACTGTAAAATAATAATAATAAAAACAACAACAACACCTAGTATAATAATAATAATAATAATAACAACAACAACAACAACAACAACAACAACAACAACAACACCTAGAAATGTAAAAATGGACAATTTGGTAAAATTAAGTTCTGTAAATCAATAATTTTCTGTTTTACAAAACATGTTACTTGATATGTTTTCGTGGCAATAGCTAGAATAATAACAAGATTTAGATATTGTTTACTAGATACATGATCTTAAATGACAGAATATTATAATTCTTTGCCATTAGTACATGGACGTCCCTGGAAAAGATGATGTCTTGAAGGCAGCACATGTTGCTCTAAGATCTTTATGTAATTTTCTGCATTAATGCTGCCATCATAAAAGTGTAAATGACCTTTGGCAAGTGCACTGACACAGCCTCATACCATGACAGACCCTGGATTTTGGACTTGTTGCTGATAACAGTCTGGATGGTCCTTTTGTCTTTGGTCCAGAGCACACAGTGTCTATTTTTTCCAAAAAAAGACCTGGAATGCTGATTTATCTGACCACAACCTAGATGCCTCTAAGCCCAGAGAAGTTGACGCCATCTCTGTACATGGTTAACATAAGGCTTCTTTTTTGCACAGTAAGGTTTTAAGTGGCATTTGTGCATGTAACTCCATATTGTAGTGCTTGACAAAAGTTTGCCAAAGTAATCCCTCACCCATGTGGTTATATCAGCTATTGTTGAGTGGCGGTTCTTGATGCAGTGCCGTCTGATGGATCGAGGATCACGGGCATTCAGCTTAAGCTTGCACCCTTGGCCTTAACGCACTGAAATTCCTCCTCATTCCTCGAATCATTTAATGACATTATGCACTGTAGAGGGAGAAATATGCAAATCCCTTCCAATCTTCCTTTATCTTCCTCTGATCATCTTTGCTCATCAAAGACTCAGCCTTTCCTGGATGCTGCTTTTGTACCAAAGCATGATTACAATCACCTGTCATTACTAGCCCTAAATTCCCCCTGTCCCAACTTTTTTTTGAATGTGTTGCAGGCCTGAAATGCAGGAATGGAGGTATATTAACAAATGAAATAAAGTTGAGCAGATAAAACATAAAATATCTTGGGTTCAAACTGTCTGCAATCAAATAAAAGGAACACTGCATTTTTATTTTATTTGCATTTTCCATGCTGTCCCAACTTTTTCTGATTTGGGGTTGTAGATACATAATATTTTTCATTGTCATTAGTGTAACAATAGTTGAGGAATTTGTATGAAATACTTTTAAGGTTATAATGATGCATCTTTGGAGTTTAAATAGATCCCAACACTAGACTAGAAAACAAGGAGGTAGAGTACAAATAAATAAATATCACTAACAACCAAGCTCTAAAAAGTACAAAAACAACACATTCTGTGCTTTGTAGTGTTGATAGCAGTCTGTCACATCCTCAACCTAAAAACAAATCCTCCAAATATAAATTATACATGATATGAATGTACCAAATATATGATATATCTAGCTTAGATAGCTTGGTTCTATCTTTACCATGCTTACTTTGTTTTATTATGTATTGTCCTTGCGGTACTACAATGGTTCCTCAGCGTGCAAGTGAGCATAACACTAGCTTCTCACATGAATAATTTTAATGTGTGTGTGAAATGGGGTTCACAAAACAAAAACATTGAAATGGGTTCCTATTATTCAAGCAAATTCGTCCAGCTGGTCCTGTTGGCTACCACCCATGAGAGTGGAACAACAGGGCTGACCTTTAATGGGCTGTAAAACCCAAGGTCATCTCCAAGAACTCACTCATGCAGCCATTCCAAACTGTTTCCACACTGTTTAGAAGAAATATACATATCTGTTTAACAGATATACTAAATACAACCCCAAATCAGAAAAAGTTGGGACAGTATGGAAAATGTAAATGAAATAAAAATGCAGTGTTCCTTACATTTATTTGATTGCAGACAGTTTAAACCTAAGATATTTCATGTTTTATCTGCTCAACTTCATTTAATTTGTTAATATACCTCCATTCCTGCATTTCAGGCCTGCAACACATTCCAAAAAAAGTTGGGACGGGGGCAGTTTAGGGCTAGTAATTAGGTGAAAAAGCTAAATAATTATGTGATTCCAAACAGGTGATGTTAACAGGTGATTGTAATCATGGTTTGGTATAAAAGCAGCATCCAGGAAAGTTTGAATCTTTGATGAGCAAAGATGATCAGAGAATCTCCAGTTTGTCAACAAATGGGTGAGAAAATTATTGAAATGTTTAAAAACAATGTACCTCAAAGAAAGATTGGAAGGGATTTGCATATTTCTCCCTCTACAGTGCATAATATCATTAAATGATTCAAGGAATAGGGCAGTGATGGCTTAGTGGTTAAGGTACTGGACTAGTAAACAGAGAATGCCGGTTCAAGCCCCGCCACCACCAAGTTGTCACTGTTGGGTCCCTGAGCAAGGCCCTTAGCCCTTAATTGCTCTTCGTGTTCAGCTCATTGTGTAAGTCGCTTTGGATAAAAGCGTCTGCTAAATGCTGAAAATGTAAAAAAATGTAAAGGGAATTGGGAGAAATTTCAGTTTATAAAGGCCAAGGGTGTCAAGCTTAAGCTGAATGCCCGTTATCTTCGGCCCCTCAGACGGCACTGCATCAAGAACCGCCACTCAACAATAGCTGATATAACCACATGGGTAAGGGATTACTTTGGCAAACCTTTGTCAAACACTACAATACAGAGTTACATGCACAAATTACACTTAAAACTTTACTGTGCAAAAAAAGAAGCCTTTTGTTAACTAGTCCAGAAGTGGTGTCGACTTCACTGGGCTCGGAGGCATCTAGGATGGACCATCACTCAGTAGAAATGTGTATTGTGGTCAGATGAATCAGCATTCCAGGTCTTTTTTTAAAAAAGTGGACGCCGTGTGCTCCAGACCAAAGACGAAACGGACCATCCAAACTGTTATCAGCAACAAGTCCAAAAGAAGTATTAATTGGATAAGTATTTCTTGTTTGTTTGTTTGTTTATTAGGATTTCAATGTCATGTTTTACACTTTGGTGATAAGTATTTCTTGAAGAAGTATTAATTAAAGAAGTATTAATTGAAGAAGTATTAATTAGATAAGTATTTCTTAAAGAAGTATTAATTAAAGAAGTATTAATGGAAGAAATATTAATTGGATAAGTATTTCTAAAAGAAGTATTAATTAAAGAAGTATTAATAAAAGACGTATTAATTGGATAAGTAATTCTTGAAGAAGTATTAATTAAAGAAGTATTAATTGAAGAAGTATTAATTGGATAAGTATTTCTTGAAGAAGCAATAATTAAAGAAGTATTAATTGGATAAGTATTTCTTGAAGAAGTATTAATTAAAGAAGTATTAATTGAAGCAGTATTAGTTGGATAAGTATTTCTTGAAGAAGTATTAATTAAAGAAGTATTAATTGGATAAGTATTTCTTGAAGAAGCAATAATTAAAGAAGTATTAATTGGATAAGTATTTCTTGAAGAAGTATTAATTAAAGAAGTATTAATTGAAGCAGTATTAGTTGGATAAGTATTTCTTGAAGAAGTATTAATTAAAGAAGTATTAATTGAATAAGTATTTTTAAAAAAGCATTAATTGAAGCAGTATTAATTGGATAAGAATTTCTTGAAGAAGTATTAATTAAAGAAGTATTAATTGGATAAGTATTTTTAAAAAAGTATTAATTAAAGAAGTATTAATTGGATGAGTATTTCTTAAAGAATTATTAATTAAAGAAGTATTAATAGAAGAAATATTAATTAAAGAAGTAATAATTGGATAAGTATTTCTTGTTTGTTTGTTTGTT
The DNA here is from genome assembly GCF_030014385.1 of Trichomycterus rosablanca. NCBI lineage: Eukaryota > Metazoa > Chordata > Actinopteri > Siluriformes > Trichomycteridae > Trichomycterus > Trichomycterus rosablanca. Next base: position 27,605,249 of record NC_085999.1, read on the forward strand.
TATTAGGATTTCAATGTCATGTTTTACACTTTGGTGATAAGCATTTCTTGAAGAAGTATTAATTAAAGAAGTATTAATTGAAGATGTTTTAATTGGATAATTATTTCTTGAAGAAGTATTAATTGAAGAAGTATTAATTAGATAGATATTTCTTAAAGAAGTATTAATTAAATAAGTATTAATTGGATAAGTATTTCTTAAAGAAGTATTAATTAAAGAAGTATTAATTAAAGAAGTATTAATTGAAGAAGTATTAATTAGGTAAGTATTAATAGAAAAAGTATTAATTGGAGAAGTATTTCTTGAAAAAGTATTAATTAAAGAAGTATTAATTGGATAAGTATTTCTTGAAGAAGTATTAATTAAAGAAGTATTAATTGAAGAAGTTTTAATTGGATAATTATTTCTTGAAGTATTAATTAAATAAGTATTTCTTAAAGAAGTATTAATTAAAGAAGTATTAATGGAAGAAATATTAATTGGATAAGTATTTCTTAAAGAAGTATTAATTAAAGAAGTATTAATAAAAGAAGTATTAATAAAAGAAGTATTAATAAAAGAAGTATTAATTGGATAAGTAATTCTTGAAGAAGTATTAATTAAAGAAGTATTAATTGAAGAAGTATTAATTGGATAAGTATTTCTTGAAGAAGCAATAATTAAAGAAGTATTAATTGGATAAGTATTTCTTGAAGAAGTATTAATTAAAGAAGTATTAATTGAAGCAGTATTAGTTGGATAAGTATTTCTTGAAGAAGTATTAATTAAAGAAGTATTAATTGGATAAGTATTTTAAAAAAAGCATTAATTGAAGCAGTATTAATTGGATAAGTATTTCTTGAAGAAGTATTAATTAAAGAAGTATTAATTGGATACGTATTTTTAAAAAAGTATTAATTAAAGAAGTATTAATTGGATGAGTATTTCTTAAAGAATTATTAATTAAAGAAGTATTAATAGAAGAAATATTAATTAAAGAAGTAATAATTGGATAAGTATTTCTTAAAGAAGTATTAATTAAAGAAGTATTAATAAAAGAAGTATTAATTAGATAAGTAATTCTTGAAGAAGAATTAATTAAAGAAGTATTAATTGAAGAAGTATTAATTGGATAAGTATTTCTTGAAGAAGCAATAATTAAAGAAGTATTAATTGGATAAGTATTTCTTGAAGAAGTATTAATTAAAGAAGTATTAATTGAAGCAGTATTAATTGGATAAGTATTTCTTGAAGAAGTATTAATTAAAGAAGTATTAATTAGATAAGTATTTCTTAAAGAATTATGAATTAATTAAGTATTAATAGAAGAAATATTAATTGGATAAGTATATCTTGAAGAAGTATTAATTAAAGAAGTATTAATTGGATAAGTATTTCTTGTTTGTTTGTTTGTTTATTAGGATTTTAATGTCATGTTTTACACTTTGGTGATAAGCATTTCTTGAAGAAGTATTAAGTAAAGAAGTATTAATTGAAGAAGTATTAATTGAAGAAGTATTAATTGAAGAAGTATTAATTAGGTAAGTATTAATAGAAGAAGTATTAATTGGATAATTTTTTCTTGAAGAAGTATTAATTGAAGAAGTATTAATTAAATAAGTATTAATTGGATAAGTATTTCTTAAAGAAGTATTAATTAAAGAAGTATTACTTAAAGAAGTATTAATTGAAGAAGTATTATTTGAAGAAGTATTAATTTGGTAAGTATTAATACAAAAAGTATTAATTGGAGAAGTATTTCTTAAAAAAGTATTAATTAAAGAAGTATTAATTGGATAAGTATTTCTTGAAGAAGTATTAATTGAAGAAGTATTAATTGGATAAGTATTTCTTAAAGAAGTATTAATTAAAGAAGTATTAATTGGATAAATATCGATTAAAGAAGTATTAATTGAAGAAGTATTAATTGAATAAGCATTTCTTGAATAAGTATTAATTTAAGAAGTATTAATTAAAAAAGTATTAATTGAATAAGTATTAATTAAAGAAGTATTAACTGAGTAAGTATTTCTTGAAGAAATATTATTTAAAGAAGTATCAATTGAAGAAGTATTACTTAAAGAGATATTAATTAAAGAAGTATTCCTTGGAAACTAAAACAGAAGGAAAATCAAACAGTATGCAGGAGATAAAGAAATCAAACTTTCAGATATTCCAGCAATAGTGCAAAATGCAAATCAGATTAACCCCTGCCCTTTGATAAGCACAATCTGTAGAGCATTAGTAAATCATCTTAGACATTTTTGACTCTCAGAGCCTGAGAACATTGAAATTAAGCTGTTCCTCCATTCCATGACATCCATTCAAATCTCAAATAAAAAGAGAGTCTAAAATAATGGCATATTCGTCCCCTATAGTTCTTTTGATCCCACACACAATAGTCTGGAACAGATCAATAGTGGACCCTGATATTAACTGACCCAGAGGCCACTAGATATGGTCATTTTTTTGTCCTCTTCACATTCTTTTCATTTTTCCACCCATTGAGCTTGATATCGCTTTTAAGCTGTCAGCGAGAGAGAGACAAAGACCACGTTAAACTACAAGGAGCTAAATTAACAGTGGCAAGGTGATTGCTTTTGCTCAGTGAACCATGTGAATATAGCTAATGATTTTCAGCTTTCGAATGAACCAAAAACCTCCTCATCAATGGCGCCACGCCAAACGACTTTCTCGAAGGCCGATTGAAAAAGCACAAACCTTGTCAAGGCCTTTCCGTTATCGGAGCGACCAAGGAAATAGGATTTGCGGGGCATGACGGGCGTCTTCATCTTCTTGTCTTTCTTTCCTCTGGTCGTCTTGCTTTTGTTTTTACAGCTTTTGTTCATTGCGCTTTCGCTTTGGCTTTCAGCCGGGCGGAACATTCTAGACGTTTTTCAATCACCGAAAAACAAAGTAAATTAATCATTTACAAAAGGTACATTATTTTCTTCTGACGGAGCAGGTATCTTGATTCCTGGACTGAAATTGGCAAATAATTTTCAGAGTTGCAAAAGAAAAGCATTAAAAAAAAAAACCCTGCAAGTAAAAGTTATAACAGTTCCAGTCTTGACTGCCTCCTGAAACCAGAACACATGATTCTTATGTTCTGTTTGTGTGTCACGCCCCTTCAGTTCTGATAACACATGGGCTAAGTATTTTGCTTGTATTCACACCCCCTCTGTCTCCGCCCCTGCCTCCTGATTTGTCCTAATGTCGATAAGCCCCAGTTGTTCCTTGTGTTTCAATGATTGTCTTGTGTATAAGTTACCCTTGTTTCCTTGCCCCTTATATTAAAGGCTGTAATTTTAGTACAAAGATAGTCTTAATAATGTGGCCTGATTTTTGATATTCCTAGCCTAGCCTAGCTTAGCCTTAGTCCTTGTTCTGACTTTATTGTTGTTCTGTCTTAGTTTGGTAATTTGTCTCGAGACTTAATCCTAGTGCCATCTTTGTTTAGTCCTAGTCATTGTTTTGTGATGACCTTGTTTTACTCCTTTACTCCTTGTGTCTCCGTTAGCCTAGCCATTAGCATTAGTGTAGAAATTAGCATTTCTGATTTAGTCAAGTTTACAGTTTAGAATACTTTAGGGTTAGCATTTAACATTAGCATAGATGGTCCTTGTTCTTAGTCTGTCTTGTTTGTTGTCCACAGTGTTTTGTCTTGTTTCTTATTTTTCTGTAAATAAAGGCCAAATATGTTGACGTCTCTGACATCTCAGACACTTCTTTTTTTTCTGGTTCATTTGACCAACAATAAGGTTTGAGAAGCCAATTATAGAAAAGGGACTTCTTGCTTGCATGGCAGACTTCAAACCCCTGACCATGTATAACTAGTTTTGAACTTAATTTGTTAAAGTAACTGTAGTCATGGTGCAAAATGCTAATCAGATTAGCACCCTCCTCTGAGTGGGCACAATTCACACAGCAATAGTAAATCAGCTTAGCCTATTTTTGTAACTCAGAGCCTGAGAACATTGAAATAAAACTGTTCCTCAATTCCATGACATCTATTCATTCATTGGGTGTTTTTTACCACTTTATCCTGGTCAGGGTGAAAGGTGGGAAACACCCAGGACAGGATGCTAGTCCAGCACAGAGCAAACACTCACACTCCAAATGGCCTGACTGCATCTTTGAATTTGTGGGAGGGAACCCATGTGGACACAGCAAACTTAAAACAGATAAGACCCTGGCCACTCGGCCAGGAATTTATACTCAGGCACTTCTTGCTGTGAGGTGACAGGATATCCAGTGAATGTACAGTGTGTAGGTCTTTTGATCAAACACACACACTACTCTGGAACAGATCAATAGGGGATTGCTATTCTTATTAGCTTATCCAGAGGCCACTAGATATGGTCATTTTCCCCACCTTTCCACCCATTGAGCTTGATATCGCATTGAAGCTGTCAGCAAGAAAGAGACAATGACAACGTTAAACTGCAGGGAGCTAAATTAACAGTGGCAGGGTGATTGTATTTTTTCAGTGGACCATATAATTATAGTTAATGATTTTTTTTGTCTTAGAACGAACCAAAAATCAATTATACAACATTGACTTGCATGGTAGCATTTGACCTAATGACCATGTAAAGCTTGCTTGATTGTGGAAAAAATCTGATTCTGCTTGGTCAAAAGCTTAGACAAAAGCTGGTTAGCTTTTATAAATTCACCATTAAGAAAGAAATATAAAGCTTGTCACTCATTTACCAAAACAAGGTCGTCTTTGATTATGCGCATAAGATATCATAGATTCTGTTCCATTTCCAACTATGAGTAGCTTGAATGATATTTTGACTTAATCTGAGGGTAGCCTAACATAACATATTCGCCGGAAAACTCAGCACAGAAAGGACCCGGACCGCCCCACCCGGGGATCAAACCCAGGACCTTCTTGCTGTGAGGCGACAGTGCTACCCACTTTAATTATTTGACCAACAATAAGGTTTGAGAAGCCAATTATAGAAAATGAACTTCTTGCTTGCATGGCAGAGTTCAAACTCATGACCATGTATAACTCGCTTTGAACTTTTTTTGTTTAAGTAACTAGTCATGGTGCAAAATGCTAATCAGATTAGTACTCTCCTCTTAGTAGGCACAATTCACACAGCAATAGTAAATCAGCTTAGACTATATTTGTAACTCAGAGCCTGAATGAACATTGAAATAAAGCTGTTCTCCATTCCATTCCATGACATCCATTTATTTATTTATTCATTGTCTGTTTCACCACTGTTTTATTCTGGACAAGGTCATGGTGGGACTGATTAAATGGGAAAAGAAAGGGTAGGAAACTGACCCAGAGGCCACTAGATATTTTAGGTCATTTTTTACCCTTCCACCCATTGAGCTTAATATCATGTTTAAGCTGTCAGCAAAAAAGAGACAAAGACAACGTTAAACTACAAGGGGCTAAATTAACAGTAGCAGGATAATTACTTTTTTAGTAGACCATGTGAAAATAGTTAATGATTTTTAGTTTTTGATTGAAACAAAAATCAATTATAGAACATTGAATTATTTATTGCATGGCAGCCTTCAATCCCAAGGCCATGGACTGTGAACAGAATCACCTGTACTCCAGCAGCCTACTCAGCTTCAGCTGAATTCAACCAGCTGTAATCACATTAGTAACACAATTACTGTGAAAAAGTATTTGCTCCCTTGTATGAATAAATAAATAAAACTAGTCCAACTCTAATTAGCTTAAAAGATAATTAAAATTAAATAATAAAAATTAAATAATTAATAATTACAAATAAAAAAAATTATAAATATATTTTAAATTATTTTATTTATTTATGTTTTTTTTTTTACAAAATTCTTTTTAAATGTATTGTTTTTCGTACACATTATTATTTTGGGGACAACGAGGTGGCAGAGCTTGTAGGTATTCAAATTCTGACACTGTCTTGCATGTTCTCTGTGTCAATATGGACTTTCTTCATGCAATCTCTTTTCCTTCCACACCCCAAAAGTGCACAAAAGTTGGATTGGCCACTAGTGGTAACTGAGTGAGTAAAGAACTTGCTTTCTGTACTGATTATTTACCTTACTGGCCACAATGATAACCAAGGCTTTAGGATAAAGGAGACTGTCTTCACTTGGACATGTTGGGGTTTTATACATACACACTGTGTACATGATCATAAATACACTATACTGGATGCATTAACAAAAAACAGATTACACCAACCATGAAAGTGAAAAAAAAAAAAACGTCAAAGTGTCACCTGGCTGGTGGAGAAGAACATTCATTCAGCTGTGAATGTAATTAAAGGACTCTGTCAGGCTTCACCTGACAGTTTTTGATATATGGACTATATGTCTTACTATGTGACAATCATCTATGATATGACATGCCCCAAAAAAGTTTTCACTATTTAGTTAAGAGAACGTTGCTGGTGTCAGGTACTGACTGTTTGATGACACGGCTTAGCTTGTAATCGATGCTTCAATTCATTTCAGAGGTGTTTAAGGTAGAGGCCATTGCTTCTTGGCTTTATGGACCTTGCTTTGTGCACAGTCATGGTAAAACAAAAAAATTATCTTTCCCAAACTGTTGCCACAAAGATTACAACATTGATTTTAATGCATTTTCTCAATTTTTCTCCAAATTTTTTAGCGCGTCCAATTTTTACCCTATTGCGTTATGCTTCCTCTCTACTGGTGCTGACCACCGCCCCTGATTGAGGAGAATGAACTGACACATGTCCCCTCCGACACGTGAGCAGTAGCCGACTGCATTTTTTTCACCTGCACCAGCCGAATTCATATGCGAATTAGTCCTGTGTACGGAGAGAGACACCCTGATCAACGCATTATTCCTCGACTCTGTGCAGACGCCATCAACCAGCCAGCAGAGGTCATAATTGCATCAGTTATGAGGTCCCTATCTGACTCCCACCCTGTATGAACAACAAGCCAATAGTTTTTTATTTAATAATTTTACCAAACCTTCTTTATGTAAACACACTTGGTGCATTAAAATGAATCACATTTTGCAATCTGTTAGTTATCCAGAGGGTCTTCTAATCCTCTGGTTTTGGCTAGCCTCTATCTAGACAGGTTCTAGATGTACTCATTTGCTCTTTATCGCTTTTTAAATGATCAGTATTGTTTCTTGGGATAATATACAGGTGTGGCAGTAATATGGAATAGACCAGGGTTTTTTAAATTGTTGTTATGTGTGTGTCTAGTATCTTCATTTGCGGCATTTAGCGGAAGCTTTTATCCAAAGCGACATACAACTATGATTCAATACAATTTGAGGAATTGAGGGTTAAGGGCCTTGCTCAGTGACCCAGCAGTGGCAACCTGGTGATGCTGGGGCTTGAACCGGCAACCTTATGGTTATTAGTCCAGTACCTTAACCGCTAAGCTACCATTGCCCAAGAATGTATATATACATTTGTGGAATTTAGCAGATGCAGGGCCCAACAATGGCAACTTGGTGGTGGTGTGGCTTGAACCAGCAACCTTCTGATTACTAGTCCACTACCACTGTCTTACTATCTTAAGTTTAATTCTTAGAGAAACGCAGTCGCATTGCATTCTTATATTTATGTTTAACTTCTTAGGCGGTACAATGGTTTGGTGGGTAGCACTATCACCTCACAGCAAGAAGGTCCTGGGTTCGATCCCCAGGTGGAGCGGTTCAGGTCCTTTCTGTGCGGAGTTTGCATGTTCTCCCCATGTCTGCTTGGGGGTTCTCCGGTTTCCTCACACAGTCAAAAAACATGCAGTCAGGTTAATTGGAGACCTTGAATTGCCCTATAGGTGAATGGGTGGGTATGTGTGTCTGCGATTCTGTTCTATATACAGAAAATAATTCATATTAAGAAAGGTACTTCAAGTAAGTAAGTCAATTTTTTGAAGCCTTTACATCACAACTTATTTATCAAAATGGGGCTCCTATCTCAAAGAAGGCCCTAGATGACAGTTACGCAATGACAAGGCCAGCAGTGCTCAAACAAACATTGAACAATAGCAGTTCTGAGGCATGCTTGTGCTGGTTTGGTTTACAGTAAGCTGCATTCACAAATGCAGTCCATTATAGCATAACACAGTCAATTTCTAATGGAACTAACTGTAACCTTGAGAATAATATAAAAAATAATATAAAATGTACAACCACAGTAACCATTCGCAAAAGAAAATTGATATTTATAGGGTTTATATGTGTGTGTTGCAGCATGGACTCCACTAGACCCCTGAAGGTGTGCTGTGGTGTCTGGCACCAAGATGTTAGCAGATTTTAACTCCTGTAAGTTGTGAGGTGGGGCCTCCATGGATCAGACATCCCACAGTAGATCATCTGTTGGATCGGACCACACGGGCCAGCCTTCGCTCCCCACGTGCATCAGTGAGCCTTGGCCACCCATGACCCTGTCACTGTTTTACCACTGTTCCTTCCTTGGACCACTTTTGATAGATACTGACCACTGCAGACCGGGAACACCCCACAAGAGCTGCAGTTTTGGAGATGCTCTGACCCAGCCGTCTAGCCATCACAATTTGGTCCTTGTCAAACTCACTCAAATCCTTATGCTTGCCCATTTCTCCTGCTTCTAACACATCAACTTTGAGGATAAAATGTACATACTGTATATATACTGTTTATATACATTCTCTTTAAATGTTATGGCTGCAACACATTCCATTAATAAAGGTGGGACAGGCACTCAGGTGGTGCAGCAAGAAAATACACTAGAACACCAGAGCAGACATCTCGAACCAGGTGCCTACATGAACAATGATTGGCGCATTGTTTGGGGGGGATTCCTCATAACTGATGCAGTTACAACCTCTGCTGGCTGATTAATGGCGCCTGCACAGAGATGGGGAATAATGGAGATCAGTGCATGACTCTCCATATGCAATACTGAGCAGCATATATGAAATCCACTTGTGTAGGTGAAAAGATGCAGTCGGCTACTGCACACGTGTCGGAGGGGGCGTGTGTTAGTTACGGCTCTCCTCGGTCAGGAGTGATTGGGAGGAATTGGGTGATTGAATAAGACTGGATTGGGAGGGAAATTAGGGTAAATGCAAAAATTAAAATGACCTTTTCTTTTAACGATGTCTATTAAAACTAATGTTTCCAATTACAGTATTAATGAACAACTTATACACTGCAAAAAATGATTTTTTGGCTTAGTAAATAGAGTGAAGATTTTTTAAGTACTTTATACAAGAATATTCTAGTAGTCTTTCTACTTAAGAATGTCACATATAATTTAGTGTGTTACTTGGTGTTTCTTTGTAACTATTTGTAATCAAATACATTAGTAAATTTTATTCTAAATACCAAGTAAATTAACTATGTTTTTTATTTCTTGGATTGAAGCAAAGCAAAACTAAAAACTTCTAGTAAATATTACTATATTCCACGCATGCGCATTGCCTGGCAAGTTCGGATATGTTTCACAGTGCAAAACGAGCTGCTGATTTTTTAATCTTCTCAAGTCTTCTCACCACAAAGTTTTTCGGTTGTTGAGGACATACTTTGGCCAAAGGGGACTGTTTTATGGTAAGTTGTCATTTTTTAAAGAAATTATATTACTGTGCCAGTTAATATTATAAATATTTAAAAAGTCGTTTAACTTTCTACACTATTGACTCCAAATTAGCGTCTGTTAGCATCGCAGAATTAATGTTATGTACAGTAGTTATATTAATCATGATAACTTGTTCCGTTTAATGTATGTGGGCTTAAAATGTTGGTTCTAAAATAGTTCTTTTGTCTCATGATTATGAAAGCCCATTTTGCTACTTAAATAATAAATCTGTCTGAGGCTGTATAGTCCCGGGTCTTTCAAATACAAATGTGCATTATTAGGCGACCTGTGAGCAAACCTTGAGAAAGTAAAATTAAATTATAATATGTAACATAACATTCTGAAGTCTACATAAACTTTATAATTATTAACTTATGTTATTTTTTTAATCTTTGTCTTAGGTGAAAGATGAGTTCAGGAGGAGAACTACAGTCCACCTGGAATGAGTGTTTCTCTTGCACTTTTACTTGCATCTATTTTTTATTTTTTACTGCAAGTTTTCAGAAATTTTTTTGAAAGATTGATATTTATTTTGTCTTTACACTGTGACACTGTTATAGTTTGTTTTCCATTTACAGTTCTTACTTTTGTGTGGCGAGTGAAACACACTATTTGAAAGACATTTTGTCCACTGAACTGTAAGTGAAAATGCATTTCCATTAATTGAGCAAAAGAAATAAAAAAGTTTGACAAAAAATGTTGTCTGTTATAGTGGCTTTTGTATATGGTAATCATTGATGTTGAATTGAAAAATTTAAAATTATTTGGCATTTTATAATATAGCATTTTAATAATATATAATATATATAATATAGCATTTTATAAGCCATGTTTTAATGATTTTCGTGCTGCAATGTTTAAGTAAAATCTACTAAGATACAGCTATTAAAATATACTTGAAGCAGTGTGTAGCAAAGTAACTTTTACTGAAGAATTTCTAGTAAATCCAGATAGAATTGTGAGTAACTTTTACTTGAATATATGGTCTGTTAAATTTACTAGCAGTTTGTACGTGGAAAAACTTTCCTAAGTTTTTTTAAGTAAATCTTACTCCACATTTTTTACAGTGTAATAATAAATCCAAAACTTGGATGAAGTTGGTGTGAATTCATTTATTAACATCTAAACTATTAATAGGAGAAAAGTTCTCTTTTACAAGGAAGAAAGCTCTACTGTTTCTGCATCTTCAAAGATGACAAGTGCAATCTGTAGGCACGGTGATGCACAGAAATATTAACTAAAATGACACTTTTAGTCGCAGGTTCCTGCCATAATTAATCTCCTGAAATGACAAATCTGTGCAGTGATTACATAACAGCATGCAGCCGTCAATATTTTTACATCTGACACAAAATTAGCTGACAGTAATTGAATACCTGACAAGCTAATCTACCTTAAAAATTATATTCAATCATAATCATAATCAATATTTTTTCCAGGCTATTTGTAGACATCATGAGTCCACAGTAAGAAAACTGTGGACTCATGAAATGTATCTGAAATGAGCAGGATAAGCACTTTCAATGTTAAAAAACTACTAATTAACCTTTTTATACATCAATAATTATCCATTAAAGTATTACAATGACCACATTTAGCCATATGAACAAAGAAAATACAGATCTGGAAACAGCCAACATAAGATAAAAATACAACCCCAAATCAGAAAAAGTTGGGACAGCATGGAAAATGCAAATAATAATATAAAAACACAGAGTTTCTTACATTTACTTTGACTTTTATTTGATTGCAGACTGAGATATTTCATGTTTTATCTGAACAACTTTATTTCATTTATTAATAAACATGCATTCCTGTATTTCAGGCCTGCAACACATTCCACAAAAAGTTGGGACAGTAAAGCATTTACCACTTTGTAATCTTGCCTTTCTTTTTCACCACACTTAAAAGACGTTTTGGCACTGAGGATACCAAGTGATTTAGTGTTTCAGCTTTTATTTTGTCCCATTCTTCCTGCAAACACGTCTTAAGATGTGTAACAGTACGGGGTCGTCATTGTCGCATTTTCCATTTCAAAATTCTCCACACATTCTCTATTGGGGACAGGTCAGGACTGCAGGCAGGCCAGTCCAGTACCCGTACCCTCTTCTTCTGCAGCCATGTCTTTGTAACGTGTGCAGCATGTGGTTTTGCATTGTCTTGTGGAAAAATGCATGGACGTCCCTGTAAAAGATGACGTCTTGAAGGCAGCATATGTTGCTCTAAGTTCTCAATGTAATTTTCTGCATTAATGCTGCCATCACAGAAGTGTAAATGACCTTTGCCAAAGGCTCTGACACAGCCCCATACCATGACACACCCTGGCTTTTGGAGTTGTTGCTGATAACAGTCTGGATGGTCCGTTTCGTCTTTGGTCCGGCGCACATGGCGTCCATTTTTTCCAAAAAATACCTGGAATGCTGATTCATCTGAGCACAATACACGTTTCCACTGTGTGATGGTCCATCCTAGGTGCCTCCAAGCCCAGAGAAGTCGACACTGCTTCTGGACATGGTTAACATAAGGCTTCTTTTTTGCACAGTTAAGTTTTAAGTGTAATTTGTGCATGTAACTCTGTATTGTAGTGCTTGACAAAGGTTTGCCAAAGTAATCCCTCACCCATGTGGTTATATCAGCTATTGTTGAGTGGTGGTTCTTGATGCAGTGGCATATGAGGGATCGAAGATCACGTGTATTTAGCTTAAGCTTGACACCCTTGTCCTTTAAGCACTGAAATGTCTCCTGATTCATTGAATCATTTAATGATATTATGCACTGTAGAGGGAGAAATATGCAAATCCCTTCCAATCTCTCTTTGAGGTACATTGTTTTTAAACATTTTAATAATTTTCTTACACATTTGTTGACAAACTGGAGATCCTCTGATCATCTTTGCTCATCAAGGAAGGATGCTGCTTTGGTACCAAACCATGATTACAATCACCTGTTTGGAACCACATTATTAATTAGATTTTCCCCTCATTACTAGCCCTAAATTGCCCCTGTGCCAACTTTTTCTGGAATGTGTTGCAGGCCTGAAATGCAGGAATGGAGGTATATTAACAAATGGAATTAAGTTGAGCAGATAAAACCTGAAATATTTTGGGTTCAAACTGTCTGCAATCAAATAAAAGTTAAAGTAAACCTTATTTTCTGCACGTCTGCATTTTTATTTTATTTGCATTTTCCATACTGTCCCAACTTATTCTTATTTGGGGTTGTACAATGCAGCTAAAAAAAAAAAAAAAAAAAAAAAAAAACTAAAAACACACAAATATCAGTATTCAGCTCATGTTTTCTCTCCTGTGTCATAAATTCACACCACAGGAGGCGAATACATCGTAGGCAGTCCTCGGGCTGAACGGAGTCGCAATGGAGAGTTGGCTTCGCCCATGTATCAGCCCACTCCTTTATTCAAGAAGGCCCCGAGCCCGTGAGGCGAGATCCATCTAGCTGAATTGGTGTGATAAACCAGCCTCGGGACTTACGTGACCATGATTGAATAGCACTCCCAACAGTCACACCTCATTCTTATTGAATCAAAATGTGTTTTTTTTTTATTTTTTTTTTTATTTTTTTTTTTCAACAAACACCCAGGGTAAAAATATAGACCACTTTCCATATGGTGCCGAAATGGAATCATGAAATGTAATTTATTCTAAAAACAAGGTATAAAAATAGTTAATGGCAGCAGTTTTATTATGTTCATTTATTTTTAAGTGTGAATTGAATTAGAATCAGAATTTTTATTTACTAGTACCAGGTGGACAAAAAATGTCAAGACATCTTACATCCACTAGACTAAATATAGAAACATACACCGATCAGCCATAACATTTTGACCACCTCCTTGCTTCTACACTCACTGTCCATTTTATCAGCTCCACTTACCAAATAGAAGCACTTTGTAGTTCTACAATTACTGATTATATTCCATTTGTTTATCTGCATGCTTTTTTAGCCTGCTTTCACCCTGTTCTTCAATAGTCAGGACCCCCACAGGACCACTGCAGAGTAGGTATTATTTAGGTGGTGGATCATTCTCAGCACTGCAGTGACACTAACACACCACCACCATGTCAGTGTGTGTTGTGCTGGTATGAGTGGATCAGACACAGCAGCGCTGCTGGAGTTTATAAATACCTTGTCCACTCTAATAGACACTCCTACCTAGTTGGTCCACCTTGTAGATGTAAAGTCAGAGTCGCTCATCTATTGCTGGGGTTTTAATGTTATGGCTCACGGGTGTATATACATGTACAGGTGTACGATACAACAAAATTATTTCTTCACATATCCCAGCTTGTTTGGGTCAGCCATTGAACTGTGCTTCTGGAAAAGAGAGGATTAAGGGACTTGCTCAAGGGCCCAGCAGTGGCAGAGCCGGGATTCGAATATATACTGCACCAAGTGCATGCGTGCATTGACTGCAGAGGAAAGTAAAAGTGTGAGAGGCACTTAAGGAAGATTATGGCATTGTGTATTCAGTGGTACATATGTATAGTATGTGTAATAAAGTGCATGTGCACGAGTTTGAAGGAGATGGATATGAGAAGGGTCCTTGTTTAGAAGAGTGATGGCCTGAGTGAAGAAGCTGTGGGGGTGGTGGTTTTCCATCTTGGTCTCCACTGAGATGGAAATCGCTGGAAAAGAGAGTGACCAAGATGTGAGGGATCTTCCTCGTCCTAGATTAGTAAACGTCTTCGAGGGTGGAGTGCCGACAGCAGATGATTTCCTCTGCACATCGCACTGTTCGCTCTAGCTTACACTTGGTGTGCAGAGACTCAGAGGCAACCAGACTGTTATGGAAAACGTGATGGAAGATGTGAAATTTTGATTGAGAGCTAGGTCAGCTCATGCAAGAGACCACACAAATGCTCTTTTGACTGGATTGGGCTGAATCATTTCCCTCAGATGAAGTTTAAAATTCGTGAAAGACCTTTTTAGAGAGGTGGAGGCTGGTGTAACTGCAAAGAGGGTGTCAACTCCATAATAGTTCCCATGGTGCAACAAACTCATGTTAGGTGTCCACATGCTTTTGGTACTTTTGGACATATGGTGCACAGTAGTACCTTGACGCTCAACGTCAATTGGTTCTGGGAGTGGTGTCAGTTTTTAAAGATGTTGAGTTTCTCGGTATTTTTTCCCATAAAGGTGTATGGGAAGCCTGTTAATGCGTTGTGTGGTCCTGTGGAACTGCATATAGTTTAGGCTAATGTAAAATAATGGGTTGTTTTTGACACTTATACACTAAAAAGAACACAAATATAATATAAAAACACCGAAATACAATTAAAAACAGTTAAATACAATTAAAAACAGTTAAATACAATAAAACCTGCACTTTATTTTCACTTCTTTATTGTTTCCTTATGCTTCTTAACTGTGGAAATGCTTGATCTTGGAATACCGTATTCCACTCAGTAAAGGTGCATTCACATAAGAAGTGACAAAACAGCTTTTGGGCTGGCTGTGTCATTATTTCATATGGAGTGTGGCAGTGCACAAAGAACTTATGAACTTATGAGCAGTAATAACTAGAGGTATAGTGTTCCTGTGTCGTCCTTTTAATACATTAAGTCACATTAAGCTTTTTTTTTATTATAAGCGTTTTACACTCTCGGAAAAACTAATTCTCACAATTTCTCAGCACCTTGAGCTATAACACAAGTTTAAAAGTGAAACGAGGAAAATCCAGCTAAACACAGACACATGTGGAGCTTTCAGAGTGAATTTGACGGTTATTCCACACAAATGCAGATTCGTCTCATATGCGCACTTTGATGACGTCTTACTGCACCAAGCCAAGCGCTGAACAAAGTAAAGTGTCTGTTCATTGTCAATTTAAAATAAATAATTACATAAAAAAAAAAAAAAAAAAGTGTGTCAAGTTTTAAAGATTTTAAGTTTAGGGGACATGGAGATATGAGGTACCACTGTACATAGTTGGCTTGGCAAAACACATTCGTGACACAGAAAAAAAGTGCCAAAGAAAAATTTGATTCACTACCTATGATTCTTTACTCTGCATACATCACCACCCTTTGATTTTTCATGTTGCAGATGTTATAATCCTCAAAGTGATGTGCTCATTGTAACCACCCACCACTTTTACAGGATTAAACTGCTCCACGTTGATCCTTTTACATGTAAGGGTTGTGGTTGTCATTACTTCCCTCAGTAATTACAGCCTTCATGAAGGGCAGTTTCTTCTTTATTGGGCTAAAAACCGAATGGATTCAGGCGTGTGGAAAGTGCATCTGCAGTGGAGGTCGTACAGTGGACACATCGCTGCCAGCCTTTGGATTGTCTGTTTAGTTATAATGGGAAAGAAAATTACAGCTTACTTTACATGATTAATACTTTTAAGGCAGAAAAGGCAAACAGTGTTAGCAATGAATGACAGCAAATAGGAACTAAAAGCAGCTATTTCTCCTGAACTCCTGAATTAAATGTGGACTACCAGTAGGCTTTCAAGTACAGGCTTCAACTTCAGATAGATAGATGTATGTATGTATGGATGGATGGATGGATGGATAGATAGATAAACCCAAGATATGACATATTCATCTGGTTAACTTCATTTAATTTAATACATCCATTCTTGCATTTCAGGTCTACAACACATTACAAAAAAAGTTGGGATTGTAAAGCATCTTCACCACACTTAAAATACATTTTGGCACCAAGGATACCAAGTGTTTTAGACGTTATTTTCTATTCTTCTTCCAAACACGTCTTAAGATGTGCAACAGTACGGGGTTGTCGTTGTTACAAAATTCTATTCTCTATTAGGGAGAAGTAAGGACTGCAGCCAGGCCAGCCCAGTACCTGTACCCTCTTCTTCTGTTTAAACGCCTTTGTAATGTGTGCAGCATGTGGTTTTGCATTGTCTTGTTGAAAAATGCTGGACGTCCCTGGAAAAGATGACGTCTTGAAGGCAGCACATGTTGCTCTAGGATCTCGATGTACTTTTCAGCATTAGTGTTGCCATCACAGAAGTGTAAATGACCTTTGCCAAGGGCACTGACACAGCCCCATGCCATGACAGATCCTGGCTTTTGGACTTGTTGCTGGATGGTTCTTTTCATCTTTGGTCTGGAGTGCTGATTTGTCCGAACTTAGTACACCTTCCACTGTGTGATGGTACATCCTAGATGCCCTTGAGCCCAAAGAACTTGATGTTGCTTCTGGACATGGTTAACATAAAGCTTCTTTTTTTGCACAGTAAAGTTTGAAGTGGCATTTGTGCACGTAACTCCGTATTGAAGTGCTTGACAAAGGTTTGCCGAAGTAATCCCTTGCCCATGTGGTTATATCAGCTATTGTTGAGTGGAGGTTCTTGAGGGATTAAAGACTACTCGTGCTCAGATTAGGCGTGTGCCCTTACCCTTTACGCACTGAAATTCCTCCAGATTCCTTGAATTGTTTGATAATATTTTGCACTGTAGAAGGAGAAATATGCAAATCCCTTCCAATCTTTCTTTGAGGATCACTGTTTTTAATTTACTTACTATAATGCTTTCTAAAGACTCAGCATCTTGCGCCTAATGCTTTTGTTCCAAATAATAATTACAATCACTTGTTTAAAGTCACATCATTATTTTTTTAACCCCATTTCTAGCCTAAATGGCCCCATCCCAGCATTTTTTAAATGTGTTGCCCTGTCCAGTGTGTGCGCAATGCAAAGTCCAAAAGACATACTTCCATACTCCAATGGCTTGCATAGAGTCCTGACCTCACCCACTTTAAACATTGTCGGATGAATTGGAATGATTATTACAAGCCAGAACTTCTCGTCCAACAACAGTACCTAGAATAAAAATAATCTCTTGACTAAGTGGACACCAGTTTCTACAGAATCACTCTATGACTACACTATATCTGGTAGAAAGCCATGCCTGAGGGATCAAGGTTGTTTAAGTCAACTTTACATTAACGGTCATGTTACTGACATAGGTCAGGTGTTTATATACTTTTGACCAAATAGTTTAAGAACTTAACTCCATAGGACAAACAGTAAAATAAAGTCGTATAAATGATTCATAAGCAGCTGGCCTTTTTGATGTCTTGCTTTCATGCCCCTGTGTTTGAACAGCATTGATTGTAGCTCTCGCTCTCTCTCAGCTGGCAGGCATTTATGGTAACGTCCCATTAACTACAGACCCACACACTGCCAGCGTTATGACACTAGTGGGAACGTGTTGACACAGCGATCAGAAACGGACATCAACATGCACTGAGGCGAGATTTCCCAGCTCGGAGCGTTGACCTATTTCAACAAAGCGCTGTTTCCACACCCCCAACCCCTTTTATAGAAAAGGTCAGAAAACACTAGAGGGATTGATCATGGTTTCAAAAGCACAAAAGAAACATCACTGATGATGCACCTCTCACCCAAGCTGGGTAGTTGATTGTTGGACATAAAGAGTTGAAAAATCAATTTGCAAGTTTCCTGTCTTGTTTACAAACATCAAAAGTGGAGCATGCTCGATATTGACAGATTCTAACAAATTGCTGCTTGGAGCCACAAGAAAGAATTAGCAGTTCAGCAGTTGCTTCTCAATATCTGCAGGACTTGAACCAATTACTCAAAAGATCACAACTGTCAATACAGAAGCTTTCTAAATTGCTTAGTAAGAAAATAATTAAACATAATGGAAATGGAAACATGATATATCCAAATGCTACTAACATTTTAAACACTCAGTAAATTGGATTTAATAATCTACAAGTGAAAAGTGGGCGGCACGGTGGCTAAGTGAGTAGCACTGTCGCCTCACAGCAAGAAAGTCCTGGGTTCGATCCCCAGGTGGGGCTGTTCTCCCCATGTCCTCGTGGGTTTCCTCCGGGTGCTTTGGTTTCCTCCCACAGTCCAAAGTCATGCAAGTGATATGAATTGAAGATACAAAATTGTCCATGACTGTGTTTGATATAACCTTGTGAACTGATTAACCTTGTGTAATGAGTAACTACCGTTCCTGTCATGAATGTAACCAAAGTGTAAAACATGACGTTAAAATCCTAATAAACAAACAAACAAGTGAAAAGTTCATGGAACCCTAAATTATATGTTACTGGCTCCACACAGGACAACTAGCACTTAGAGTTATAATAAGCAGGGTAAAAAAGAAAAAAAAATGCAGGATGATTATTTGGGTGGTGGATCATTCTCAGCGCTGCAGAGACACTGACATGGTGGTGGTGTGTTAGTGTGTGTTGTGCTGGTATGAGTGGATAAGACACAGCAATGCTGATGCAGTTTTTAAACACCTCACTGTCACTGCTGGACTGAGAATGGTCCCCCAACCAAAAATATCCAGCCAATAGCGCCCCATGGGCAGCGTCCTGTGACCACTGATGAAGATCTAGAAAATGACCAACTCAAACAGCAGCAATAGATGAGCGATTGTCTCTGACTTTACATCTACAAGGTGGACCAACTAGGAGTAGGAGTGTCTAATAGAGTGGACAGGGAATTTAAAAACCAGCACAACACACACTAACACACCACCACCATGTCCTTGTCACTGCAGTACTAAGAGTGATCCACCACCTAAATATTACCTGCTCTGTAGTGGTCCTGACCTTTGAAGAACAGGGTGAAAGCAGGCTAAAAGGTATGTAAATTGTAAACTACAAAGTGCTTCTATAAGGTAAGTGGAACTGATAAAATGGACAGTGTGTGTATAGAAACCAGGAGGTGTTTTTTTTATGTTATGGCTGATCAGTGTATATGCAGTTCCACGAGACCATGGAATGCATTAACAGGTTTCCCATACATCATTGTGAAAAAAACACCTTTTAAACTTGATGCCACTCCCAGAACCAATTGATGTTGAGTTTCAAGGTACCACTGTAAATAAATAAATAAAAAACTTAGATTTTGCTAACAGCTACCAGTTGACAGGGGTAAGCGTGAACCTCCTCTAAGACGTGTGAAGTCATTTATGGGTCAGGCTCAAACAAAGTCATTGTCAGGACCTAAGCTACTGTACCAAATTGCCTAGTGCATGATTATTAGGGGGAACTGGAATCAGCTACCCCCTCCCGGCAACGGCTCAAACTCTTCACCTTTGAAATATAGGGCAAATGATTTTCTGTTTCACCATTCTTACAGCCACTGTTACATATTAATACAGCTTTCTTGCAATGATGCCCACAAGAAATAAAAGGAAAAGTGCAAATACTGTTACTGAAAGAAATAAGACTAGGGATGTAACGATACAATCTACCAACGATACAATGTGATTCACGATACTGGGTTCTCTAAACGATTTTTTAAACAAAATTAAATTGAAGACAAATTATAAAAAAGTTTCCTTTTATTATTTCTCTCTAATGATCTTATCTTTTATTTATCTAAATAATGAATGCCCTTTTATTTTTGAGGTAGGTACAAACTCTTCAAAATAATGCTGCACATTTCCCTTTTTGTGTAAAAAAAACTGAAATGAAATAAATCCCACATTAAATAAATAAATGAGTAATACAAATAAAGAAAGTGTCCTCACATAAATAAATTTGGCTGGAAAATTCCAAAGCTGGCAACCCTGTAGTAACGTCAACCAGGCGAGGTAAATAGCGCCAGTGCCCTCTGCTGTTTAAAGTGAATATCGATTGATTATACATGTAAACCGATTTGAATCGTTACACTTGTGAATCGATTTTTACCTGTCTTGCTGTGCATCGTTACATCCTTAAATAAGAATGTAAAATTAGGCAATTTATTCTGTGAACATTCTAGAAGGATTGTCCCATTTTATGTCTTCTATTTTTCTTTTATTTTATTATTATTATTTTATTCAGTATGATTTTACATGCCGGCAAACTCTGTGTTTCCTAAGGTTGAAATACAATCAAACTTAATCCCATCCTAAACAGAATGCCATCCAGATAAATATTGTTAAAAGGGAGGCTAATTGAATTTTGAGACTGAGTAATGCATCTTTATCTCGCCTCTCTGTGGCGGTAGAAAGGTGCCATTGTCTGTGGATTAAACACTGTTGTCTCCTCCTGGACACTGCAGCCCTCTGGCTGTCTAACATGCTCAACAGAATCATTATTTTTGTAGGTCAGGAGGCCTAAAAAAACCTGATGGTGGTGCTAAACTTGTGTGTGCTGTCAAATGTGGTCCAGATTACATAATTAATGGTAATGGTAATGTAATTGTATGTCCCTTGAAGAAAACATTTGTTGTATATCATCAGTATTTAATATTGAATAAATGAGCAGGATTGTGATATGGAAATAGATTTCTGCATACATAAAGCTGAGCTCAAAAATCTACATTCTACAGCTGGAATTATTGTACAATTTCTGCAGCTGTTCTTTTTTTCCGACATCAAACAGTTTGATGGATCATATACTTTTTTTTTTTTTTTGCATTTCCCCCCCAATTTTTTCCCAATCTCGTCGTGTCCAATTACCCGATTGCATGACGCTTCCCCTCTACTGATGCTAACCTCCACTCCTGACTGAGGAGAGCCGTGACTAACATACGCCCCCTCCGACATGTGTGCAGTAGCCGACAGCATCTTTTCTCCTGCACGAGGCGAGTTCATATGTGGAACAGCTTTGTGCATAGAGAGTCACACCCTGATCTAACCCCTCCCTCCCCGGCTCTGTGCAGGTGCAATCAATCCGCCAGTAAACAGTACGTACCGGATTTGAGGCAGTGCGCACTGCTTGGCCGGTAAAGCAGTACACTCTTTCAGTACACAAGTGTTCAGTATGCATGCAACCTCGTACGTACTACGTCCACCATCTTAACAATGTCATGTGATGCACAAAGTCACATCGCCACAGTTGTTTTGTTGTTCTCCACAAAGCTTCTCATAACATTATTCAGGGTTGTACTTAATCATAACATGTTTAATGTTTGTCTTACTCCGCTTTGCGGCCATCTTTCTTCTTCGCTACGAACGCCTTTGCAGCTCCAGTTGAATTATGTGATAGATAAGCAGACCGTAAGTGTGCATTGTTTGCATACTCAAAAATGGCTGCCCCGGCCGCTCAGGTGGCGCAGCGGTAAAAAGAAACGCGCTGCAACCAGGGCTGGATTCTGAGAAGCGTGGTATCGAATCCAGCCTCGCTTTACCGGTTCGAAGCTGAGTGGCTATATGAGCAACGATTGGCCGGTTGCTCATGTGGGGGGTGGGACAAAGAACCGGATGTGGGTCTCTCTCTGTCAGAATGCGATTGCGTTCTCTGCCGGCTGATTGGAGGCGCTTACACAGAGATGGGAGAGGGTGCCCTTAGGGTGTGTCTCTCCGCATGCAACGCTAGGTGGCGCCAAAAACTCGTCGATGTGTGGGTGGCAAAGATGCATCTGGCTGCTGCTCGTGTTTCGGAGGGGATACGGGTTAGCTTCAATCACCTCCGTCAGGGCAGGGTTCGGCATAGACAGAGAGGAAGCACGATGCTAATTGAACAATTGGATGCGCTAAAAGGGGAGAAAAAGGGGTAAAAAAAAAAAATAAAATAAATAAATAAATAAAAAATGGCTGCCCAGGCAGTAGGTCATCCGGGAACTTTTCGCGTACAGTTTAATGAATACTACGTATTCAGACACACTACCCTCTCTAGCGTACTACTTTTGCATACTGTTCAGTATTGCAATTTTGGATGCAGCTTATGAGAAATCCCCTCCAGCACCCTCCCTGTGAATGAGCCAATCATTGTTTTTGTAGGCGCACAGCCTGTGGGTAGCAGAGCTGAGATTCGAACCGACGAGTTTGAGATGTCAGCTCTAGTGTTTCACCGCTGCGCCACCTGAGGGCCCAGAACATATTTTTTTTGTCCAAAAAATCCAAAAAATGTTTAGGTTTGTCCTGTGTATTTTTACTTACTGAAACTTGGATTATTATCTTGGTGGTCTGATTTGTTCTAATAATTCATCTGTTCATAACAGTGGATAACATTCTGCTTCCTTCTATTCTTTCTAAGTTTTGTTTTGAGAAAACACAACAAACCAAAGGAGAAAATCCATGACATTACATCAGCAGCACAACAGCAAAATGTAAACGTGGATCTAATATCAGTGTTATTTATGTTTGTAATGATCACACTCCGTCATGGTCACATGGTAAACAGGTCGACACAGATCTAACTCAGAGCTGTATCACAACAAGGAATTAGAAACCTGCCAGCAAATATTGATCTGTATAATTAGAATTAGCCACGCAAGAGAAGTTAATCATCTAAATAGCATGCTTTTGAATTTATGGCTATGTGTATTTATCATCTCTTTTAGAGATCAAATGCGAGACAAATCGTAGATTTCTTTTCTTTTTCTTTCGCGTAATACAAGGACAACCTTTGAAAGCCAATTCATCTTTACATTGTAAGCCTCGGTAACGAGATCCTTCACATTCATTTGCTTTCCGGATGGCACGCTTTATACCTTACCCTCGTCCTCTTTGACATTTCCATGCTCGAAGCATGACATTCACAGCCGTGCATTTTTATGCGCTGGGTAGATAGGATGCTCGCATGGGGGTTGAGAAGGTAAAGAAAAATTGCTTTTTTTAACATTTCCCTTGAATCTTGCCTCTATTTCCAGCTATTTGCTGGAGATTTCAATATTCGCTTTTCCAGCCCTGCCGAATGTTTAATCAGTTCTGAAAACGGCATCAATTATTTCTCCCCTACGCCTTTTCCATTCCAGTGCAGTTGTCAGATATAAAAAGACAGACTTAATAGAAAAGCTGTTTTACGCCCACACTATATGTCTTCAATTATATGGACTCTGAACATGAGCCTGCTGGACATCCTCGCCCTTTGTGGCCACAGCCATGAGACCTACAGCAAAGCTTTCCACCGGATTTTGGAGAGGTTTGGTCAAAGAAGCATTGGCAACATCAGACACTATTGTTGAATGAGAAGGCCTAGCAAACAAAGAACATTCCATTTCATCCCAAAGGTGTTCAATAAGGTTGCGGTCAGAGCTCTGATCCTTTACATGTACAGCATTTAGCTGATGCCTTCATCCGAAGCGACTTACAATTGAAACTGTATATATTGTAAACAATTGAGGGTTAAGGGCCTTGCTCAGAGGGCCCAACAGTGGCAACTAGGCAGATGTGGGGTTTGAACCAGTAACCTTCCAG
The DNA here is from genome assembly GCF_030014385.1 of Trichomycterus rosablanca. Lineage (NCBI taxonomy): Eukaryota > Metazoa > Chordata > Actinopteri > Siluriformes > Trichomycteridae > Trichomycterus > Trichomycterus rosablanca. The sequence goes on from NC_085999.1 coordinate 27,628,902, forward strand.
TTACTAATCCTGTACTTTAACCTCTGAGATCCCTGCAAATTTACACTTACAGCATTTAGCAGACGCCTTTATCCATAGTGACTTACAATTGAAACTGTATATATTGCGAGCACTCGAGAGTTAAGGGCCTTGCTCAGAGAACCCAACAGTGGCTACCTGGCAGATGTGGGGCTTAAACCAGTGACCCTCCAGGTACTAGTCCTGTACGTTAACCTCTGGAATGAATTTACATTTACAGCATTTAGCAGATGACTTACAATTTATCCAGATCTACTTACAATTATCACGGATAACAATTTGAGCAATTGAGGGTTAAGGGCCTTGCTCACAGGCCCGAACAGTGGCAAATAGGTGATGATGGGGCTTGTACCAGCAACCAAAATGCCACTGATGTTCCTTTACATCAAAATAGTCAAACCATGTCATTTTAGACCTTGTTTTTGGTGCTTTTTTCTTGTGTTTAACAATAAACAAAAGTATGTTTAGAGAAATACAGTCAAGGCAAAGCACATTTTAGCACATTTCAATACAGTTTACTTGTTAGGTGTGACCTGCGACCTCATTAAGATGTTTAAAACATTTCTAGTCGCACTGCCAGCAATTACACAACACATCTGACCACCTGCAACACGCTGAAGCATTTCACACATCTGATATTTGTTCAAAAGTACATAATAACAAAACGCCTACGATTAAACCATTGTACACTTAGCATAAAAGAAAGCAGAACAACGTGAAATAAAAGCAGGTGGCATAAAATTCTGAACGCTGAAATGCTGGGTTATTTTCATTCAGTAGTATTATGTAAATACTTCAATCTTTTATTGAGTACTAAACATCTATAGCTGTTACATGCACATACATCCTTGATAACCACAATTTGCTCACAGTTTAGGTCTCAAAGGACACTCCCCCACAGAAATGCACTGGCCAGATGTGTCTGTGCATAAAAAACAATTCTCCAGGTGTAAAGAGGCATGAGGATAGAACCACAGATGGATTCATTCAACCATTCAAGCTTAATTTCCCAAAGGATTGAGCTTCTGAAATAATATACTATAAAATAAATAAAATATAATATAAAAATAATATTAATAATAATAAACAGAGGGGTGGCTAAAGATGTGGAAAGTGTGAAGTGATCCAAAGCGGAGTCTTATTTAATGTGAAACACCTAATTAATGAGCTGATCATTCAGTAAAGTAAGCCACTGGTTTAAAATAAGTATTGAATACATTTAGGAATACATTTTATTTCTCTTTGAAAGTGATGTTTAGTTATCAGTGATCGTATAGGACTCTTTTTTTCTGCTAGATAAGAACCTAAGTACTTTGTCTCTGTCCTCCAGCACATTGGAGGATTATCAGCTTTTTTTTTTAATACATCATACACCGACAAGGCATAACATTATGAAAAACATTGATTATCTCTTCATCACAGCACCTGTTAGTAGGATATATTAGGCAGCAAGTGAACATTTTATCCTTTTGATGTGTTATAAGTAGAAAAAATGGGCAAGCATAAGGATTTAAGCGAGTTTGACAAGGGATGGCCTGACGACTGGGTCAGAGCATCTCCAAAACTGCAGCTCTTGTGGGGGTGTTCTCGATCTGCAGTGGTCAGTATCTAACAAAAGTGGTCCAAGGAAGGAAAAGTGGTAATCGGCGACAGGGTCATGGGCAGCCAAGGCTCATTAATGCATGATGAGCTACTGTAGCTCAAGAAGTTAATGCTGATTATGATAAAAAAAGGTGTCAGAACACACAGTGCATCGCAGTTTGTTGCGTATGGGGCTGCATAGCCACAGACCAGTCACGGTGCCCATGCTGACCTCTGTCTACCAACGAAAGTGCTAACAATGGGCACGTGAGCATCGGATCTGGACCACAAAGCAATGGAAGAAGGTGGCCTGGTCTGATGAATCATGTTTTCTTTTACATCACGTGGATGGCCGGGTGCGTGTGCGTCACTTACCTGGGGAACACATGGCACCGGGATGCACTATGGGAAGAAGACAAGCCAGCTGGGGCAGTGTGATGCTTTGGGCAATGTTCTGCTTGGAAACCTTGGGTCGTGCCAACCATGTGGATGTACTTTGAAATGTACCACCTACCTAAGCATTGTTGCAGACCATGTACACCCTTTCATGGAAACGGTATTCCCTGATAGCTGTGGCCTCTTTCAGCAGGATAATGCGCCCTGCCACAAAGCAAAGATGCTTCAGGAATGGTTTGAGGAGCACAACAACAAGTTTGAAGTGTTGACTTGACCTCCAAATTCCCCAGATCTCAATCCATTCGAGCATCTGTGGGATGTGCTGGACAAACAAGTCCGATCCATGGAGGCCACACCTCACAACTTACAGGAGTTAAAGGATCTGCTGCTAACATCTTGGTGCCAGATACCACAGCACACCTTCAGTGGTCTAGTGGAGTCCATGCCTTGATGGGTCAGGGATGTTTTTGCAGCAAAAGGGAGACCACGACAATATTAGGAAGGTGGTCATGCCTGATGTTATGCCTGATCGGTGTATTGTCTTTACATTTACATTTTCTGCATTTAGCAGACGCTCTTATCCAGAACGACTTACAGAAGTGCTTCCATAGTAAACATTTCATTTCTCAAGTTTTAGTAAACAACAGTCGAAGAACACAAATCTGCTGAAACCTGTTAGAACCAAAGTGGGCTTTTTTTTTTGGGGGGGGGGGGGGGGGGGGGGTGTTAGTAAATAAGTACAAGTCAGCTTAAGTGTTTAGTAAAAAGGTGGTTTTTAATCGTTTTTTAAAGACAGCAAGAGACTCAGATGTTCGGACAGACAGAGGAAGTTCATTCCACCACTTGGGTGCTAGAACAGAGAAGAGCCTTGATGCTTGTCTTCCTTTAGTCCTGGGTGGAGGCTCAAGTCGAGCAAGACTAGTGGCTCGGAGGTTGAGTTGTACAGAGCAGGGTTTGATTAGACCGCGAAGGTAGCTTGGGGCTGGTCCATTTTTGGCTTTGTAGGCGAGCATCAGTGTTTTAAACTGAATGCGTGCAGCTACAGGAAGCCAGTGAAGAGAACGCAGCATTACATCCTTAGCAGTGCTCTGAACACTGATCGGCTACGCGTGAGGTGTAAGGAAGGGGGTGTGATTTGGTAGATGGATGACCGAGGCCCTATAATAGATTGGTGTCCTGTCTGGTGTGTTTTACTTCATTAGGTCCAGTAATTCCAGAGAAATCAGACCCACTGCTACCCTGAGCAGAATAATGAGGTGGTAAAAGATGAGAATAAAATGAAGTAAAAAGGTCTCTTCACTTCTGCTGTCTGCTAAACACGGTGTGTAAATTATACAATTAGCAACCATGTAGTCAAAGCTTACAGATACAATTCATTCATTCATTCACTTATCCATCCATTTACCTGCTCTGGGACATAACGATGTTAAATTCATTACGCCTGTCTATCTCATGGCATATGTTTCTTTTTTATAACTTCATCATATGAATCCAAGCAGACATCTGTGGAATTACAGAGCAGAAAGTCGTAACACCACTAACAGATGCATTTCATTCAGTAATGATCTATTTCTTATCACAACTAAGCCATCATTATCTCGTTAAAAGTTTAATGATGCAAATCACTCCAGGCTCACGTTAGCAAAATTAGCACTCAAACTAGGAGTTCTCTAACGTGTCTCAGTATGTGATGTGCTTCGTTTATGCTTCAAACAGATGTATGCTCGTCTCTTCTTGATGACACTTGCTGAGTAGGTTAGCTGACTGCTTGAGTTTCCTGGTGTCAAAAGAACCTGTAGTATAAGGATGATCAATTGGTTTTTAATTAGCAGTTTCTTGGCCAAGTTATAATGTTTCACACTATACCATGCTGTGAGGATAATGGCCCTTAATGGTAAGTTGGCTAGTAGTGGAGATCAAAGCCAACTCCTGAGGCTTCAATCATACAGAGCATGAAATGATCAGAAATCTGGATGTACAGGTAGTTTTAATATGAAATTATATTTTGTCCTTACATAATAGGTAGGGATTTCCATGCAAATGTACATTTTCTGCATTTAGCAAGTGCTTCCACAGTAAACATTTATCTACTCTAGTTTAAGTAGACAACAGTCCAAAGATACAAATCTGCTGAAACCTGTTAGAACAAAGGTGGGTTTTTTTTTTTGATGTAATATATGACATATATGCCCCTATATCAATAATGGTTTTTCCACATATGTTACCTCTAAGGTGAAATATTATTGTAAAATACATGTATCCTTAACATTAAACATTAACAGCCATAACATTAAAACCACCTCCTGGTTTCTGCACACATTGTCCATTTTCTCAGCTTCACTTACCATATAGAAGCACTTTGTAGTTCTACAATTACTGACTGTAGCCTGCTTTTACCCTGTCCTTCAATGGTCAGGACCACCACAGAGCAGGTATTATTTGGGTGGTGGATCATTCTCAGCACTGCAGTGACACTGACTGGTGGTGGTGTGTTAGTGTGTGTTGTGCTGGTATGAGTGGATCAGACACAGCAGCACTGCTGGAGTTTCTAAATACCATGTCCACTCACTGTCCACTCTATTAGACACTCCTATCTAGTTGGTCCACCTTGTAGATGTAAAGTCAGAGACGATCGCTCATCTATTCTGATCGCTGCTGTTTGAGTTGGTCATCTTCTAGACCTTCATCAATGGTCACAGGACGCTGCCCACGGGGCAATGTTGGCTGGATGTTTTGGTGAGGTGTTTAAAAACTCCACTGCTGTGTCTTATCCACTCATACCAGCACAACACACACTAACACACTAACACACCACCATCATGTCAGTGTCACTGCAGTGCTGAGAATGATCCACCATCTAAATAATACCTGCTCTGTAGTGGTCCTGGGAGAGTCCTGAACATTGAAGAACAGAATGAAAGGGGGCTAACAAAGCATGTAGAGAAACAGATGGACTACAGTCAGTAATTGTAGAACTACAAAGTGCTTCTATATGGTAAGTGGAGCTGATAAAATGGACAGTGTGTAGAAACAAAGAGGTGGTTTTAATGTTATGGTTGATCGGTGTATGTAGATATAAATTTATAACATAAATTAAATATCGATATAACCTTGTGTCAACTGTGTAAACTTGCCTTGCCTTGTCTTGCCTTGCCTTGAGAAGTGATGAATCTTGTGTAATGAGTAACTACCGTTCCTGTCATGAATGTAACCAAAGTGTAAAAACGTGACGTTAAAATCCTAATAAACGAACAAACAAACATCACTTTTTGCTTACTAAGCTAACACAGTTAGCCTCATGCCATTCAAACTAATGGAATGAGGTGGCACCATGCACTAGCATGTCAACTAACATCACCCTACGTGTCCAGAAAATTGTCATTGACAAGTCTGAATTAGCAAATAAATGACACTTGTACACGTTTATACAAACTAAAAAATCAATGAGAATTTATTTACATTTAAAAAGAACTCAGTTTGTTGCTTCACATTCGTCCGCCATATTTGTAATTTTTGTGAGAAAAGTTGTGCCGCACTGAATGCTGGGATGGAGTTCACAAATTTGAGGTACCTTACTAGACAGCATTTTAAGGCATCTAAGAATTTGAACAGCCTTCTTCTCAGGAGCGCGTAGGATAATGTAAAATGTCATCTATGTAGAGAGCTCACTAGGTTTTCGAACACACCCATTTTCTTCAGTGAATATAATAATGATTTTCATTTTCACTGGCAGGTACATTTTTTTACAAATTAAAATGTCTAAAATAGTACAGAAAAGATTCTAAGCAAGACAAGCCTAGTATGTAAATTTAACATGGCACATCAGCCATGTATCATCACCATCATTGTGAAATACTGTGTAGGTAGCATTATACTATGTTTTTCTTAGGATGATTAAAAATGAAAGGTGCACAGTTCTGACGAATCTTAAACACAACCCCACTCCAATCCGCTATCTATCTATCTGTGTGTCTGTCTGTCTGTCTGTCTGTCTATTTATCTGTCTATCTGTATATCTATTTTTAACATTTATTTATTTACTTGTTCTACATGTCTGTGTCAATTATTTCTTTTTAATAATCATGGCATCCTTTTCAGGATGGCAGTAAGTCTGAGACCAGCCTTAAAGGATACCTAAAAAAGCACTACACTATGGAGAGGGTACCACACATTTCCCTAATCAATAACCTGCACCTGTGGTAAATTTAGAGCAGGCAACCTGGGCTATAAAAGTATTCAGGAGATTTACCCAGGAGTAAAACAAGTGGACCAGAAATAAAAACATAGACCCAGATTCCCAGGACTTATGTCTCAGAGTGGTACCCAGTCTACCAGCTGTGCCATTGTGATGTCTCCTATGCTTCAGTATTAACATTTTTAATTTCACTTCACATCAATGCAATTAGGACACAATCAGATTATAATGTTTATAAATATTTTTTAAGACATAATACCCCTAGTCCTAATGAAAATAAAAGATTTGATGTTTCAGTATTTAAGGGCTGACTGAAACACTGAGCCCTAGAGTCCTTTCTTGCTTCTGAGACTTTTAGTCCATTTTTAATGAACAGCTGTAATCGTGCTAAAAAACTAAAACTGGGGACACAAAAACCCCTTTCATTCCTTAATATTTGGCACTCTGACCCACAAGAGGGCCACAGACAGGCAGATGCACTACTCCCATTAGATGTTCCAGAAGCCTTCAGAATCATACCAGTCTCCTAGAGCAAACTGTTCAAACCTACCAGTGCACAATAAACAGCAGCTTTTACCTTCTACACAGACTCAAGAGAGAATGGCCAGCTGCTGACTATTCCCAGACCTGACTCACACTCCCTCCTCTGTACGAGGGTCTATTATGCACAGGTGATCTTAAAAACTGTGGAGTTCTAACTATCTGTCTGTCTGTCTGTCTGTCTGTCTGTCTGTCTGTCTGTCTGTCTGTCTGTCTGTCTGTCTAAACCCCAAATCAGAAAAAGTTGGGACAGTATGGAAAATGCAAATAAAATAAAAACAGTGTTCCTAACATTTACTGTGACTTTTATTTAATTGCAGACAGTTTGAACCTGAGATATTTCAATGTTTTGTCTCCTCAACTTCAATTCATTTGTTAATATACCTCCATTCCTGCATTTCAGGCCTGCAACACATTCCAAAAAAAGTTGGGACGGGGCAGTTTAGGGCTAGTAATGAGGTGAAAAAACTAAATAATGATGTAATTTCAAACAGGTGATTTTAATCATGGTTTGGTACAAAAGCAGCATCCAGGAAAGGATCTCCAGTTTGTCAACAAATGTGTGAGAAATTTTTTTTTTGAAATGTTTAAAAACAACGTACCTCAAAGAAAGATTGGAAGGGATTTGCATATTTCTCCCTCTATAGTGCATAATATCATTAAACGATTCAAGGAGGAATTTCAGTGCATAAAGGCCAAGGGCACAAGCTTAAGCTGAACGCCGGTGATCTTCCATCCCTCAGACGGCACTGCATCAAGTACCTCCACTCAACAATAGCTGATATAACCACATGGGTGAGGGATTACTTTGGCAAACCTTTGTCAAGCACTACAATACAGAGTTACATGCACAAATGCCACTTACAACTTTACTGTGCAAAACAGAAGCCATGTTAACCATGTCCAGAGGTGGCGTCAACTTCTCTGGGCTCGGAGGCATTTAGGATGGACCATCACACAGTGGAAACGTGTATTGTGGTCAGATGAATCAGCATTCCAGGTCTGTTTAGGGTCTGTCATGGTATGGGGCTGTGTCAGTGCCCTTGGCAAAAGTAGTTTACACTTCTGTGACGGCAGCATTAATGCAGAAAAGTGCATTAGATCTAAGAGCAACATGTGTTGCCTTCAAGACGTCATTTTTTCCAGGGACGTCCATGCATTTTTCAACAAGACAATGCAAAACCACATGCTGCACACATTTTATTTTACAATCTCTTTGTACGATAAACGATTAATTTTTTTAATTTATCCTGACTAGAATGCCTTTACCCGTTGCTAAGAAACATAATTTGTCACCCATTTAAATTAAAATTTTGTCTTTTGACATCTTACTGATAAATAATAATATTAGTATAATTTTAGAAAATAAGCAATTAACAGAGGGAAAATTATTCAGACAACAAATGAATAACACTATGACTTTCTAGCGGAGCCGTTGTTTGCAATTAGCGCCCATTTCCTTGGCAAAGCATTCATATTTTTGAAAAGGTACCAGGGTCCCTCAGACTCACTTTTATTTGATTAATTATTTATTTATTTAATAATCAGTCTTAAGTTATTTTTGGTTACATGGTTTGATTTGTTTTCTTTTGAAAAATATTCAGATTTAGTTTCATTATTAAAACAAGGCAAATAATTAAATGAATAAATACACAAAATAAATAAATAAATAATTTATTTTGTATTAATAAGAGCACAGCTCACATATTTTCTCATGTTATTTACACTCTAACTGACCTTAAAAACTGGCTCAACAAGATTAAACACTTAATATTCCTTACACTTAATCATGGACTAAAAAAGTGCCTAAAACAAGCTATTTAACCCTGACACAAGCATCTGCTCTTGTTTTATTTCCTTCTTTATTTCTTTTTACTTGACCTGGGTCAGTGTCCGATCCCGCTGACATTTCTGTAAACCTGAGGATAAAAAGAGGGGGGGGGGGGTGAGGCACATGTTTAGCGCATACTGCCGAACTCATCTGGAGCTTCGAGGAGCTGCTCGTACAAGTCATCACGAGCGGGGTGACCTGGAGAAGTTAATTACGGGAACGAGGGTTCAGCTGCCTTGGCACTGATGCGAGGGCACCTTTTGAACTTTAGATACTCAGACTTTCCTGCTCAAGTTAGCATCCCTTTTGTCTTTTAGTGCATTTCTAAAGGTAAGCTAATGGAACAAACATAAGGAGAATTTGATTACTGGCCAACATTATGCGGACACCTGACTATGACAGCATTAATAAACTGTCTGTTGAAATTTACTCAATAACTTACACCGATCAGCCATAACATTTAAAACCACCTCCTTGTTTCTACACTCACTGTCCATTTTATCAGCTCCACTTCCCATATAGAAGCACTTTGTAGTTCTACAATTACTGACTGTCCATCTGTTTCTCTGCATGCTTTGTTTGCCCCCTTTCATGCTGTTCTTCAATGGTCAGGATTCTCACAGGACCACTACAGAGTAGGTTTTATTTGGGTGGTGGATGATTCTCAGTATCGCAGTGACACTGACATGGTGGTGGTGTGTTAGTGTGTGTTGTGCTGGTATGAGTGGATAAGACACAGCAGCGCTGATGAGGTTTTTAAACATCTCACTGTCACTGCTGGACTGAAAATAGTCCACCAACCAAAACACTCAGCCAACAGTGCCCCGTGGGCAGCATCCTGTGACCACTGATGAAGGTCTAGAAGATGACCAACACAAACAGCAGCAATAGATGAGCGATCGTCACTGACTTTACATCTACAAAGTGGACCGACTAGGTAGGAGAGTCTAATAGAGTGGACAAAATTAAATAGAAGTAAAAATTATAACTAGCAAAATAGTTATAATAATAATGTAAACAATTGGAGTTCTTCATTATTTAGTCCAGTCTGTCCAGACTGTAGTGAGTTCTGGACATTTTTGGTGCAAACATGCCAGGTATCTGTCACATCTAGCAGGAGCAGCATTGTTGGCACAGCAGACTCGACTTGCAGGATTCAACCCCGGGTGGGTAAACAGGTTTCCGTCAGATCCACCTAGGGGTAAACAACTGAAAATGTAGTTAAAATGTAGTTTTGCAGAGAGTAGCATGAGACTCCGGCATCCCTAATTATTACAGCATAACTAAAAGGGAGAGCGAGCAGGTAAAGTCATAAAGGCTTTCATAGGACATCAGCGCCTACCTCCCCCATTGTCATCAAATCTGAGTGATCGGACAAGAGAGGCAAAACAGCAACCTAACATCCCTGATCACCATAAGTTTATATGACCTAAAACCCCCGAAACTCTGCACCTTTGCCTACAATCAGGGTGGGCAGCTCTGGTCCTAGGGGTTACAAATCATTGAGACATTTACTTACATTCCGTTTTAAATAAACCCCTAAAACGATTGGTAGAAAAGATGTACCCTTCACTGTCTAAGAGTGCACTAAACCGCTGATGCCAAAATCACCATGGAGTGAAAGAGAGTCAGATAAATCACCATGTGTCAGGCAACACATCTAAATGTTCACATCCCATCACTCAACTGGTTTTACAGGCAAAATGGATTTACACTCAGTGCCACTCAAGCTGGGGTGCGAGCAAGAAGTCGAGCAGGAGTACGCACTTACCCGATTTTATCCCATTTCCAATCTAATTTACAGCAGACTCCTGCTGAAGGCCTGTCTATCATCACCATGTGGCCTCACAGCTTCCTATTAGGATGTTATAAGGATAAGGAAACGATACTGTTAAAATTATTACACTTACTAAAGTTAACACAAGATGAATTTTGTATGTTTATTAAACACAATTATGTTTCCATGTATATTTACATTAAAGATAATGGGGTTTATGCCTTAAAATATACACCGATCATACATAACATTAAAACCACCTCCTTGTTTCCATTTTATCAGCTCCACTTCCCATATAGAAACACTTTGTAGTTCTACAATTACTGACTGTAGTCCATCTGTTTCTCTGCATGCTTTGTTAGCCCCCTTTCATGCTGTTCTTTAATGGTCAGGACCCCCACAGCACTACAGAGCAGGTATTATTTGGGTGGTGGATAATTCTCAGCACTGCAGTGACACTGACATGGTGGTGGTGTGTTAGTGTGTGTTGTGCTGGTATGAGTGGATAAGACATGGCAATGCTGATGGAGTTTTTAAACACCTCAATGTCACTGCTGGACTATAAATTGTCCACCAACCAAAACACCCAGCCAACAGCGCCCCGTGGGCAGCATCCTGTGACCACTGATGAAAGTCTAGAAGATGACCAACTCAAACCGCAGCAATAGATGAGCAACCATCTGAATCTACAAGGTGGACCAACTAGGTAGGAGTGTCTAATAGAGTGGACAGTGAGTGGACACAGTATTTAAAAACTCCAGCAGCGCTGCTGTGTCTGATCTACTCATACCAGCACAATACACACTAACACACCACCACCATGTCAATGTCACTGCAGTGCTGAGAATGATCCATCACCTAAATAATACCTGCTCTGTGGTGGTCCTGTGGGGGGTCCTGATCATTGAAGAACAGGGTGAATGCAGGCTAAAAAAGTATGCAGAGAAGCAGATGGACTACAGTCAGTAATTGTAGAACTACAAAATGCTTCTATTTGGTAAGTGGTGCTGATAAAATGGACAGTGAGTGTAGAAACAAGGAGGTGATTTTAATGTCATGGCTGATCAGTGAACAGTAATTTCACCTAGTAACAGGGCGGCTAGGTGGGTAGCATTTTTGCCTCACAGTAAGAAGGTCCTACGTTTGATTTTCAGGTAGAGCAATCTATGTTCTTCCTGTGTCTGTGTGGGTTTCCTCCCACAGTCCAAAGATATGCAGTGAGAATTAACTGGAGATGCAAAATTGCTCTAGCTCTGTGTGTGTGTGTGTTGGTATTGTGTGAGTGAGTGTGTGTGTTTGCCCTGTGATGGACTAGCAACCTGTCCAGTGTGTTTCCTACCTTTTTCCCAGTGAATTTGACCCACTGTGACCCTATTTATTAATTTATTTATTTATTGCCAGTGATAGCTCAGTGGTTAAGGTACTGGACTAGTAAACAGAAGGTTGCCGGTTCAAGCCCCGCCACCACCAAGTTGCCACTGTTGGGTCCCTGAGCAAGGCCCTTAACCCTCAATTGCTCATTGTGTAAGTCGCTTTGGATAAAAGCGTCTGCTAAATGCTGAAAATGTAAATGTACTATTAATATCAATTTGACTATTAATATATTTATTAATACTTAAGTAATAAACCTAAATTATCAACACAATTCAAAATAAACAAGCTATAGTTATATAATTTAGCTAACATTTAATACTAAATCACAATAGTACCAATAGTTTATGAAGTGCCTTAGAAAAGGCTATCCATTTAACAGGTTCTCCCACCCCTGCACTGGACTTCTATAGCTTTGTTGACTAACAGTGGGTTCTTTCTTACCCTACCTGACCGAGACCCTTCTTGCATGGATCAAATGTGGCCACACAGAACACAAAACACCAGAGCTGGGATCTCAAATACATCATATCGAGTGTCAGCTCTGCCTGCCGTCTGGGCTGGACAACCACGTGAACAACGATTGGCCAGTTGTTAAAATAGGGGTGGTATATTAAGCCAGATAGGGACTCTCTAATAACTAATGCTAATAATAATTACGACCTCTGCTGGATGATTGATTGCACCTGCACAGAGACGGTGAAAGAATGCGCTGAACAGGGTGTGTCTCTCCATACACAGTGCTGATCTGCATTGCACTCGTCAAGTGTAGGTGACAAGATGCATACGGCTGCTGCCCACGTGTCAGAGGGGGCGTGGGTTAGCCTTGTTCTCCTCAATCAGAGCTGGGGTTGGCATTAGTGGAGAGGAAGCATGATGCAATTGGGCAATTGGATGCACAAAAAGTCGGGAGAAAAAGGGAGAAAATGCACAAACAAAAATATAAATAAATAAAAATAATAAAAAGCCATTGAAGTCTTGGAAACATTTTAAAAATACCAGTTTTACCATTCATGTCAGTCAGAGTGATGCATTAAAAATAAAACAATACTTACATGTTGGTTGCATCACATTCTACACAACCATACGGGCACAAACCATCTTAAAAATTTCTTATAAAAACCATCTTATCCTTTATAATTCCATTAGGCTCATATAGAGAAAATATGTGTAACAGCATGCACACTTGCACCAGAGTCGTGCTGTTACATGATGCACTAATCATTTAAATATGCTAACCATATGTTTTGTACACAGCTGAAGCCCCAGCAGCAGGGCTAACAGACTTTGATTGACATGTATGACCTTACCAGTCTCATCATCACAATTCCCAGCCTGAGACTGAAACTCGGTTCAAACTAATTTGTTTCTGAGTACGGCACAGCAAGAGCACCTCCTGTCATCTGGCAGTCTTATATGATGTTAAACAAAGTATGTTAAAGCAAGCCACACTAGAGGTCGATAATAGTCGATAAGAATTACTAGAGGTCAATAATAAAAGAAAGGAAGGAAAGAAGGAAGGAAAGAAGGAAAACCCAGCAGCTACAGAATTTACTATCGTTCTGAAACTGGTGGTAATATGTCAAACATTGTGTGGGAAGAAATTGTTGTCCGAACTAAGTTCGAAAGGAAGTTCTGAATGAGGGAAGGAAGGAAGGAAGGAAGGAAGGAAGGAAGGAAGGAAGGAAGGACGGAAAGATGGAAGGAAGTAGGGAGGAAGGACGGAAGAAATAAAGGAAGGAAGGGAAGAAGGAAAAATAAAGAGAGGAAGTTTGGAAGGAAGTTCTGAATGTCGAAAGTTTGGAAGGAAGGAAGTTCTGAATGTCGAAAGTTTGGAAGGAAGGAAGTTCTGAATGGCAGAAGTAGGGAAGGACGGCAAGACGGAAGGAAGGAAGGATGTTTGGAAGGAAATTCGGGAGGAAGGAAGCTTAAAGGGAAGTTTGGAAATTCGGAAGGGAGGAAGAAAGGAAGTTCAGAGGAAGTTCAAAAGGAAGTTTGGAAATTCAGAAGGAAGAAAGGAAGATCGGAAGGAAGGAAGTTTGGAAAGAAGTTTGGAAGGGAAGGAAGTTCGAAAGGAGGTTTGGAAATTCGGAAGAAAGAAAGGAAGTTCGGAAGGAATGAGGGAAGGAAAAAAGTAGGGAAGGAAGGAGGGAAGAAAGCTTGGAAGGAAGAAAGTTCTGAATGATGGAAGGAAGGATGGAAGACAGGAAGGAAGGATGTTTGGCAGTTTGGATGGAAGAAAGGAAGGAAGTATGGAAAGAAGGAAGTTTGGAAATTTGGAGGAAAGAAAGGAAGTTCAGAAGGAAGTTAGGAAGAAGGTTCGGAAGGAAGGAAGTTCAGAAGAAAGGAGGGAAGGAAGTTCTGAATGACGGAAGGCAGGAAAAGCAGTATTATGAGATGTTAAAAAGACAGGCCACAATAGAGGTGGATGGTAGGTAGGTAGGTAGGAAGGAAAGAAGGACAAGGAAAAAAGAAAGGAAGGAAGACCCTAGAGGCTACAGAATCTACCACTGTGTCAAAACTGGTAGTTTCATGTCAAACATTGTGTGGGAGGAAAATAAAATAAGTCACAGCTACTATTAATGTCAGTAATGAAGCATTAAGACGTTCTTACAGACTGAGTGTTATGAATAATCCTTAACTTAAATGATGCATTACTACATCAGCATCACACACTGACACTTGTACCAAATACTTCCCACCAGCTTCTCTCGGTGTTGTTTGCATTGCTGCTTCCTGCTATTCCGAGCAACTTGGAGTGAGGTGTCCATGACTTATTGATTGCCAGCGTGCTCAGTGAGTCATTACGAGTCACTGATGAGTGATTGTAAGAAAGACTGTCTCTGTTAATTGAACCCTGTGGTCAGGAAGCAGATGCACTGAAGAAGAGGTGAGGAGAATTATGCTGCTAGAGGGAGGGCTAGTGGAAAAGGAAATATGTCTAAAACAACACTACAAATAAATACATTCTGACTTTTATTCAACATGGCTGACAAGTAGAAAGGGCCGAGCACTGAGCTGTTCTAAATAAAGATCAAGAATTGACCAATTGATCAAGAACATGGGCAGGACAGTTGTTTGCTAGTACAATCAATCAATCTATCTATCTATCTATCTATCTATCTATCTATCTATCTATCTATCTATCTATCTATCTATCTATCTATCTATCTATCTATCTATCTATCTATCTATCTATCCATCCATCCATCCATCCATCCATCCATCCATCCATCCATCCATCCATCCATCCATCCATCCATCCATCCATCCATCCATCCATCCATCCATCCATCCATCCATCCATCGCTGCCAAAACAGCCCTGACCCATTGAGGCATGGATTCAACTAGACCCCTGAAGGTGTGCTGTGGTATCTGGCACCAAGATGTCAGCAGCAGATCCTTTAACTCCTGTAAGTTGCGAGTTGGGGCCTCCATGGATCAGACTTGTTTGTCCAGCACATCCCACAGATGCTCGATTGGATTGAGATCTGGGGAATTTGGAGGCCAAGTCAACACCTCAAACTCGTTGTTGTGCTTTGTGGCAGGGCGCATTATCCTGCTGAAAGAGGCCACAGCCATCAGGGAATACCGTTTCCATGAAAGGGTGTACATGGTCTGCAACAATGGGTGGTATGTGTCAAAGGTCAAAGTAAAATCCACATGGATGGCAGGACCCAAGGTTTCCCAGCAGAACATTGCCCAAAGCATCACACCGCCTCCGCCGGCTTGCCTTCTTCCCATATATATCCTGGTGCCATGTGTTCCCCAGGTAAGCAACGCACACGGCTATCCATGTGATGTAATAGGAAACATGATTTATCAGACCAGGCCACCTTCTTCCATTGCTCCGTGGTCCAGTTCCGATGCTCACGTGCCCATTGTTGGCAATTTCGGCAAAGGACAGGGGTCAGCATGGGCACCCTGACTGGTCTGCAGGTATGCAGCCCCATACACAACAAACTGTGATGCACTGTGTATTCTGACACCTTTCTATCAGAACCAGCATTAACTTCTTCAGCAATCTGAGCTACAGTAGCTCGTCTGTTGGATCGGACCACACCAGCCTTCGCTCCCCACGTGCATCAAAGAGCCTTGGCGCCCATGACCCTGTGTGTGGTCAGTTTACCACTGTTTCTACCTTGGATCACTTTTGATAGATATTGACCACTGCAGACTGGGAACACCCCACAAAAGCTGCAGGTTTGGAGATGCTCTGATCCAGTCGTCTAGCCATCACAATTTGGCCCTTGTCAAGCTGGCTCAAATGCTTACGCTTGATCATTTTTCCTGCTTCTAACATCAACTTTAAGGATTAAATGTTCACTTGCTGCGTAATATATCCCACCTACTAACAGGTGCTGTGATGAAGAAATAATCAGTGTTATTAATAAAGTTATGCCTGGTACTGTATATACCCTCCTCTTATGTGATCGGGGTCCCCAGCAGTGGAATACTAACTGGCTACACTAAATTAGGAGAAAAAGGGATAAAATGCATAAATAAGAAAGAAATAAAGAAACAAACTTTCTTGCCTTGAGAAATCTTGCCTTGCACCCAGTATAAGCTCTAGACCAACCGTGAGCATCAACCTTGTTCATTATTTTAAACAAGTAATATTGGTTGGTATTATGTGGTGCTGGCATGCATTCAGTAATAAAAGGGGCACAGGGCGCATACCACGGCATGGACAAATTCCAAGTCCTTCAAAAGCTAATTAGTGTCAGTCGCTAAACTTACAGGGGTTGGACAAAATAACTGAAACACCTGTCATTTTAGTGTGGGAGGTTTCATGGCTAAATTGGACCAGTCTGGTGGCCAATCTTCATTAATTGCACATTGCACCAGTAAGAGCAGAGTGTGAAGGTTCAATTAGCAGGGTAAGAGCACAGTTTTGCTCAAAATATTGCAATGCACACAACATTATGGGTGACATACCAGAGTTCAAAAGAGGACAAATTGTTGGTGCACGTCTTGCTGGCGCATCTGTGACCAAGACAGCAAGTCTTTGTGATGTATCGAGAGCCACGGTATCCAGGGTAATGTCAGCATACCACCAAGAAGGACAAACCACATCCAACAGGATTAACTGTGGACGCAAGAGGAAGCTGTCTGAAAGGGATGTTCGGGTGCTAACCCGGATTGTATCCAAAAAACATAAAACCACGGCTGCCCAAATCACGGCAGAATTAAATGTGCACCTCGACTCTCCTGTTTCCACCAGAACTGTCCGTCGGGAGCTCCACAGGGTCAATATACACGGCCGGGCTGCTATAGCCAAACCTTTGGTCACTCATGCCAATGCCAAACGTCGGTTTCAATGGTGCAAGGAGCGCAAATCTTGGGCTGTGGACAATGTGAAACATGTATTGTTCTCTGATGAGTCCACCTTTACTGTTTTCCCCACATCCGGGAGAGTTACGGTGTGGAGAAGCCCCAAAGAAGCGTACCACCCAGACTGTTGCATGCCCAGAGTGAAGCATGGGGGTGGATCAGTGATGGTTTGGGCTGCCATATCATGGCATTCCCTTGGCCCAATACTTGTGCTAGATGGGCGCGTCACTGCCAAGGACTACCGAACCATTCTGGAGGACCATGTGCATCCAATGGCGGTACCGTGTATCAGGATGACAATGCACCAATACACACAGCAAGACTGGTGAAAGATTGGTTTGATGAACATGAAAGTGGAGTTGAACATCTCCCATGGCCTGCACAGTCACCAGATCTAAATATTATTGAGCCACTTTGGGGTGTTTTGGAGAAGCGAGTCAGGAAACGTTTTCCTCCACCAGCATCATGTAGTGACCTGGCCACTATCCTGCAAGAAGAATGGCTTAAAATCCCTCTGACCACTGTGCAGGACTTGTATATGTCATTTCCAAGACGAATTGACGCTGTATTGGCCGCAAAAGGAGGCCCTACACCATACTAATAAATTATTGTGGTCTAAAACCAGGTGTTTCAGTTATTTTGTCCAACCCCTGTATTTCAAGCCTCTTTAATGGTCCTTTGCTCTTTCAAAAAATCTAAAATTCACAGAGCCTTGAACATACAGTTGAGGTTTTAACCCTGTCAAAGTAATTATTGCTGAGCTCTCTGGTATTTTGACAAAAAAAGCAAGGGAATTTTCTTTCCCAGGCAGTAATTAATGTGACTCATTTTAATGACAACAGATCTGAGTGCTGAACTGCGGTGGTGAAAGCTATCAGAACGCTCCGGAACGTCAAACATTGCTTAATTTAATGAATCGCTGAAGCATTTATTCTATGAATAGTTAAGCTTTTCATCCGAATCGGCCTCAGCGTTCCCCGGTGACAGAGGTGCTCTGCCGGGTTGCACTTTCAGGTTCCTCATCCAATATCATTTAGTTAAAATGATTCCTTCGACACCTTTAACGACTTCGCTTGCCATATTGGAATGTTATTGTTAATGCACTTTACGCTCGGTAACTTGTCTTGCAAAATTAATGTTTACAGGGCTGTTTACTTCATCTTGAAAAAAAGCTCTTATTTAATTAAGTTGACACCTGGTTGAGATTAAAACATTGGCATGTGGGTAAAAACAGTATTCAGTATTAAATTAATACTTTTTGTTCATATTTATTTAGTATTAAAATCAACAGTCATCTTGACTTCTTAATATACACCGATCAGCCATAACATTAAAACCACCTCCTGGTTTCTACACCACAGAGCAGGTATTATTTAGGTGTTGGATCATTCTCAGCACTGCAGTGACAATGACATGGTGGTGATGTGTTAGTTTGTGGTGTGCTGGTATGAGTGGATGAGTGGAGTTTTTAAATACCGTGTCCACTCACTGTCCACTCTATTAGACACTCCTATCTAGTTGGTCCACCTTGTAGATGTAAAGTCAGACAATCGCTCATCTATTGCTGCTGTTGAGCTGGTCATCTTCTCGACCTTCATCAGTGGTCATAGGATGCTGGACAAGGGGGGCTGTTGGCTGGATATATTTTTGGTTGGTGGACTATTCTCAGTCCAGCAGTGACAGTGAGGTGTTTAAAAACTCCATCAGTGCTGCTGTGTTGGATCCACTCCTACCAGCACAACACACACTAACACACCATCACAATGTCAGTGTCACTGCAGTGCTGAGAATCATCCACCACCCAAATAATACCTACTCTGTGGTGGTCCTGACCATTGAAGAACAGAGTGAAAGCAGGCTAACAAATCATGCAGAGAAACAGATGGACTACAGTCAGTAGTAATTGTAGAAGTCTATATAAATATAGACATATATAGATATAGACATAGATAGGTAGATGTCTGTGTTCTCTATTTCACAGAAATCTGATTGAAACGTAAATAAATTCTGTTTCCTGCTGATAATGGCCATCCTGAATAAGGAAACCTGACAAAGCAATACATTAGTTTGACGGTGTGAAATGTTTGTCCATTGCAACCAATCTAGCAAATGAACCTCATTTGTAATGTGCATCCTGCAAACTGTGGCCTGTTGTGAAGCTTAATGTGCTATGTAGAATTATCTCACACATTCCGGGGAACCTCGTCGTAGAAACCATTTCACAAGCTCTAAATCAAAAGAAACTGAGACTATGACCATTAACTCAATTCCCTGCCCACTTTCTAGAGGCACTTCTTTTGTTTATTTGGAAATAAATTAAATCTAAATGGATAAATGAACTTACTTGTGAACTTATGTTTAAAACATAAAGCATGTTGACACCTGATTATAAGTTTGTTGGACATTCCAAATCAAAGATTGGTAACTGACTGTGAGAAAATGTATGTTAGCACTGATTAGCAATAATAACACTGGGTTAATATTCATTTTTTTTAAGTTTGTTAGTAGTAGCCAGTGATAGCTCAGTGGTTAAGGTACTGGACTAGTAAACAGAAGGTTGCCGGTTCAAGCCCCACCACCACCAAGTTGCCCCTGAGCAAGGCCCTTAACCCTCAATTGCTCATCGTGTTCAGCTCATTGTGTAAGTCGCTTTGGATAAAAGCGTCTGGTAAATGTAAATGTAAAATTTTATTATTTTTCCCCAACCTGGCCACCCTGAAGCATTAAACACAGGACAGAAATACAACCAGGACAGGGTGCCAATTCACTGAGAGGCTAAACAGGCATTTCTTCACTGACTCAAAACCTATTCTTTATAATCTGACGTAAAATTCCAAAAGTAATGTTTGTGTTTAGGGATTTAACATGTTTAATTCACATTTTTTGTATAAAATATGAGGCAGATTATGCAATATGAGGCGGTCCTAGCAATCATACAGCAATTAAGTCTTTGATGTATGTGTTTTCGTATTGAGTGCTTTTTGTCCCTTAAGGGATTCCATAAAGTGTGCTTCTCTACACATGTTATCATCTCTCTGGACTTGGACTTGTTGCTAATAACAGTCTGGATGGTCCTTTTCATCTTTGGTCCGGACCACAAAAAAAAAACCTTGAAATGCTGATTCATCTGACCACAATACATGTTTCCACTGCGTGATGGTCCATCCTAGATGCCTCTGAGCCCAGAGAAGTCGACGCCACTTCTGGACATGGTTAACATAAGGCTTCTTTTTTGCACAGTAATGTATTAAGTGGCATTTGTGCATGTGACTCTGTATTGTAGAACTTGACAAAGGTTTGTAATCCCTTGCCCATGTGGTTATATCAGCTATTGTTGAGTGGCGGTTCTTGATGCAGTGCCGCACTAAAATTCCTCCAGATTATTTAAATCGTTTAATGATATTATGCACTGTAGATGGAGAAATATGCAAATCACTTTCAATCTTTCTTTGAGGTACATTGTTTTAAAACATTTCAATAATTTTCTCACGCATTTGTTGAGAAACTGGAGATCCTCTGATCATCTTTGCTCATCAAAGACTCAGCCTTTTCTTGATGCTGCTTTTGTACCTGTTAACATCACCTATTTGGAATCACATCTTTAGTTTTTTCACCTCATTACTAGCCCTAAATTGCCCCTGTCCCAACTTTTTTAAAAATGTGTTGCAGGCCTGAAATGCAAGAATGGAGGATTGAAGATCACAGGTGTTCAGGGAGCTATTTCTAATGACTTGTTTTTAGGTAATTACATCAGCACCTGATCTGACAGACTGTTAACGTTAAATTAGCTTGCCAAATTGTCATGGTAAAAATCTGACAACCTAGAAATAAATAGTTACCGTTAACTGTTCAGGGTTGAAGTGGGTCAGTGGGAGCAATTTCTAGTAGCTTCAATTAGCCTGACTGCGTGTCTCTGGACAAGGAGCACACAAAGTAAACCCACACAGACACAGAAAGAACATGCCGCACAGCTGGGGAATCAAACCCAGGCCCTTCTTGCTGTGAGGTGACAGTGCCGCTACCGTGCCGCCCTTTTACACGGTAAACCAACAGCAAATCCCACCCAGGGGAACATCAAAAAACAGGCACTTTTTAATAGGATGGGAAAAGCTAGATTAGCTTTGGGACTGACAGTACTGGAAATTCCTAATAAATGTAGCCAGCATGCCTGTCTAGACCTGTCTAGACAAAGTCTGACAAGATGCTTTGGAAAATGGTGAGGTCTGCCAACAAGTGTGTATCCCTGGTCACTGGTGTTCCCCCAAGATTTGATCACTAATCACTTCTGACTGGTTAATGCAACAGTTAACTGAAAGCTAACAACAAACCCTATAACTGATCGTGTCGTGCCTGGCTGGAAGCTTCACATTTAATAAATTACCCCTAGATGTACTGTAAATGGCAGGGTATGCTCTGGACCCACTTGATCAAGGGGTTTGCTAAAATGGCTAAATAAATAGCTTTTAAAATAGACTTTTAAAATATACCCATAATATAATGGTCGCTACTTCAGATTCGTCCCTCTGCTAAATCATGGCTTATTTATGTGTGTGTATAATGTGCTAACATTAACTTATTCAGCCAAGCCATACATGCTGATCACATCAGTAAGTAGGTCTCTGTGCAATATTTGTAACTCTTTGTAAATTTTATAATCATTGTGTAACTTTTTTTTAATAGTCCTTTTATATATCCTTATATTTATTTATTTGTTTATTTATTACATATACATCTGATTTTCTTTCTACTTTGTTTCCCCTCTGTTGCCGTAACAATGCAAATTTCCCTTTGTGGGATAATACAAGGCTAACTCACCTGACCTGAAGTGACCCTACCTCACCTTACCTGACCCTATCTTACTTTCTTTACCTTACCTGACCTCACCTGATCCTACCTTACTTTTTCTTACCTTACCTTTATATTGCCTATCTTTTCTTACCTTGCCTATCTTACCTTAACTACCTCACTATCTTTACTTACCTATCTTTTCTTCCCTTGCCCTATCTATCTTTTCTTTTCATATTGTACCTATCTTTTTTACTCTTACCTTACCTAACTTACCTTACATATCTTACCTTACCTATCTTATCTTACCTTCTTTTATCTTACCTATCTTTTTTTACACTTTCCCTAACTATCTTACCTTACCTTACCTTACCTATCTTTCCTTACTTATCTTACCTTACCTTGCCTACCTTACCTTATCAAATTTTTACACTTACTTTACCCCTCTTACCTATCTTACCCTACCTTACCTGTCTTTTCTTACCTTACCTATCTTACCTTATCTTACCTGACCTATCTTACCTTAACCAACCTTACCTATCTTTTCTTACCTTACCTTACCTGTCTTTTCTTATCTTACCCATCTTACCAAACCTGTCTTTTCTTACCTTATCTGTCTTACCTTACATATCATACCTTAACGTACCTTAACGTACCTTACCTATCTTACCTTACCTATCTTACCTTAACTTTCCTATCTTACCTTACCTAACTTACCTTAACTTACTTTACCTATCTTACCTATCTTATCTTTTCTTATCTTTTCTTATCTTTTTAATTCATCTTAAGAGGAAGATTTTGCATTTCCTAATTTATCTCCAATTTTATATTTTTTAATTGTTGAGTAAAAATGAGTGATGTCAAGGCTAGTTTCCTTTTTTTAACTTGTCCAGATAAAAAAGATCAAAATCCGAGCACAGTGCAACATAATGTTCATTAAAACAACACTCAGTGGTCCTCATAAAACTCTTCGTTAGTTCCAAACCTTTGTTTACGTAGGTTCTAGGGGGATACAAGAGCTAGTCACGCTGGAGTCTCATACCAACACTTGGCCACTAAAAAGTGAAACCTGCTGGTGTCGGCAGACTTGTTTACCGGTTCTTCCGAATTTCATTTCCCACAGGGTGTGTAGTCTGAGAACAAAGAATGGTTGAAGAGGGCCTAATCACAATTTTATGAGCACCACATCATCATGTAGGGAGGAGAATGAAACCTGAGGAGGTATGTATAAAGTGTGTTTGCATAGAAATGATGCTGAGTAAATACACTATATGAGTGGATGAGTGGAATAGCTTCACTGCACCTTTGAATAAGCAACACACTGTCCACAGTCAAGCGAGCTTAACATCACCTTGGGCGCATAAAGTGTACAAACTGTCATGGTCACATTGCTTTGCAAAGTGGGTGCAGTCATTCAGCTGTGTGCTTTAGCTGTTCACTTCAGGAATGGTCAGTTAATTAATAGCACACTAACAAATATAAAATAAGTCACAAACATAAAAGACACAACCTTACCCATGTAAAGCAGCCTCCTGATTGGCTGCAAAGCATTTAGCTACATTTTAATGTAAATTTTTACATTCAGGTAACTTAGTTTTATAATTTGAACATTACAACTTTCGCTTCTAAATTAAATTCACATCCAAAATAAGAACTGACACATTATAAATAAAAATAATGTTATTTTGTCGCATTTTACGTTTCAAGATTCTCCACACATTCTCTATTGGGGACAGGTCAGGACTGAAGGCAGGCCAGTCCAGTACCCGTACCCTCTTCTTCCGCAGCCATGCCTTTGTAATGTGTGCAGCATGTGGTTTTGCATAGTCTTGTTGAAAAATGCATGGACATCCCTGGAAAAGATGGCGTCTTGAAGGCAGCATATGTTGCTCCAAGATCTCAATGTACTTTTCTGCATTAATGCTGCCATCACACAAGTGTAAATTACCTTTGCCAAGGGCACTGACACAGCCCCATACCATGACAAACCTTGGACTTGTTGCTGATAACAGTCTGGATGGTCCTTTTTGTCTTTGGTCCAAAGCACACAGCGTCCATTTTTTCCAAAACAGACCTGAAATGCTGATTTGTCTGACCACAATACACGTTTCCACTGTGTGATGGTCCATCCTAGATGCCTCCGAGCCCAGAGAAGTCGACGCCGCTTCTGGACATGGTTAACATAAGGATTCTTTATTGCACAATAAAGTTTTAAGTGGCATTTGTGCATGTAACTCTGTATTGTAGCGCTTGACAAAGGTTTGCCAAAGTAATCCCTCACCTATGTGGTTATATCAGCTATTGTTGAGTGACGGTTCTTGATGGAGTGCCGTCTAAAGGATCGAAGATCACGTGTGTTCAGCTTAAGCTTAAGCCCTTGGCCTTTACGCACTGAAATTCCTCCCGATTCCTTGAATTGTTTAATGATATTATGCACTGTAGAGGAAGAAATATGCAAATCCCTTCCAATCTTTCTTTTGAGGTTCATTGTTTTTAAACATTTCAATCATTTTCTCACACATTTGTTGACAAACTGGAGATCCTCTGGTCATCTTTGCTCATCAAAGACTCAGCCTTTCCTGGATGCTGCTTTTGTACCAAACCATGATTACAATCACCTGTTTGGAATCACATCATTATTGAGTTTTTTTTTTACATCATTACTAGCTTTAATTTGCAAAGGAACACTGCATTTTTATTTAATCAGCATTTTCCATACTGTCCCAACTTTTTTCTGATTTGGGGTACCAGAAAGCTAGTACCAGAACAAACATATCTGACAATTCGTCAGCTCTGCATTCTGTTTCTGACATTGTTTCACCTCTACAGTCTCTCTCTCTCTCTCTCTCTCTCTCTCTCTCTCTCTCTCTCTCAAACAATGACAAGGAAACACTTCAGTAAATATGAAGACAGCTTTTGAATTGATTTATGGATAAGTCCCTGTGACTACTAATGCTTAAAATCCTTAAAAAGAAACATAAGAACGCACTCAAGCTCAAGTGCAATTGAGTTGTACAACAAGACAACAATACAAGTCTAAGCCACTACTGAATGACTTAAAAGTAATACAATCAAGGTTTTGAAGTTGTTAGGCACTCCAATGTGGCTGAAAATAACAAAAAGCAATTATTTAATTAAAAGTTCGTCAAAATATCTCTACAGTGATGTGAAAGACTGCTCTCTGGTTATTGAAGAAGGTGATACAGAATACAAACTTATTTTTCCTTCAATAAGTAAAATACTGTTTTCTGATTACCTTATGTGTATTCACTCATAGTATGGGTCTTGTCCCATTTTACGTTTTGAACAAAGTTCTGAAACCATTTAGTATATAAAATTCCTTACATATAAAATGCAGGCATAAAATGAACAACTTTCCTTATACAACAAACGTCTTTCAGCTATTAATTAGACTGAGCTGGTCAAACTGGGGCGGCATGGTGGCTCGGTGGGTAGCACTGTCGCCTCAATGCAAGAAGGTCCTGACTTTGATTCTCAAGTGGAGCGGTCCGGGTCCTTTCTGTGCAAAGTTTGCATGTTCTCCCCGTGTCTGCGTGGGTTTCCTCCGGGAGCTCCGGTTTCCTCCCACAGTCCAAAAACATGTATTCAGGTTAATCGGAGACACTGAATTGCCCTATAGGTCAATGGGTGTGTGTATGTGTGTATATGTGTGTGTGTTCGCCCTGCGATGGACACTGTGTGCCTTGCGCCCATTAAAAAGCTGGGATAGGCTCCAGCACCCCCAACAAGCCTAATTGGATAAGCGGTTAAGAAAGTGAGTGAGTGGGTGAGTGGTCAAACTGGTCTTTATTGATGGTTTTGTTACAGCCCCAATCTTGCCTGGCTCCCAGAGCACATGGACTTTTGTTTATTGTTTATGTTCCACGCCTCCCTTGTCTCCGCCCCTGCCTCATGATTCGCCCTCACCTTCATCATGATCACCTGTTGCTTGTTGTGTAATCATTGTCTTGTGCATAAGTTACCCATGAAACCCTGTTTAGGTGGAGTGTTGCTGGAGCAATCTATAGACCGTTTCAATGAGGGTAAACAATAACAATGCTACTGCGCATGTCTGTTCCTTTCGCTTTTCCGGTAGCGCCATTTTTAAACATCCATCCAGCAGTCAACATGACGAGCTCGTATTTTGCGAGTCTCCCGAACGCGGAACAAACGCGATATAAGCAGAAATTAATGATATATCATCAAGTATATTTACCAGACCCTTTTGAGGAGAATTTAAGAAGATGTTTTTCATAAACATAAACATAAAACGTTTGCCTGAGGTAACATACCCAGCCGTGTGTCACTACCCTGTTGAAACGGAGTGTGTTTACACCAGTGAGGCAGTGAAAGCATACTGCAGTTTGAACGCATACAATTCATTATTAAAATAATTATTGTGTCATCTCCCCTTTTGTGTCTGTTGAGCTAAGAGCCATTATAATATGATAAAAATATGACAAAGCACAGTGAATTACTTATCATCTGAATTAGAACATGTTAGCTAATGCTAAAATGATTTTTTATAGCCTAACTGGAAATACATGAAATATTTTGCAGTAAGCACAATGTATTCATAAATAGTTTATTTACTTTTTGTATTACAAAAGTAGAACCATGTTTCTTTACAGGTCTGCGTGTCATTTAATAATTAAGCTAAGCTAATTATTACAGCTAATTAAGCTGTTAATATAATTCCATATAGTGACAAGTTTATGGCTTTTACACAGTATTATAAGGGGAATGTAAACTTTTTAAGGCTTATGTTAGTTTATGTTTATTCTGTTCTATTAATACAAATATTAAGCGCCTGCGTATTTTAATACACTTAAGCTAAACGTCAGGGACAAGACACCATGAGAACAGCGTTCAACTGAGTACATTTGTTCACAATATTTTATTATGAAATAATATATATTACATTTATTATAAGAGTTGATGGTGGGTATCCAGCCGTCTCTATTTACAGCAGCAATCCAAGCGTTTCACTGTGCGTTCTTTTGGAAATCTGTTCACCTTAAAGCAAGTTTGTACCTGGCATGAGGGAACATCCGCCAACCGAACAACATGGTCCTAACTTAAATTTAGACATACTGTCAATAAATCACACCTGAACTAGCGCAAAAGAATTGAAGCAGTTGTGCTCAATCGCTATTGTTCTGAGCGCTGTTTACCACCAAGCGGAAGTGTCTTAGGAACATCTACGTCACTTCCTGGACTCATGAATATTCATTTGAAACGGTCTATAGCCAGCAATCTATAGCCAGCAATCTATAGCCAGCAATCTATAGCCAGCAATAGCAATATATAGCCAGCAATCTATAGCCAGCAATAGCAATATATAGCCAGCAATCTATAGCCAGCAATCTATAGCCAGCAATAGCAATATATAGCCAGCAATATATAGCCAGCAATATCAATATATAGCCAGCAATATATAGCCAGCAATAGCAATGTATAGCCAGCAATGTATAGCCAGCAATATATAGCCAGCAATAGCCAGCAAAAATAGCAGCATGCTCTAATATAACTTTGGTGACCATGCTGTAGCCTGACTTTAAAATAAATGTTCTTTGTTATAATCATACATAGGGATCCATGCTCCTTGTCTTAGCCTAGCCTTTGTGTAATCTTAGTTAATGTCCTTGTGCTGATTTTCCCCATAGTGCCTTGTCCCAAGTCTTCAGTCTGGTTTTAGCATAGGAATTAGCATTTCTGATTCCAGTTTAGGATTTAGAATAATTTAGAGATCTATACTAAGAGTATCTAGGTCTTAGTTAGCATTTAGTTGTAGCATAGCTGTTAGCTTAGCATAGCCTTTAGTCTAATCATCCATAATGGTAGTGTAGCCCCTCCTTGTGTTCAGTGTTTTGTCTAGTGAGTTAGACCTTGTTCCTTGTTTTGCTTTGTACCTTTGTCTTTAATGAAATTGTATATACTTCCTGCACTAAATAATTAGTCTCTGACTGGCAGACACTCATAACTGGTTTTAATTGGCCTGGTTGAAAGATGAGCCCAACACTAGCTTTCTAGCTAATACAACAAACCATTTAAGCTGTATTTTGGTACTGAAAATTCTGCTGGTTAATCGTTTGTATGTGTATCTAATGGAAATCCACATAATTGACTTGGTAGACCTGAATGATCAAGCCAATATAACCAATCAAACTGCAATTTTCATATAAGACACAGCAGCGCTGATGGAGTTTTTAAACACCTCATTGTCACTGCTGGACTGAGAATAGTCCACCAACCAACAGCGCCCTGTGGGCAAAGTCCTGTGATTACTGATGAAGGTCTAGAACAGGGGTGGGCAAACTTTTCGGCTCGAGGGCCACACAGGGTTTTAAAATTTGACAGACGGGCCGGGTGGGTGCGGGGGTGGGGGTTTGGAACTAATATAAATTACATGTAAAACTCATGTGAAATCTAACAAGTAAAGATTGCCCACCTACCTTATTCAGTTTCGATGGGAACAGTGTTGTTGGTCACCCTTTTTTGCCAGTGTATCGAATTTTGGTGACATTCAAACCTTTATTTTCGTGGTTAAAGGATGAATTTTTGAATGTAAATGAAATGCCAGACTCATCCTATTATGTGCACGTTTACACATGCGTGAATGTGGTTTTTTTTATGTTTTTGTTTTTATTTTTATCTTTGTTTCTACCTGGTGTATTGCCGTCTAAACAAAACCAATTCAACGTTTAAAGCCGCACTTTAAAAAATAAGTTAATGGTTTATGTGTGATGTTTTAAACCAGCCAAGTGGTTGGATCACGTAGGCGCGATAGGCGACTTCAGAGAGGTAGTAGTCAGGGCTAAGTGCGATGGCAAATGTGACAAATGAATATCTGTGTGTAGACCAGATAGACTTGGCTTTCGCAAAGATCGGTAGTGTTTGGCGTGCGCCATCTAGTGGAATCAATTGAAACGCAGGGTATGGCAGGAAAAACGTGAAATTAATGCGGTCTTAAGGACAATTTTGTAAATACTCAGCGGGCCGGATTAATTAACCTAACGGGCCGCAGTTTGCCCACCACTGGTCTAGAAGATGACCTACTCAAACAGCAGCAATAGATGAGCAATCGACTCTGACTTTACGTCTACAAGGTGGACCAACTAGGTAGGAGTGTCTAATAGAGTGGACAGTGAGTGGACACCGTATTTAAAAACTCCATCAGCGCTGCTGTGTCTGATCCACTCATACCAGTACAACACACACTAACACACCACCACCATGTCATTTTTACTGCAGTGCTGAGAATGATTCACCAGCTAAATAATACCTGCTCTGTGGTGGCCCAGGCTAAAAAGTATGTAGAGAAACAGATGGACTACAGTCAGTAATTGTAGAACTACAAAGTGCTTCTATATGGTAAGTGGAGCTGATAAAATTGACAGTGAGTGTAGAAACAAGGAGGTGGTTTTAATGTTATGGCTGATCAGTGTATGTCGATGTCTTAATAGAATCCTCTCTACGTAGGCAGCTGCTCAAGTAGGCAGCAAGGCAGCTCACTAGGTTTTCAAACAGACGCTAGATGTTATTTACAAATCCATGTGTGAAAAAATATTTGTCTCAGATAAGTCAGTGTTAAGGCTACACAGGCTATTATACACATAATGGTTTCTCAGTATGCTTTGGACGTTTCTTTCTGCATAACTGTCCAGATCAGTTCGTTATTGTAGTGGAGTAATAAGACATTATTCGAATTTGGGGAAAAAAGAGAAACCTCCATTGTGGGCAATTATGGAAATGAAGCAAGGGAGAGAGGTATGATCAAGATAAAAGGGCCTCGACAGGAAGGAAATGGATCTACTCAAGGCCGGGTATTATGACAAATCTACAGGAGGATAGGAACCTACTGTGCAATACATCAGAGAGCAAGATTAGTGGAGCACTTCAAATGGGAATTCAATTGAAGACACCGAAACTTTGGATCCATCTTTTTTTCTGCCTAGTTTTTCTAATTTTCTTTTTAAAAAAAGATGACGTGTCAAAGCAGAATGATAAGATCGTTATTAAAATGTAAAAAAAGGTACATTGAATAACAGTGGAGAGAAAGGGTTAAATCGAATGTGTAATACTACATACAAATACTTACGACCATATACAACTAATCAGTGTTTTGAGTAAAGCCTAGGGGTCTGTCTGAAAATCTAGTGAGCTGCCTTGTCCTACTGCCTACCTAGGCAGCTGCCTAAGTGGAGAGAATTCTATAACGCAGATTACTTAGACACACTGCTTAGGGCAGGGGTGTCAAACTCATTTTCACCGAGGGCCACATCTGCATTATGGTAGCCCTCAAAGGGCCGATTGTAACGTATCCTGCTGTGATTGCAGTCTGTCTTTTCAGTCTTGGACAATTTGTTGTTTTACTTGGAGGCTAAATTCTGTGTTTGGTGTCAAAATGCCAAATTTATACTATACATTCATAATGTATATCTACTTTTATATTGTACTCCTTTACCACAGACATGGCCTCATAACACAAGAGACGTATCGGATTTTCTTCTTGAAGCACAAACTTGTTTTCACTTTCCCATCTTTCATTAAATTACCTCCTTCTGCTTCAATTTTCTCTTCTTGTACATTTTGGGATTATATTTCTCAACGTCACTTGTTGGAATCAGCCTCAGCTAAACGCTGATGTGGCCAGCCATCTAGTGGTTGGATGCGGTCACTTTCCGGGTTACAAAATCGGCATGCATTGTTGGAGATGCTGTTTATGTATGATTTTACAGTGTATTTTAAGACAATCATACATCTTTTAAGCTCTCGCGGGCGACATAAAATGACGTGGCAGGCCGGAGTTGGCCCGTGGGCCTTGAGTTTGACACATGTGGCTTAGGGTCTGCCTGAAAATCTAGTGAGCTCTCTACATGGACGGCATTTTTATCATACGCCATCCTACGTGCTCTTCCGAAAAGAGGGCTGTCTAAATTCTTAGATACCTTAAAATGCTGCCTACTTAGGTGCTTTATTTCACAGCTACTGTATAAACTGACTGAATGACATAGTGACCAATTAGGGAATTCAGCTGAAGACACCAAAACTTTGAATCTCTCTTTTTCTGCCTATTTTTTTTTCTAATTTTCTTGTGGCATTGTGGGTCAGACCTTCCCAGAATCATTGGGCATCATTTAGTAACACACCACAGACAGGACGCCAATCTATCGCAGGGCCTTGGCCAAAGACATAGCCAATCATGTCTGTATGTAGACGCCCAACTGGCCAATAGCATCACTGGGAATTTGAACCCTGGATCCCATCAGTTCAAATCACAATAACCACTCTTTCATATACAAACCTAGATATAGAGATTCTGTAAGACGTGGCGCGTCTGTGGAAGACTGTACCCCTTCAGTCAAAACAGCAATTTTGAGGTCAGGCAAGAAGACTTGGCTTACAATCAGTGTTCCAATTCATCCCAAAAGTGTTCAGTGTGGTTGAACGTCAGGGCTCTGTGCAGGTCACTAAAGGTCCTTCAAATCAAAATGTCAAACTGTGTTCTTATGGATCTCACTTTGTGAACAGGGGCATAGTCATAGGTCTTCTCCAAATGGTTGCCACAAAGACAGAAGCATATCATGGACCTGCTATCAAGGAGTGTGGTAAGAACAGTGTAATACAAAGTCGATAATAGACATTTTACATACTGTTGGGATCTAGTGCTTTTTATAACTCTTTCTTTCTGATAAATCTCTACAAGTAAAGTCTTCCAGTACGATGGATAAAATCAATATGGGTCTTAAGCCTGTGAATCACGGTTGTCGAACAGGAATTTGTTCATACATTATGTATATATTAATTCTGCCAGAGGAACTGTCAGACTCCACAGACCCCTGTCTTGACGTGACTGACAGCTTTTCATCGTGGGTGCTCACATGAAAATCACACATCCTGTCCATTACACATTAAGCACTTAAAAACGATGCCTACTGTTTCTATTAATACTTAAAAAGCTACTAAAATGACAATAAAGGTCATATATAGGATATACACGTCTAGACATGAAATATTATGGTTATATGAATTCAAGATATTCCATGTTTTGTCTGGTCACCATTATTTTATTTACTAATATACACCAGTCAGTCATACCATTAAAACCACCTCTTTGTTTTTACACACACTGTCCATTTTATCAGCTCCACTTCCCATATAGAAGCACTTTGTAGTTCTACAATTACTGACTGTAGTCCATCTGTTTCTCTGCATGCTTTGTTAGCCCCCTTTCATGCTGTTCTTCAATATTCAGGACTCTCCCAGGACCACCACAGAGTAGGTATTATTTGGGTGGTGGATGATTCTCAGCACTGCAGTGACACTGACATGGTGGTGGTGTGTTAGTGTGTGTTGTGCTGGTATGAGTGGATCAGACACAGCAGCGCTGATGGAGTTTTTAAACACCTTACTGTCACTGCTGGACTGACAATAGTCCACCAATAAAAAAAATATCCAGCCAACAGCGCCCCATGGGCAGCGTCCTGTGACCACTGATTAAGATCTAGAAGATGACCAACTCAAACAGCAGCAATAGATGAGCGATCGTCTCTGACTTTGCATCTACTAGGTGGACCAGCAAGGTAGAAGTGTCTAATAGAGTGGACAGTGAGTGGACACTGTATTTAAAACCTCCAGCAGTGTTGCTGTGTCTGATCCACTCACACCAGAATAACACACACTAACACGCCACCACCATGTCAGTGTCACTGCAGTTCTGAGAATGATCCACCACCTAAATAATACCTGCTATGTGGTGGTCCTGTGGGGGTCCTGACCATTGAAGAACAGCATGAAAGTGGGCTAAAAAGTATGCAGAGAAACAGATGGACTACAGTTAGTAATTTTACAGTAGAACTACAAAGTGCTTCTATATGGTAAGTGGAGCTGATTTAAATACAGCACCCATAACAGAACCAGTCAGGGACTCCATAAAGGGCTTAAATTACTGTGCTAAGGACTTAAAGTCTTCAAGAAGCTTGAGAGAAATTAATAAATTTAGACCATTTAAGCTTTTCAAAAGGGCAGCTTCCAAGTGTATTTACACAAGAAAAATATTCATTCTCAAAGGGGACATCTTTATTAACAAACGCTAAAGGGAACCAAAAAAAAAAGCTAGTTATCTGAGGCCAAGACAGAACTGTTTTTTCTTAGCCGTCTTTAACCTTACAAGAGAAACAACCAACTAAATTCATATGTTAAAATATAAAATTCTTTCAATTTATTCATTTATTTATTAGTGTTTTAACGTCATGTTTTACACTTTGGTTACATTCATGACAGAACAGGTAGTTACAGTTACACAGGATTCATCAGTTCAAGTTCAATGTTGAACAACGTCACAGCCAATTTTGTGTCTCAAATTCCCCTAACTTACAGTACATGTCTTTGGACTGTGGGAGGAAACCGGGGCACTCGGAGGAAACCCATGCAAAAAAAAAAGGGAAACTCTTTTGGGAATTGAACCCAGGACCTCACTAAGCCACCCAGAATTATCTCCATTAACAACTGGATTATCTGTTATTTAAATATGAGGGTTTTTCAAAAAGTTTCCACACTTTTTTAAACTCTAAGATGTATTTAAGAATTTCAAATATAAATACATCACTTTTCTTCATAGTCACCTTCCAATGCATTTTTCCAGCATCGTACCAACTTTTTAAAACCATTAGCAATAAAAAACGTTTTTGGTTGAGCGTGTAGCAACTGATTCACCGCTGCTTTCACATCATCACATGAAAATCTTCTTCCCCTTAAAGCTTCTTTGAGCGGTCCAAAAAGGTTATCAAATGGCGCTAAATCTGTACTATAAGCTCTCTCAGTCTCTCAGACACGACCAATTACTACTCCTTCTGCCCTCACTGTTTCTAACCAAAATAATAAAGTGCATAAACTTTTTGAAGATACCTTATAGATTCAGAGTAATTCCAAATTGATTTAAGGAACACCTGATCTTGATTAATTGTACTGATGACACTGTACTGTGTAGTTATAGCTGTTTTTTTTGTTTTTTTTTCCAGTTAACCTGCTGCCCCAAGATCAAGAAGAGGGTAGAAAAGGGTGCGGGTACTCGAACTTCAAACTCTGCCCACGCTGCTAACTGACAGTATGAACAGCCCAATGAGCAAATTTACAACACTGTATAATATCAATTCTTCTCATTCTTCTCATATTTAGGTGGAAATGTTAAATAAAGTCACTGAACTGCATGGTGTAACGAGATTAATAAAGCTCTTTTAAATATGTTTATTCTCCATATAATACATGTTCAACCCACACAGCCCGTTAAGTGCCATATTGCAGGGTCATATCGTTTGCACATTTGATGTAAAATGCGATAGTTTAATCCCCCGCCATCAGATTGAAATTCCACACGCTTGTTGTGAGACGTGACAGGCTACATGATGACTTCATTGACCATCTGCCAGAGGAACCGTCAGACTCCACAGACCTCTGTGTTGACATGACTGACAGCTTTTCAGTGCGGGTGCTCACATGACAATCACACATCCTGTCCATTAAACATTAAGCACTCAAAAAAGGTGCCCAATGTTTCTATTAATACTTAAACAGCTACTAGAATGACCACAGGTCATAGAAACTATATAAATCAATACATAAGATATTATGGTAATGTGAGTATACAATGTATAGGCAAATATGTGGTTTCAACTACAACCCCAAATCAGAAAAATTTGGGACAGTATGGAAAATGCAAATAAAATGAAAATGCAGTGTTCCTTACATTTACTTTGACTTTTATTTGATTGCAGACAGTTTAAACCAAAGATATTTCATGTTTTGTCTGCTCAACTTCATTTCATTTGTTACTAAACATCCATTCCTGCATTTCAGGCCTGCAACACATTCCAAAAAAGTTGGGACGGGGGAAATTTAGGGCTTGTAATGAGGTGAAAAAACTAAGTAATAATGTGATTCCAAACAGGTGATTGTAATCATGGTTTGGTACAAAAGCAGCATCCAGGAAAGGCTGAGTCTTAGATGAGCAAAGATGATCAGAGGATCTCCAGTATATCAACAAATGTGTGAGAAAATTATTAAAATGTTTAAAAAAAATAAACCTCAAAGAAAGATTGGAAGGGATTTGCATATTTCTCCCTCTACAGTGCATAATATCAATAAACGATTCAAAGAATCGGGAGGAATTTCAGTGCGTAAAGGCAAAGGGGTACAAGCTTAAGTTGAACGCCTGTGATCTTCAATCCCTCAGATGGCACTGCATCAAGAACCACCACTCAACAATAGCTGATATAACCACATGGGTGAGGGATTACTTTGGCAAACCTTTGTCAAGCACTAAAATACGGAGTTACATGCGCGAATACCACTTAAAACTTTACTGTGCAATAAAGAAGCCTTATGTTAACCATGTCCAGAAGTGGCGTCGACTTCTCTGGGCTCAGAGGCATCTAGGATGGACCATCACACAATGGAAACATGTACTGTATTGTTGTCAGACAAATAAGTATTTCAGGTCTTTTTTGCAAGAAAATGGACGCCATGTGCTCTGGACCAAAGACGAAAAGGACCAGCCAGACTGTTATCAGCAGCAAGTCTAAAAGTCAGGGTCTGTCATGGTATGGAGCTGTGTCAGTGCCCTTGGCAAAAGTTCTTTACACTTTTGTGATGCGACATTAATGCAGAAAAGTACATTAAGATTTTGGAGCAACATATGCTGCCTTTATTTGCATTTTTTTCAGAAATACAATGCAAAACTACAGTACATGCTGCACACATTACAAAGGAATGGCTGTGAAAGAAGAGTGTACGGGTACTGGACTGTCCTGCCTGCCGTCCTGACCTGTCCCCAATAGAGAATGTGTGGATAATTTTGAAATGAAAAATGTGATGACAACCTCATACTGTTGCACATCTTAAGACGTGTTTACAGGAGGAATGGGACAAAATAAAAGCTGAAACACTAAATCACTTGGTCTCCTCGATGCCAAAACGTCTTTTAAGTGTGGTGAAAAGGAATGGCAACATTACAAAGAGGTAAATGCTTTACTGTCTCAACTTTTTTTAGAATGTGTTGCAAAATGAAGTTGATTATACAAAACATAAAACATCTTGGAGTTTATACAACCTGCAATGAAATAAAAGTAAAAGTAAATGTAAGAAACACTGTTGTTTTAAGTGAATGGGCCCAATTTCCCCTGCACAAGTTAAAATGTTGTGCGAAAACCTTCCTAGAAAAGTGAAGGCTGTTACAGAGGGGCCAACTCAATATTAACACAGGTCAGCTTTTCACATATATTTATCCTTATAGTGTATGTTAGTACACAGTCAAGTCACATTATTATGACCACTTCCTACTTTTGACGGCGGCAGCGCATAGCTCTTGAAGGGAGTCATGTTTTGTGAGCTGGCTTGGTGGGTATATAAGGTGTGCAATTTCTCATTGCTGACACAGGTAAAAGTACCATTTTGTACCAAATTGTCTTACCTGGGAGGATGGGATCTGTAAGCAAGACAATGCGACATGTCACACAGCTATAAATGTCCGACATTGGTTGGAAGAGCATGGCCAAGACTTTCTAGTACTACCCTGGCCCCCTAATTCACCAGACTTGAACTTAATTGAGGGAATTGAGGGACCTTGAAGGTCGTGTTCACTCTATGGATCCTTCCCCACGCACCCTCCAGTAGCTGTGAGATGCACTGCAGTCAGCATGGCTCCAGATACCTGTGACAACCTACCAGGACCTTATTGAGTCACTCTCAGCCTGTCTAGCTGCTGTCTGTGCTGCACACGGCGGTTACTCTGGGTATTAGCTGGTGGTCATAATAATGTGACAACTGTGTATAACAAATGCAAGTTCTTTCTTTAGAATAGAGCACTCTGGGTAGCACTAGTCCATACACCGATCAGCCATAACATTAAAACCACCTCCTTGTTTCTACACAAACTGTCCATTTTATCAGCTCCAATTACCATATAGGAGCACTTTGTAGTGCTACAATTATTGACTGTAGTCCATCTATTTCTCTACATACCATTTTAGCCTGGTTTCATGCTGTTCTTCAGTGGTCAGTTCAGATATTAAAGTGCTTTTTCATATATTAAAATATGCCCTAATATAACAAAAATCAGAGCTTAGCAAACATGGCAAATTGTTTTAGCAAAGCTATTACAACTTAGAATTTTAAACCAGACGTTCTGGTTATCTTGTTTATTTTAAAGTTAAATAGTATACTGTATGTTTGGAAAAAAAGAACATATAATAAAGATGTGTTATTGTGAGGTGTTTTTAAGCACCACTGCTGACATAAAACTGAGTACAATGGGGTACAGTGAGTGTTGGCACTTTTAAAACCCTCTGTCAGCATTAAAGCTTTGTTTGTTCTAGTTTCAGTGTTCTTTGGGGATATCAGTGGCACTCACTCTGGTTGTTTTAAGGGTTTCTGACATTTATTCCCTTTAAGATATGAGTTCTGGAATCAATGAACAGTGGAGGTGTCACAGGTTTAGAGTTCTGTTATTAGGGTTGATGTCATACTGTATTTGTGATTTTTCACAGAATTTGTGAAAGTAATAGCTAAGTACCCATGCTAATGTGTGCAAAAATACATTCAAACTCCGCTCTATTGTAACAGAGATATTTTCTTCTTAGGAGGATCATTTAATGTTAGGATTTTTTAGAAATACGACACATATAACAATATTACACATTTAAGCAATGGACACACTACACAAATTTCAAAGTGGTCAGATCCCTGTACTGTTCACACTACACAACTTTCAATAGGTCTAGAAGATGACCAACTCAAACAGCAGCAATAGATGAGAGATTGCAAATATTTTTGCAAGGCAATGTTGGTGTTATGTGTTGTAGAGAACGATAAGGTCAGAAATACTGTAAAACTTGTGTGTGTGCCGAAGTATTCCGATAGATAGATAGATAGATAGATAGATAGATAGATAGATAGATAGATAGATAGATAGATAGATAGATAGATAGATAGATAGATAGATAGATAGATAGATAGATACTTTATTGATCCCGAAGGAAATTGAGGATAAACTGTATTATGCCTCTGTCCCACCTTTTTAGAACTCCTCACCTGCGTTTCCCCTCACCCTGTATCTTGCGTTCTTATTGGCTGTTCGACATAGCACTCATTGCCAGTTGGGCAACTCAGATCCAGATATTTGACAAGCTAGATATCTCTCTTCAGTCGAGCTGCTCGGATCGAGTTGTTGAGTAGTTCACACATAGCGATTGAGAGCCGAGTTTCAATCGCCGAGCAAACGCCAAGTTGCTCCCGAGCCGGCAAATCTAGCGCCGACCAGTAGGCAAGCGAAAATCAGGGGAAAAAAACGAGGAGTGTGAACTAGGCATAAGTCTTTTGTAGCATGGATTCCACAAGTTGTGAGGTTTGAGTCCATGTTAGCATGCTTGCTTTATGAAACAGCTGAAGATTTGGATTTAGATCTGGTGACTGGTAAGGCCATTAAAGCACACAGAACTAACTATCATAAAACCAGTTTAAGATGACAGCACATCATCATCCTGGAAGTTGCCAGTGGAAGATTTAGACTGTGCCTTTCAAACAATGCTCGACTGGTATTCAGGACCCATAAAAAACATTACAATGTGTGGCAACAAAACACTCCCAACACCATTACACCACCAGCAGCAGTTTTATAAAGACATGGTTTCTAGTCAAAAAAGTGGAACCTCATGTGTTCTTCAGCTGTTGGAGCCGATCGACCTCAACACATTGAGATGTTTTAACCATTACCATAGTTGCAAAGAGTGTCTGTCAGCTGTAGCCAGGTTAAACCTTGTCCTCCACGCTTTCTATTCAATGAAACATACAGTACCTATCTGCAGAGCTGCCACTCACTGGATATTTTTTTCATATGCTGACAGAAAAAGTCTAAAGACTAAACCTAAAAACTCAAACCAGTCCATATGGCATTAACAACCATGTCACAGTAAAAGTTGCTCTGATCACACACTCCAAAATCATGTTGAATACCTTTCCAGAAGAGTAGAGGCGTTTCATAGCCTAAAAAGGAGGCTTTTTTGTCATCTACACATACAAATGTACAGAACAGTGACATTCTATCTCCACATATCCCTGCTAGTTTGGAATCTTGGGTCAGAGCGCAGAGTCAGCCATTGTACGCTGCCCCAGGAGCAGACAGATTTGAGGGCCTTGCTCAAGGGCTCAACAGTGGCTGCATATCAGAGCCTGGATTTGAACCGGCAATCTTTGGATAATAGCCCAAAGCTCTGCCCACTGGGCTACCACTTTCCCTGTATAGTCAGACATATGTACAGATAATGCTCAGACTGTTTCTTATTTTGAGATTGTGGTGTTATAGCCTGGGGGCTTTTTCAAAACTTTTTACTAACTTTCTTGGCACCTTTGCTGACATTTTCCTGGAGATCTGACACACCAGTGTGAAAAACTTAGCATTCATGCTCATCCCATGTGATGTCATGTCATATTTTTTGCTTTTACACTTTTCGCTGGTGGTATTTACGGTATTTAAAAACTCCAGCAGCGCTGCTGTGTCTGATCCACTCATACCAGCACAACACACACTAACACACCACCACCATGTCATTGTCACTGCACTGCTGAGAATGATCCACCACCTAAATGATACCTGCTCTGTGGTGGTCCTGTGGGGGTCCTGACCATTGAAGAACAGGAAGAAAGCAGGACAAAAAAGCATACAGAGAAACAGATGGACTACAGTCAGTAATTCTATATGGTAAGTGGAGCTGATAAATGGACAGTGAGTGTAGAAACAAGGAGGTGGTTTTAATGTTATGGCTGATCGGGGTATATTTTGTACTGTGGAGTCATAAACACTGACTTTAGCTATTGAAGCTTTAGACATCTGGATGTATATTGGGATTAGTTGTTGCTGAGTCTTTAAAAGCATTTAGCAGGATGACCAGTTCTTGTATGTTTCACCACTCACGCAAGCTAGCCTGATTTAAATATAATGGCTCTCATTGTGGTCTTAACCCTAAAATTAGATTTTTAATCCTGGATCCTAAATCCTTGAATCCTGGCATGGTGTTCCTGTAGAATCTTTGAGGTGACAGCTAGATTTTGACCTCAAGGTTCAGCTGAGCTTTCAGTAAACTTTTATTTCTTACAGGGCTGTGAATAATAATAAGGATGACTGTGTTTAGTTAGGAAAACTGGCTTAATAAGTAAAGTTGGTAAGAAACGAAGTATTAAAAATATCATGCTTGTGACTAATAATTGATCCCTGCTGGGTAAATGAACTTAGTTCCTTACAAAAATTAATTAGGTGTTACATGAGCCACAAGCTTGATAATCATTTTGTAGCTTTCTTCCATTCTTATTCCAGGTGCATTAAAATTGCATGCCAAAGCTGTAATCACCTTAAAATACAGCACAATTTTAAGACGTTTCGAAAAGACGCTCCCTACACATCAAAATAAATGACTAAAACCCCACCCATACCTTTTCAAAGTGACTGATACATGGCCACCTTCAAGCACCTTTCATCAAAAGTTCTGTGATTAACTTATTTCACAGACGAAAGAGTGTCATTTTAACACATTGCCAGCATTGGTGCGTGTGGTCCATCATGCATTGCTCTCATTAAAATCAATCAAGAGAACATTTTTGACAGATGATGGAAATGTCCTTGTGAATGCAGTGTTAGTCTTTCTGCATTCATTTATCTTCAGTGTTTCCACTTATTTTAAAGGTGGATCCTTATTTAATTCCAAAATAACACAAATATGCTACATTATAATGTTTATATTTAACTTTACATTTACATTTTTGGCATTTATCAGACGCTCTTATCCGGAGTGACTTACAGAAGTGCTTGCATAGTGAACATTACCTTACTCAAGTTTAATTTTGCAAGAAATGAATAAGAGTGTTGGTAAGTACATGTCAGCTTAAGTGCTTAGTAAAGAGGTGGTTTTTAATCGTCTTTTTGAAGACAGCAAGAGACTCAGATGTTTGGACAGACAAGGGAAGTTCGTTCCACCACTTGGGTGCAAGTACAGAGTAGAGCCTTGATGCCTGTCTTCCTTGAGTTCTGGGTGGAGAATCAAGTTGAGCGAGACTAGTTGCACGGAGGTTGCGTGGTACAGATCGGGGTTTTATTAGACCTCGAAGATAGCTTGGGGCTTGTCTATTTTTGGCTTTTAAATGGGTTTCCAGTGAAACTGGAACATCAATTGAGGCTTTCTTTGACTGAATATGCGTAAATTACCACAGACATACTTTAAATACCCTCTCATACCCTCTCAATGAGGAACTATGGCGGCTGGGTAGTTCATTCAGTCATAGACTAATTCCACCAAAGAGCAAGACGGAGCGCTTCAGACGTTCTTTTGTGCCAACTGCCATCAGACTGCATAACAATAGCAAAATACACAGACTGTCCTCACACTGATGAGCCAGCTCCCCCCCTACAATAAATCAAGATCTCCCCCTACCCTGGACTCTATGTTTCATTATTCACACATATGTATACGTATATCTACATATAGTATATATAGTGTCTTTATTATATTGTTGTAATTACCATACTGTTGTATAATAGTAATTTTTTTATCATTTCCTTATTTTATTTTTTTATTCTACTCTATTTTTATTGACTGTACATACACTGTACTGGAGCTGCTGTAACACTCGAATTTCCCCCATGGGGATCAATAAAGGAATCTTATCTTATCTTATCTTAAAGTTTTGTGAGACGCCTTCTCAGAATAGTAGTAAGATCACTCTGTTTTAACAGCATTTGTTTTTTAAACGGAAAGTCCAACAAGTTCATGGTCAGATGTCCAAATACTTTTGTGCATATAGTGTATTTTTTATGTATCAATCAGTGGTCGTGCTGGTTCTTATTCATTTTTTTCCTTCAAGTCCCCCCCCCCAAGGCTTTAATCATTAAGGCCTGAACAATTCCTTGGTGTGTTTGAAAATGTCAGGTACTTATTTAAGTGCTTAGCATACAATTACTCTCTGTCCTACTCTACCTGTGATAATTACAGTTTCAGTCATTAATTCCTCTTTAAACTCGGTTCATACCTGCTTTGGAGACATGAACGTTAATCAGAGTCAGAAACCTGATTAGCCAGGTACAGTATGTCAAAGGAAGTTATTTTTGTGTTAGAGACATCAAGCAAAAAGGAGTCTGTGAACCTATTTGAACCCTGGGATTCAGCATTTATAACTTCTAAAGCCTTGATGGTCAAAAATTTGGAGTTGCAACCCACCCTAATAAGCCTCCACTTATCTAGGAGTCAGGTCAAATCTATTGTATAGCACTTTTTACAATAGACATTGTCTCAAAGCAATTTTACAGCATCCAGGACCGACAGACCAAAAACTCCAATTAAGCAAGCCAAGGGTGACCGATGCAAGGACAAACCCCCTTAAAATTACAGGGAGAAACCTTGAGAGGAACCAGACTCAGCACAGACCCATCGTCCTTTGATGACTTGGATAATTATTTGAATTAATTGAATTTACACAAACCAAACATACACAAAATACACACAATCGGTGCTCCAGTTCATCCCAAATGTGGTCAATTCTCTGTGAAGACCAATAAGAGCTCATCAAATTATAAATTAATGGACTTTTGTGCACAGGGGTACAGTCATGCAAAAACAAGTGCCATCCCCAAACTATTACCACAAAGTTAAAAAAATGCTTCTTCACTCACTTTCTTAACCGCTTATCCAATTAGGGTTGCGGGGGGTGCTGGAGCCTATCCCAGCTTTTCAATGGGCGCAAGGCACACAGTAACACCTGGACAGGGTGCCAGTCTATCGCAGGGCAGACACACACACCCATTCACCTATAGGGCAATTTAGTGTCTCCAATTAACCTGACTGCATGTTTTTGGACTGTGGGAGGAAACCGGGGCTTCCGGAGGAAACCCACACAGACATGAGGAGAACATGCAAACTCCACACAGAAAGGACCTGGACCACCCCGCCTGGGGATCGAACCCAAGACCTTCTTGCTGTGAGGCAACAGTGCGAGCCACCGTGCCGCCCAAAACATGCT
The DNA here is from genome assembly GCF_030014385.1 of Trichomycterus rosablanca. Taxonomy (NCBI): domain Eukaryota; kingdom Metazoa; phylum Chordata; class Actinopteri; order Siluriformes; family Trichomycteridae; genus Trichomycterus; species Trichomycterus rosablanca. The sequence goes on from NC_085999.1 coordinate 27,671,791, forward strand.
TCTTCTAAAATTAATTTTATATACCTGTTAGCAATGGATGTGACGAAAACATGAGAACTTGCAATAAGGAAGGGTGGCCAGCCGCTCAGTAAAAACACACGCTGTTTACCAGAGCTGAGATCTCGAATACATCGTATCGAATCTCGGCTCTGCCTTCCGGCTGAGGCTAAGTGGCTACATGAACAACAATTGGCCTGTTGTTCAGATAGGGGCGGGACTAAGCCGGTTGGGGACTCTCTCTCAGACTAGTGCGATTACGACCTCTGCTGGCTGATTTGTGGCGCCTGCACGGAGATAAGAAAGGAGTGCGGTAGAGGGTGTGGCTCTCCGTACGTAGCGCTGTACTTCACTGCACTTGTCAAGTGTAGGTGATAAGATGTTTGATTGCTGTGCAAGTGTCGGAGGGGGCGTGGAGCAGCCTCGTCCTCCCCAATCAGGAGCAGGGACAAGCATTAGTGAGAGGATGATTGACGGGCAGAAATTGGATGCGCTAAAGTTGGAGAAAAAGGGGTAAAAAAAAGAAAAAAAAGGGTGTCCACATAATTCTGGCCAAATGGTGTGCCATCACTGTGCCATAACACACACACACACACACATGCTTCCGAAATTAACTTTCATAGTCAATAGCTGCAAAGCATAAGTCGTTTCAAACTTATTTCACCATGAGCATGAGTTTAGCCTACTTCAATAGCCTCCCTACTTACCAGATCTGAATCCAATAAAACACCTTTGGGAAGGACTTAATCAGAAAAGTCACTCCATGTCAATATGGACTTTGTTTCCATCCCTTTGTGGAACCCTAGCCACTAAAAATAAGGGATCCCAGCCAGTTTTAGTGTAGCTTTCCTTATAAAGTGGCCACTGAGCGTATATATTTAGACACCTGTGTGTGCCTGGGTAAATGTTTGAATGTGTGCAAAGCCAGAGGGGAAACCCAGAATGAGGACTAATGTGTCAGGGCATTAAACATCATGAATTAGTAATCTCCTGAACTATGTAATTCCCCTTCATCATTCCTCATATATTCATATTGTGGCTTTCTTAATATACAGAGCTCGTATACTGTGGTGGTGTATGAGCTATACACAACCCTTCAATTCAACATTTTGCACATTCAGGGCTCTGGAGCACAATTCTTACTGGGCGGAAGTGCGGCTTAGTCAGCGAAAGCATACATATCTATCACATTTAGCCCCCATATGACCTACACAGAGACGTCAAGCCCAGTTTCTTGCTCTAGACTCACTCTGCCTTTCCCCCAGATCCATCATGGTGAGGAAACCTCCCCAAGGAGGATGGGGAATGTAGTGTAACAAAACCTGAGCTATTCCAGTGCTGTATATGATGCTGCAGGTCAAAAGAAGGAGACCTTGTAATGGATTTTATGTGCTCTTATTGCACTGGCACAGATGCTTTTATATAAATATATACCTTTATATACCTGTTGGCAATGGGTGTGGCATTAACACCTGAACTGAATAATTAGGAGGGAGTGGTCATGTATTTTTATATGAAATTAACCAACCAACTTTCAGGATTCAGATTATACAGCATATTACACTGTGAAAGCAATTACCAAATACCTAAAATTAAATAGAAAAGGGACAAAAAATAGACAAAATTGTCTAAAATGGACAGAAATTTTACATACACACATACTCACCTGTACCCTTCAGAACCAATCACAAGATTTTCAAATTCAAAGAATTAAATTTACAAATTAAATTTATTATTTATTATTTACAAAAAATAAATGTGTTATTTACTTAATAAATAAATCAATGTTTTACTTTTGACAAAACAGGAAGAAATGATGAGCAAGGGGGTCTAAGTTTCCAACAATGATTTTAAATTCAGATTTAGGTCCCGACATCAACCAAATTTAATGTATTCATAAAAATTTTTTTTTTATTTTATCAAGATTTTAACATCAATTTTTTCCCCACACGGTTATATTCATGACAGGACAGGTTATTACTGATTACACATAATTCATCAGTTCAAGTCTTGGACAATTTTGTATCTCCAAAACCTGACTGCATCTCTAACCTGACTGCATGTCTTTGGACTGTTGGAGGAAACCGGATCTCCTGGAGGAAACCCTCACAGACACAGGAAAAACAAACAGAAAAGAAAGGACCAGGACTGCTCCACCTGGGTATCGAACCCAGGACCTTCTTGCTGTAAGGTGACAGACAAACTCACCAGTTAAAGACACTAAGTTAAAAGAACTAGAGGTTAACATGGGTTAACAGTGAAGCTCTAGGGCAGGGGTGTCAAACTCATTTTCACCGAGGGCCACATCTGCCTTATGGTGGCCATCAAAGGGCCAATTGTAATGTATCCTGCTGTGATTGCAGTCTGCCTTTTTAATCTTGGACAATTTGTTGTTGTTCTTGGAGACTAAATTCTGTGTTTGGTGACAAAATGGCAAATTTATACTGTATATTTATAATGTATATCTACTTTTATATTGTACTCCTTTACCACAGACACGGATTTTCTTCTTGAAGCACAAACTTGTATTCACTTTCCCATCTTTCATTAAATTACCTTCCTTCTAATTCAGATTTCTCTTCTTGTACATTTTGGGATTATTTGTAAATATTTCTCAACATCACACTTTTAATTTTTATTATTATTATTTTTATTATTATTATTGTTATTATTATTATTATTATTATTTATTTTTTATTTATTTATTTATTTTTTATTAATTTTTTTTTTTTTTTTTTGCTTTTTTGCAAAAAATACATGCATAAAATAATAAATTCAAACAATTATGGAGAATCAACATCAAATCCTACAAAAGAAGAAATACACTATATTGCCAAATATATTCACTCACCCCTCCAAATCATTGAATTCAGGTGTTCCAATCACTTCCATGGCCACAGGTGTATAAAACCAAGCACCTAGGCATGCAGACTGCTTCTACAAACATTAGTGAAAGAATGGGTCGCTATCAGGAGCTCAGTGAATTCCAGTGTGGTACTGTGATAGGATGCCACCTGTGCAACAAGTCCAGTCATGAAATTTCCTTGCTACTAAATATTCCACAGTCAACTGTCAGTGGTATTATAGCAGAGCGGGTCAGCGGATGCTGAGGCGCATAGTGCGCAGAGGTCGCCAACTTTCTGCCGAGTCAATCGCTACAGACCTCCAAACTTCATGTGGCCTTCAGATTAGCTCAAGAACAGTTTGTAGAGAACTTCATGGAATGGGTTTGGTATGAAGTCTGGGTTTGAGTCCTGACCTCAACCCGATAGAACACCTTTGGGATGAATTAGAGCAGAGTCAGGCCTTCTCGTCCAAAATCAGTGTCTGACCTCACAAATGCGCTTCTGGAAGAATGGACAAAAATTCCCATAAACACACTCCTAAACCTTGTGGAAAGCCTTCCCAGAAGAGTTGAAGCTGTTATAGCTGCAAAGGGTGGGCCGACATCATATTAAACCCTATGGATAAAATTTATTGGGATGTCACTCAAGTTCATATACGTGTGAAGGCAGACGAGCAAATACTTTTGGCAATATAGTGTATACCTTGTGTCAATAAACTAGTAAAGGCTAAAAACAAATCAGTAAACAAGTCACAGCACATTGCTGAGAATAATTTAATAATTCAAGTTGTGAGCTAAATCCATTTCTACGAATATGCTATATGTGGTTGTTTTAATTATATTTATTACAACCCGTACACAAATGAACTGCAGTGAATCTGCATTATTACTTCATTATTACAGGACGATCGTGGTTTGGTGCAGTTTAATGAATTTCACTGTACTGTAGTATAACTGCTCTTCAGCGAGCACAAACGCTAACTGAACTCCTAATGCAATTCTGTGAGAGAGTATTTTCACTTATACCTTTACTAGCTCCCTTATTGTCCTAAAAACACTTTCAATTAAAATGTTCATTTCACTTTTTTCTAGATTTCTACCCGAGTGATATGTTGAGCTTTCTAGTTATTTATTCTGTGTCTTTTAGTTTGACGTCATGTGACAGAAGTGTGAAGCAGAACTGTAACTGATCAAACACAGACAGACGCTGGATGTTCATGCCAGTTAGTCCATTCTTTCACTAGATTATACCAGTCAGTCTTTGTAAACAATGACACACGTCATAAGGGATTGAGCACTGATCTCACTTTCTTCTCCTCATGTTTAAATTTGCACACTAAACTGGTTCCCTCATAAAAAGATTCTGCTGATCATGGTAAAGAGTTTCTCTACTGTACATGCTCTACTGTAATGGAAGCAAATGGTTACAGAATACATAGTAGATGCTGAACGACGGACTAACCCATGGGTTTCATGTTTAAATTAGTGTTCTCATTATGTAGATCCAAAAACAGCTTGTTCTTTGACAGAATTTAAGCTTGTGGTGACCAGAATAAAAGAGCTGTAGATGTTACTTTGTCCCTCTTAGGCTTCAGTTAGCATGGTCTGGCACTCTACAAACACAATTGGTCATGTCTGAGAAAGCACAGGCCTAGTTGAAAGTTACCTCATTGGCACTGCAACAGTGATGCTTACTGTTTGGTGGAGGTGCCGGCACAAGCAGCCGAGAAATCATTAATCAACTGGAATGAATAGAGAATGGATGGATGGATGGATGGATGGGTAGGTAGATAGATAGATGGATTGATGGATGGATGGTAGGTAGATAGATGGATTGATTAATGGATGGATAGATGGATGGATGGGTAGGTAGATGGATGGATGAATGGGTAGGTGGTAGGTAGGTAGATAGATGAATTGAAGGATGGATGGATAGTAGGTAGGTAGATGGATGGATGGATGGATGGATTGATGGATGGGTAGGTGATAAGTAGATAGATGGATGGGTGGGTGGTAGGCAGGTAGATGGATGGATGGATGAATGGATGGGTACGTGGTAGGTAGGTAGATTGATGGATGGATGGATGAATAAATGGATGGATGGGTAGGTGGTAGGTAGGTAGATTGATGGATGGATGGATAAATGGATGGATGTGTAGGTGGTAGGTAGGTAGATTGATGGATGGATGGGTAGGTGGTAGGTAGGTAGATTGATGGATTGATGGATGCATTGGTAGGTAGGTAGGTAGACAGACAGACAGACAGACAGAAGGTAGGTAGGTGGTAGATAGGTACTTCATTCATCCCAAGGTAGATTTAGACCTCCAATAGCTTAAACAGTATGAAGAAAGAAGAAAACAAATACAAATAATTTATATAAAGTATAGCAAATATACATTATACATATTAATAGAATATGCAAATATAAATAGGATGTGCAGTGCATAAATGTGCAAGTTGCGCAGCTGGCAATATGGCATGGAATTATAATTATAAATATATATAGATTTCTGACCAGTCCTGTTTATCGTTCAGCTGCAGACCAGAGTATTTGGAAGTCCTTACAACCTCCATGTCATCTCCATGAATTGAGATTGGCCTTGGAAGAGGCTTAGGCTTCCGGAAGTCCACCACAAGTGGACTTGGTGTTAGACGTGTTCAGCTGTAGATGGTTTGACCTGCAGCATACCACAAAGTTATCCACCAGGCTTCAGTACTACTCCAACCCCAATACACCCAATATTGCTGTCATTTGAGAACTTCTGCATGTGGCGTAAGTCAGAGTTAAACTGTCAACATCAGTGTTTGACCTCACATGTGCTCTTTTGACTGAATGGGCAGCAATTCTCACAGACAAACATCAACATCTTGTGAATATTCTTTCTAGAAGAGTATACCCATGATATGCCCATGGTTTTGCAATCGTATGCCCAACAACCTTATGGTATGGTGTTTTGTTTACTTTGGTCTTATAATGGTGGTATACCATGGCGATAGCTTTATGTCATTGGGAGGCTGTCTGTGTCATGAACCACCAATCTGGTCAGGATTGATGGAAAATGAATAATGCAGAGTACCAAAAAATCACAGTGACCCATCTAATCGTGTCTGCCACCATTCCTTAATTTACCCTGAAAGATTGTGTAAAAAGGAATGGGCAAAAGCGTCGCTTTGACTTATTTAAAAAGACAACTGGTCTAATAGGTTTCAATAGTGTTTAAGCAGGTACTGAACAAGAAAGTGGATCTTTCTCAACTGATCTGTCCCTCTCTTAGAAAATAAGTGGGCAAAATTGAAGTTTTTTGGGTACCTTTCTATAAATATTTATGCGTAAACAATGCTAACATTCTAATATCGAAAACAGTGAATGGCGTCCATAAACTAGAGCTAAGGAATGAATGGAAAGAACTAGAAAATAAAGCGTTTCATCCTTTTCTTCATCCAAGCTATTTATATAAGGCAGAAAGGCACCCCCACGTCCTGATCGGCTAATGGCGATCTCATCCAGCAGGGTCCCTCGAGGGTGATTGTCAGACCATATCAGCTCCTCTCCATGAGGCAGCATTGTCACCCACCAGGGTTTAAATTCAAGCTCTGGAACTCAAGAGTTTTCCCTCTGTGTTCACAAACACACCACCCACCTGCCTGTTCTCTGGCAGGGAGCTTTGCTAATCTGTCCTTTGGCAAGCAATTACAGCAAGCCTGAGGGCGACTGCCAGAGGTCTACCCAGGGGGCTAACATTAGGGTTAGAGATACACAAACAACAACTGCTTTTTTAAACCACCTGGGAACATGCCTTGAAAAAACAGTGAATTATCTGCTCTTGATGAAATTTTAGATATGCATTTATCTTAGTGCTGGTAATTGGTGGAATAATACTGTCAAGCTGTCACGTCAACTGACAAAGCGAGCTGAAAGATCCCTTGAGGTCTGCAAGACTGCACCGATATGCATTTTCTGCTGTGATTAAGACTGACAGTAATGCAATTTGTTGAAGTTCGTGTTATCTTTATCCAATTACGAATTATTATCTGCCTGATAATCCTTCATAACTCCTGTGTGAAACCTTTACTTAAGGTCATTTTCCCCGGTGTGAGCAGGATCAGCAGAACAGTTTGATTGTGACTCTCGAGCAAGTCTCCACTGAAAAAGCTGGGACTGATCTTTTCAGAAGCTGAAGAACACAATGAATGGATTTAAAGGTCAGCATGCAGTGCACTAAATCCCCCCAGGAGAACGCGGTATCTGATCTCTAAAACTCTCAACCAAAAGAACTGACAATTACTTTTTATTCCGACATGATTTTGAAATATGAATGCATGTCTGGAGAAAGCCGGTCACACCAAGTCTTTCTAGATGCCAGTTATAATATATAAAAATAAAGTTTATTATTGAGATGATAGATAGATAGATAGATAGATAGATAGATAGATAGATAGATAGATAGATAGATAGATAGATAGATAGATAGATAGATAGATAGATAGATAGATAGATAGATAGATAGATAGACAGATAGACAGACAGGTACATTGATAGATGATGGATGGACAGACAGACAGACAGACAGACAGACAGACAGACAGATTAATTGATTGATAGGTAGATGGATGGATGGATGGATGGATGGATGGATGGATGGATGGATGGATGGATGGATGGATGGATGGATGGATGGATGGATGGATGGATAGATAGATAGATAGATAGATAGATAGATAGATAGATAGATAGATAGATAGATAGATAGATAGATAGATAGATAGATAGATAGATAGACGGACATATTGATAGGCAGATGGATGGATGGATAAATGGATGAATAGACAGATAGATAGATGGATGATTGATCGATAGATAGGTAGATGGATGGACGGACGGACGGACAGACCAACAGACTGATAAATAGGCAGATAGATGGATGAATAGACAGATAGATAGATGGATGATTGATAAATAGATAGGTAGATGGATGGATGGATGGATGGATGGATGGATGGATGGATAGATTAATTGATTGGTAGACAGATAGGTAGATTGATAGACGGACAGACAGACAGATAGATAGATTGGTAGACAGATAGGTAGATTGATGGATGGATGGACGGACGGACAGACAGATAGATAGATTGGTAGACAGATAGGTAGATTGATGGATGGATGGACAGACGGACAGACAGACAGATTAATTGAGAGACAGGGAAATGAATGGATCGATGGATAGATAGGTGGAAGAATAAATACTTTATTTATTCTGAGGTCTCTAGTAGTTAAACAAAAAGAACAATAAGAAAAACTAATAAAAATACAGCATGTATAGTTTAAAAAAGGGTAGTGTGAGTATAGGGGTGGGTAATACAAGAAGTATATAAATAATATCATATGTGCATGGCTGAATGTGCAAGTTGTGACTAAAACTAGAGCTAAAAATAGGAAAAAAAGTGATACAGCTTGGAGAAGGCCAACATCAGTGACTGATCTTACAATGCTATTTGACTGAATGGGCACAAATTCCCACAGACAAAGGATGGGACATCTCTATATTATTGCTCATGGTTTTGGAATGAGGTATCCAACAAGCCTAAGATTAAGTGTCCACATACTTTTCTTTTTGTCATGTAGAATATTTAGGACAGGTCCCTACTTTGATTCTTACAGGTTGCTGATACTTTGATCATTTCTGGTAACTACTACCTTCAAATTGTACAGATTCTTCTTGCACATTAAAACGTTTGTGTGAAAATACATGTTAAAAATAACCCCAGTGCTCGACTCTGCTGGACTGCTAGTCAATAGAGAAAAGAAGTGTAGCCTGTGTCTAGACCAGGTCTGAATGCTAAACCTTTTTGAAATATGCAAGTACAAGCTCAGATTCAGGTTGTTCAGGCTCTCAGAGGTAATCGAGGTAATTAGGTATGAAATCATGCATGCAAGGCTTGTTGGGTTCTGTGCTCCAGGGTGAAAGGGGTTGGGAATTAATCATATTGTAGACTGTGATTAAGTGGGTTGGTGGATTGTGGGTCATAAAAGCCAAGACAGTCTCATAATAGTACCTCTTGCCAATGTGGATGATGGCATTCGTGAGCTCCTTTTTAAGTGGAAGTTATGAATGAACTCGGCCGAGAAAACGATTTGAGGCTTTTTGGACAGAGTCCTAAACACTAAGGGTCCCAGTTTGATTTAGCAGTGCTCTTGAGTACGGAATGAATTATTCTGATTCTAAAATAATACCATAGAATTAGGATCCACTTAAAAAGTTTTTGTAAGAGCAAACTTTCGAAGGTTTAGAAAGGTTTAGAAAATCCCTTACTGCCAGAGCTGTATATTGAACAGTGACTACAGTGCAGATAAATATATATATTTATTTATTTTAAATCTTTACACTTATTTGCTGTAATTACCTCTGAAGAACTGAACATCGTGGCGATGCACAGAAATCTGGGGTAGATTTAATCCTGCTGGGCGACCAAATAAATAAGCCACGGCTGTCCAAATAAGTCCAGGGAGTTTAACAGATAACAGAGGCACTAGAACAAACCCACTCTCTAATCACTGCTTTTATCACTAACTACACTTCATGACCAAAAGTAAATGGACAGACCTTTAATGATTTAAAATAAACTTTATGCTTTTACCTTTGTGGAGCAATTTGGCTAAAGCCCTTTTTTTTTTGTTTTAGCAGGCCCTGTGCATGAAGCAGGGGCCATAAAGACATGCCTCGAAAGGTTTGGTGGGGAAAATACACTCACTGTCTATTTTATCAGCTCCACTTATCATATAGAAGCACTTTGTAGTTCTACAATTACTGACTGTAGTCCATCTGTTTCTCTGCATGCTTTTTAAGCCTGCTTTTACCCTGTTTTTCAATAGTCAGGACTCTCCCAGAACCACCACAAAGCAGGTATTATTTAAGTGGTGGATGATTCTCAGCACTGCAGAGACACTGACATGGTGGTGGTGTGTTAGTGTGTGTTGTGCTGGTATGAGTGGATCAGACACTGCTAGAGTTTTTTAAATACTGTGTCCACTCACTGTCCACACTTCAACCTAGTTGGTCCACCTTGTAGATGTAAAGTCAGAGACGATCGCTCATCTATTGCTGTTGTTTGAGTTGGTCATCTTCTAGACCTTCATCAGTGGTCACAGGACGCTGCCCATGGGGCACTGTTGGCTGGATATATTTTTGCTTAGTGAACTATTCTGTCCAGCAGTGACAGTGAAGTGTTTAAAAACTCCAGCAGAACTGCTGTGTCTGATCCACTCATACCAGCACAACACACACTAACACACCAACACCATGTCAGTGTAACTGCAGTGCTGAGAATGATCCACCACCTAAATAATACCTGCTCTGTGGTGGTCCTGTGGAGGTCCTGACCATTGAAGAACAGCATGACAGGGGGCTAACAAAGCATACAGAGAAACATATGGACTACAGTCAGTAATTGTAGAACTACAAGGCGCTTCTATATGGTAAGTGGAGCTGATAAAATGGACAGTGAGTGTAGAAACAAGGAGGTGTTTTTAATGTTATGGTTGATTGGTGTATATTGTAATGTTGCTTGTAATTCAGGCTTGCCTGCCAACTTCAACCTTACAAATGCTTAATGGACTAAAAAGGCACAATACATATACAGGGTGTGGCTCTCCGTACACAAAGCTGACCGGCATATGATCTCGCCTCATGCAGGTAAAAAGATGTAGTCGGCTAATGCACACGGAGGGGGCGTGTGTCAGTCTGAGTTCTCCTCAACCAGGGTGGAGATAAACATCAGTACAGAGGAAGTGTAATGCAATTGGGTAACTGGATATGACTAGATTGGGAGGAAAATTGTGAAAAAAGCAAATAAATAGCACAATGTGTGTCATTATGCCATCTAATAACAACCAGTAACCTTTAATAATAGCAATTGTCATTATGGCTCTGTCCCAAATCACACATTGTACTAAATATCAGACATAATTTAACATAGTATTACTTTTTAGTGACACTAGGTTTTTAGCTTCTTTACAGAAAACAATTTGTGGGTTTATCAGTCATTCATTTTCTCAAACCACTTAATAGTCAGGGTAGTGGTGGGTCTGGCACCACCCAGAAACACTGGACATGGCATCACACAACCACACAGTCATGTACTTATTCACAACAAAAAACACTTTAGAGCAGCCGATCCTCATACCACATCCTCATTTTTGGCAGCTGCAAGGAACCCAGAGCACCTGGAGGAAACATGAATTGAAATGAACTGAATTGAACACGGGTTCCCAGAACACATGTTGTAGTGTGGCACTCACACTAACAGCTGCACCACCAGGCCGCTATTTTTAGACAAAGACCTGTACAGCCTCAATATGATTAGAAAATTGTTGGATGGAAACGAAACCAGAGTAAGACTAGAGCAAAGTTGATATATTGCTTCAGGAACATAGGCACAGTATAATACAATAGAACATAAAACAGTATAACATAATATAGTATAAAGTAATATAACATAATATGATATAATAGAATAGAATGCCTTTATTTGTCATATACAGTATATACTGATGAGGTATAACATTATGACCACCTTCCTAACATTGTGTTGGTCCCCCTTTTGCTGCCAAAACAGCCCTGACCCGTCGAGTCATGGACTCCACTAGACCCCTGAAGGTGTGCTGTGGTATCTGGCACCAAGATGTCAGCAGCAGATCATTTAACTCATATAAGTTGTGAGGTGGGGCCTCCATGGATCAGACTTGTTTGTCCAGCACATCCCACAGATGCTCGATTGGATTGAGATCTGGTGAATTTGGAGGCCAAGTCAACACCTCAAACTCGTTGTTGTGCTCCTCAAACCATTCCTGAAGCATGTTTGCTTTGTGGCAGGGCGCATTATCCTGCTGAAAGAGGCCACAGCCATCAGGGAATACCGTTTCCGTGAAAGAGATAATCAGTGTTATTAACTTCACCTGTTAGTGGTCATAATGTTATGCCTGGTCGTTGTATTTATACACAGTACAATGAGATGCTTTTTCCACACATCCCATCTCATTAGGAGGTTGGGGTGTGAGAGATGGAGTTGAGAGGGTTAAGGTCCTTGCTCAAGGCTGCAAGGCTAAGCTAAGAATCAAATCTTCAACCTTTGGATTGACAGCCCAAAGCTCTATCCACTAGGCTACCACTGTCCCTCAAGGTTAAGAATCACATATAAAACATGTCACATTTTTATCTGACATGTCCAAGTAATAAATAAAGGGATGTGATGCAACACCAATATCACCCTTGATTTCAGCCAGGCATTTTAATCCTTCCCATCAAAGTCAATGAGTTACTCTAAGGTTACTAAGTGCCATGAACCACAGTGAGAGCCATTATCTTCAAATGGAGAGCACTTTGATGCTTCTGCAGAAACAGAAGCATTAGTAAGTCCAAATTCATCATGACACGTATAGCAGCGACTGGGGATTTGTTTGTGTCGGTGGTGTTAGGGTTAGATTTTAGCGCTGACGTGGTGATTGTAGACAATGACTTCTAATAGAGTATAATTGTGTGTGGGCATGCTTCCATTTCATAATGTGTTTGTTGAGGCTAAATGACATTGCTTCTCTCCCACAACACATTATTAATTAAATCTTTTATAACAGTGTTAACACATTAGGAGTATTGAACCTAATAGAAAAAAAAGTGTGCATCCTGTTCCTACTGATGTCCCGAGAAGACCTTTATAGATCTCCCTTTCAGTTCTTCCGTAATAATTATGGGTGTCGGAGTCACATGATTTGTTCATATACACCGATCAGCAATAACATTAAAACCACGTCCTTGTTTCTACACTCACTGTCAATTTTATCAGCTCCACTTACCATATAGAAGCACTTTGTAGTTCAACAATTACTGACTGTAGTCCATCTGTTACTCTACATGCTTTGTTAGCCCCCTTTCATGCTGTTCTTCAATGGTCAGGACCACCACAGAGCAGGTATTATTTAGGTGGTGGATCATTCTCACCACTGTGGTGGTGTGTTAGTGTGTGTTGTGCTGGTATGAGTGGATAAGACACAGCAGTGCTGCTGGAGTTTTTAAATACCGTGTCCACTCACTGTCCACTCTATAAGACACTCCTACCTAGTTGGTCCACCTTGTGTCTGATTCACTTATACCAGCACAACACACACTAACACATCACCACCGTGTCAGTGTCACTGCAGTGCTGAGAATGATCCACCCAAATAATACCTGCTCTGTGGGGGTCCTGACCATTGAAGAACAGCATGAAAAAGGGGCTAACAATGCATGCAGAGAAACAGATGGACTACAGTCAGTAACTGTATAACTACAAAGTGCTTCTATATGGTAAGTGAAGCGGATAAAATGGACAATGTGTGTAGAAACAAGGAGGTGGTCATAATGTTATGCCTATTTGGTGTGTATATAAGATGCTATGAAAGATTACATTAATAAGTGCATGTTAGTTGTCAGCTTAATTGTTTAGTAAAATGGAAAGAGACTCAGATGTTCAAACAGTCTTCTTCGACTTCTGGGTGAAGGATCAAGACAAGGCCAGACTAGTGGCTCAGAGGTTGCGTGGTACAGAGTGGGTTTGATGAGTTATCTAAGGTCTATTGGCTTTATAGGAAGGCATCATTGTTTTAAACTGAATGTGGGCAGCTACAGAGAGCCAGTGAAGAGAATGTAGCAGTGGGTGATGTGGCAGTGTTTAGGTTGTTTGCATTTTGACTTCATTAAACTTTATTAGACTTAGACTGCATTATACTTTATCAAACACAGACTGAATAGTGATAAACTTTAATACTATCATTATGCTGATTATATACACCGGTTAGACATAAAATTTTGACCACCTTCCTAATATTGTGTTGGTCCCGCGTTTGCTGCCCCATATGCAACAAACTGCCAAGCACTGTGTATTCTGACACCTTTCTATCAGAACCAGCATTCACTTCTTCAACAATTTGAGCTACAGTAGCTCGTCTGTTGGATCGGACCACACGGGACAGCCTTCGCTCCCCATGTGCATCAATGGGCCTTGGCCGCCCACGACCCTGTCGGTTTACCACTGTTCCTATCTTGGACCACTTCTGATAGATACTGACCACTGCAGACCGGGAACACCCCACAAGAGCTCCAGTTTTGGAGATGCCCTGACCTAGTAGTCTAGCCATCACAGTTTGACCCTTGTCAAACTCGCCCATTTTTCCTGCTTCTAACATATCACATTCACTTGCTGCCTAATATATCCCACCCACTAACAGGTGCAGTGATGAAGAGATAATCAGCGTTATTCACTTCACCTGTCTGTTTATTTAATCTAATTTTAATACATCCAAATATTCTTTGCCACTGTTTGCTCATTATAGGTTTTGGACCTGGAATCTATAAACTTTTGTAAGACCCAATGTCCATTACACAATAAATTCGACTTCCAGCATGGCTCACAAAATGAGGTCTATAAAGAAATTGTTTGTGGAGTTTGCCTTGGAGAAAAACTAGTGGACTGCACAAACCCCAACCTCAACCCCACAGAGCACTGTTTGCCATTTCGTCCAGCATCACCTTTCCAGAACGGTGGAGGCCGTTATAGCTATAAAAGTGAGGCCAGCTCTGTGTTAATACCTATAGTTTTGAAATGTCAAGCCCAAAACATTAATAATCAGATGCCAACATATAAAGTTAAGCAGGTTGGTGGATATAAAACGAAATACACAGATCAGCCATAATATTAAAACCACCTCCTTGTTTCTACAATCACTGTCCATTTTATCAGCTCCACTTACCATATAGAAGCACTTTGTAGTGCTACAATTACTGACTGTCGTTTATCTGTTTCTCTGCATGCTTTGTTAACCCCCATTCATGCTGTTCTTCAATGGTCAGGACCCCCACAGGACCACTACAGAGTAGGTATTATTTGAGTGGTGGATCATTCTCAGCACTGCAGTGACACTGTCATGGTGGTGGTGTGTTAGTGTGTGTTGTGCTGGTACGAGTGGATAAGACACAGCAGCATTGATGGAGTTTTTAAACACCTCACTGTCCCTGCTAGACTGAGAATAGTCCACCAAGCAAAAATATCCAGCCAACAGCGCCCCATAGGCAGCGCTCTGTGACCACTGATGAAGGTCTAGAAGATGACCAACTCAAACAGCAGCAACAGATGAGCGATCGTCTCTGACTCTACATCTACAAGGTGGACCAACTCGGTAGGAGTGTCTAATAAAGTGGACAGTGAGTGGTATTTAAAAACTCCAGCAGCGCTGCTGTGTGTTATCCAATCATACCAGCACAACACTCACTAACACACCACCACCATGTCAGTGTCACTGCAGTGCTGAGAATGACCCATCACCTAAATAATACCTACTCTGTGGTGGTCCTGTGGGGGTCGTGACCATTGAAGAACAGGGTGAACGCAGGCTAAAAAGTATGTAAATAAACAGATGGACTACAGTCAGTAATTGTGGAACTACAAAGTGCTTCTGTATGGTAAGTGGAGCTGATAAAATGGACAGTGAGTGTAGAAACATGGAATTGGTTTTAATGTTATGGCTGATCAGTGTATAACACTGATTAAGAGGCTCGATAATTTTTTTTAGGACTGTATGATGATAACTGAAAATATCCCAGTATTAGAATGCTACAGTAAGCAATGTAGTCTATAATTAACTAAATGAGCCCCGAGTGCTCAGCTTTTGTTCATTATCAGGTATTATCACACCTTCAATGTAATTGTAACGTAGTGCCACCATCTGTAGGACTTTACTTCCCAGTTATCACCATTTACTGATACCATGCTAACAAACCCATAAAAGCCACCTAATCATGACGTCTGGATGGCTCCAAATGAATAAAGCTGTTATACACTAGAGGAGGTGTAAGACTTCCACTATCAAAGCAAATCATCTCTTTTTTTTCTAGGTAGCTGCGTAACACCTACATCTGTTTTTGAAGGGTGATGGCGGTGTGCTGAGGGAACAGCTGGTAGCCCACGTGCTCCCTACCACCCTCTTTCACCCAGTAAGTAAAACGGATGATTTTGGATGAAGAGGAATAGAGAGTACAGTAACTGTGTTGTTAGATGCATTATTTGCATCTCATCTAGTTAGATGCATCTTCAGATGAACCTGATCTTTGGTCCTCTGTACTTGCTGAGGCTTGCTGACAAAATACACCACTGTCTGGTGTACAGATGTGACTAAAGGCTTTTTACGTATTGGAAAAATCATGTGATAGCTTTTGCCATCCTCGACCAGCCAGAGGATCTGGCAACCGACAAAGGTTGTATGCATAGGAATTGAGGATCTACAAAATGCAACAATTCAAGGATTGAGGGGTGGTTAATGTTAAGCTGTTTGGTGCTACCCATTAAAAGTTTGGTTCGGGAAGGGGGTTGGTTTGGCAAAGTAATTACATTTATAAAGTAGGGGTTTAAATATTAAATACAGTGGTACCTTGTATACCTTGTGACGCCCTTCATCGAGAAATGTGCACCCTTAAACTCGACGTGTGTGCAACTGCCAGTTAGTTCAACACTTGGCTTGAGCGGTGCAGTAAAACGTCATCAAAGTGTGCATATGAGACGAATCTGCATTTGTGTGAAATAACCGTCAAATTCACTCTGAAAGCGTCCACATGTATCTGTGTTTAGCTGGATTTTCCTCCTGTTTCACTTTTAAACTTGTGTTATAGCTCGGAGTGCTGAGAAATTGTGAGAATCAGCTTTTCTAAGAGTCTAAAATGCTTATCATTTAAAAAAAAAAATTTGAATGTGCCCCTACTGAACTCGCTAAGGAATACGGTATACCAAGATCAATCATCTTCTTGATTAAGAAGCATAAGGAAACAATAAAGAAGTAAAGGTAAAGTGCAGGTTTTATTGTATTTTTTATTGATTTTTAACTGTTTTTAATTGTATTTCAGTGTTTTTATATTATATTTGTGTAATTTTCAGTGTATAAGTGTCAAAAACAACCCCATTATTTGACATTAGCCTAAAATATATGCAGTTCCATGGGACCACAAAACACATTAACAGGTTTCTCATACATCCTTATGTGAAAAAATACCTTGAAACTCAATGCCACTCCTAGAACCAATTACGTCGAGTTTCAAGGTACCACCAAGGTATTTCACAAATGCATCAATAACCATGCAAGTATGTTATTGAACTTTAATACATAAACAGCTACTACTTAACAACACAACACAACTAACAAATGTATTTATGGTCAGATAATCTTTTATTCTTTAATTCAGCATACAGCCCTAAACAATAATAATAACAAATAAAATAGTTCATCAGTAGAGCTATTTCACCAGAATGTGGCCATTTTAGGAGGAACCTAAAGAGAAAGGTGAAATCTACTGAGCCCCTTAGGGGTCACTAACAAAAAAAAATATGTGAAGAGCAAAATCCGTACCCTCAGTTTAGTAATACGTACGCACGGTTTAGTAATCTGTACCCTCAGTTTAGTAATCCGTACGTACGGTTTAGTAATCCATACACACTGTTTAGTAATCTGTACCCTCAAATCGTACGTACAGATTACTAAACCAAGGGTACGGATTACTAAACTGAGGGTACGGATTACTAAACAGAGGGTACGGATTACTAAACCGAGGGTACAGATTACTAAACCGAGGGTACAGATTACTAAACCGAGGGTACAGATTACTAAACCGAGGGTACGGATTACTAAACCGTACGTACAGATTACTAAACCGAGGGTACAGATTAATAAATCAAGGGTACAGATTAATAAACCATGCGTACGGATTACTAAACTGAGGGTACGGATTTTGCTCTTCACATATTTTTTTCGGTAGTGACCCCTAAAGGGCGCCGTACAAATCAGTGCAAAACACAGAAAGAATCGTGCATGCAGACTACAAAAGCCAAATCCATTTTAGACATTTTTGGTGATTTAGGTTAAAAAAAAGGACACATCTAGGAAAAGAAAACATAAAATAAACAAGGCTGTTATAGACACACAACAGTTGGTGCCCAACAAGCTTCTGGGCCAGTGTCCACATACTTTTTGGCCATAGTGTTCTAGTACTAGTGTTTTATCCCCCAAAACAGCATGCATAGTGCACTTGTCTGATCAAACAATCTACAATAATACCTTATAAGCAGTCACTCGTGTTAATGCCGGTATGTTAGCGCATTATGCGTTATTGTTATCCCGCGCTAAGAAGAACACTGATTGTATTACAGCGCTGACATTAGTAATCAAGCATGTCTAATTGTGAGTGCGTTTTTAGTAAACAAGCCTTCTGTTGGCTTAATTGTTCGTGAGCGGAGTCAGAATGAGAAGGTCGAATAAAGCATGTCTGTTTTATCAGTTACAAGCATCTCCTGAGAAAAACATCGCCCACAGCTCTTCTTTTTATAATACCGAACACAGTGGACGAACTAAAGCACTTTACGGAATTGTGGAAACAGTGCACTAAATGTGCTGATGTGGTGAAGAGCGAAGGAAAGCCGGTGGAGGTACTTACTGGCTTTTTGACATTATTAGGAGGGTTAGCAGTTTGCCATTATGCAATTAAAATAGTGCTGAATACGCAAAACATGCCATTAAGTGCATTTAAGACTAATACTACAACTATGTCTCAACCTAGATTTAAGAAGAAAGACCAGAAGTGGTCAAAGCATATATGCAGTTGCATAAAAGTATGTGGACACCTGGCTTTGAGCTTGTTTGTACATCTGCTATACCAGCCTCAACTCTTCTAAAATACAGTATGTGGCCATTCATCCATTTATTCATTGTCTGTTTTACCATTGCTTTATCCTGGTCAGGGTCGTGGTGGGTGCGATTCACTGGGCAAAAGGTAGGAAACAGCCTGGACAGGTCGCCAGTTCAACACAGGGCAAACACACACACACACACACAGTCACACCAGGGGCAATTTAGTATCTCCATTTAACCTGAATGCATGACTTGGGAGGAAACCGGATCACGTGGAGGAAACCCATGCAGACACTGGAAAAACATGCACACTCCACAGGACCCAGATCACTCCACCTGGGAATCAAACCCAGGACCTTCTTGCTGTGACAGTATATTGTCTAAGCTATTGAGGGCCTTGCTCAACCTGGCCAGCAGTGGCAACCTGGCCATGGTGGGGCTTGAACCAGTGACCTTTTGATTACTAGTCCAGTATCTGAGCCACCGTGCCACCCTAAGCCATTTGTCAGCATAATTATACTGGGCTGGGCTATTCAAGCACCTTCACTATTTTTAGGAAAGCAGACTTGCTGTATCCATGTTTCCGACCAAAAGACCCCTGGACGAGACAGGGTTAAGATCCTTGCTCAAGGGCTTGACAGTGGCTGCATAGCAGAGCCTGGATTTGAACCGACAATCTTCCGACCGATAGCTCAAAGCTCTACCCACTAGGCTACTCCTGTCCCTAAATTTTTATATATATTACAATATTACAGCTCACCTGATTTGCCTCGCCACCCAGTGATTATGGGTACGATGGGACTTACTTGGATTATCTACAACCCCAATTTCTGCCTGATCAGAGCCTGTTCAGGTCCTGCCCACCTGCACATCACTCTCTTCAGATCATCTACAGTGGAAAATTTCATTTGGGGAACAGGGAGTGCAAGATGAGCTTTGTTTGATGGATGATTCTAAAATCTCCTACCCTTCTCTGAGGGTACCAAGATTCAGAATAGGGGTGGCCCAGAATTATAACGCCCCTGAGAGGCTGATCACAGCTAAACGTGGAAAATGTTCTGGAAATATAGGCTGTAACGTTCTCACAGCTTTGCTATAAAGAAGAAGGTAAAGAGAAAATAAAGATTGTTTATCGATTAAAGCTAAAGGGTCCGAATCTCATGAGTACTATTGCCTATGCACTATGCACCTGACGTGGCTATGTCAGTGGGGCTTGGTCAAGACCTTGCGATAGATTGGCTTCTTTTTCAGGGTATTCCAGCCTTGAAGGCTAAATGTCTTTAACAAATGTCATTTTTCCTTTTTTTTGTCATGTATTGTAAGTACTTTTTAAATAAAGCACTTGAAAAGTGTAGCGCTCTATTATGCTAGCCCACCACCACTGAGATCTGGGTCTGAACCTCATCCTTGCTATCAACCAACAGGGTGTCTACACACCTGACCTGATTGGCTACGTCTGAAGATTGGGGGTTGGCCAACGCCTTGTGATGCATTGGCGTCCTTTCCCTGGTACTCCAGCTTTGAAGGCTAAATAAAAAGTCAAGGCTAAGAGCAAACGAAATTGCAAATAGTTTTGCTAAAAGCAAAAATCTCCAGACCTTGTTAAGATGTTCTCTGGTTAATTATAAGAAGAAAAAAAATAACACATAAATAAATTTCTCTCCTCTCTTATTTCAATATTCGCTTTTTCTCAGCTGTAAGTGGCTTCAACAAATTTTTTTTTTTTTTTTTTTTCTATTTCATTTATGCATTTTCTCCCAATTTAGCATAGCCAATTTGTCTTCTGCTGCTGGGGAATCCCTGATTGCGGCCGAGGTGGGTTTATTGCTTCTTACGCCTCCTCCAACCCGCGTGCAGCCCTTAGCGAAATCCTTTTTCACTTATGCGTTTTGCACAGGCGCCTCTCTATCTGCCAGTCAGGGTTCTTACACAGCGTTTGAAGACCCCACCCACATAGTTCACATCATCCCGCCCTAGCAGAAACGTGTCTCCTGCAGGCACTGCCAATTATACCCGCTAGATGGCGCCCAGCCGACTCGTGGCAACTGCGAGTTTCAAACCGAGGAGTTCAGAATCTCGGTGCTAGTGTGCTAGTGGAAGATCCCACTGTGCCACCTTTTGTCATTTATTTTAAGTAGTTTTCCAATAAAGCCAACAGGGTGTCTACATATCTGGCGTGGTTGGCTACGACTGAAAATTGGGGGTTGGCCAAAGCCTTGCAATGAATTGGCGTCTTGTTCCAGTTATTCCAGACTTACTGTAAAGGCTAATGGTAAGACATTGTAAAAAAAGTAAAATAGTAATAACAAAATAGTAATAATAAATTAAAATAGTAATAATAAAACAAAATAGTAATAATAAAATAAAATAATAATAATAAAATAAATATTATTAATAAAATAGAATATTAAAGATAATAGAACACAGAAATATGTTTTTTTTTCTTTACTTTTTCTTAGCTGTAAATTTCTTAAACAAATGTCATTTTCTTGTGTTTTTGTTTTATTTTATTTATTTATTTATTTTATTTTAATTTTTTGTATATATTTTAAGTACTGTTCAAATTAAGAAAGCCAAGGCTAAGTGTCACGAATTCAGCCCCTGTTCTTCCAGAGAATGTTTATCGTGTAGCTGCCACGCCCCTGTCTCTGAGAGCACTTTACTTCAAACAAGGTGCAGCTGTGGATCATTGGCTACTGACCAATCATAATAAGGAGGCGTTGGCTTCACACCATAAACAAAGCCTTCCACCGAGTGCTCTCAGAGACAGGGGAGTGGCAGCTACACAATAAACATTCTCTGGGAGCGCAGGGGCTGAATTTGTGACACTAAGAGCAAACAAAGTTGCAAATAGTTTTGCTAAATGCAGAAATCTCCAGACCTAGTTAAGATGCTCTCTGGTTAATTATAAGAAAAAATAATAAAACATATACATTTATTTTCTTGTTTTTTATTTATTTATGTATTTATTTATGTATTTATTTATTTTATTTTTTTATGTATTTTAAGTACTTGGAAAATCTCCAAACCTTGTTAATATGTTCTCTGGTTAATTATAAGAAAAAAGAATAAAACATATACATTTATTTTCTTGTTTTTTTTATTTATGTATTTACTAATTTATGTATTTATTTTTATTATAATTTTTTATGTATTTTTAGTACCTGGAAAATCTCCAGACCTTGTTAATATGTTCTCTGGTTAATTATAAGAAAAAAGAATAAAACATATACATTTATTTTATTTTTTATTTTTTTTTTATTTATGTATTTACTAATTTATGTATTTATTTTTATTATTATTTTTTATGTATTTTAAGTACTTGGAAAATCTTCAGACCTTGTTAATATATTCTCTGGTTAATTATAAGAAAGAAGAATAAAAAACATATAAAAGTTTCTCTCCGCTATTTTTTGGTCCGTACCGGTTTTGACTTTATGCTGCTTAAGCTTTGACGGCTGCAGTGTTTGCTTTCTTATTTCCACATATTTGCATTGCTCTTTTGTTGGACTTAAGCTGGCTGCAGGACTTCTATCTGAAGACGGGGGATAAATTTGTCGTTTAATCATCCCAGCATTAGTTCTTCATGTTAGCTCAGCTCTTCTATTATTCTGCCAAGGTAATAATGTTAGAGAAGTGCATGGAGTGAGAAAGCAAAGCAAAAAAAAAAAAACACTTCAAAGCAAACAGATTTGTTTTTATTGACAATGGGAGATCCAAAAGGCGTCTTTTTTTGCATCTCCTTACTTCTCGTGACCCTCCGCAGTACCTCCAAGCTAGGCATTGTTAAGGCTCGAGTGTTTGATGAATCGTGGTGAAGGCGATGCGTCCTCTTTGTACTTTAAAACAGGATGTTCTGATTCCATGCAACAGACACCGTTATTTATTTGGATGCACTTTGTTCTAAGTCTATGTATATGTATTTTGTTTAAGTGAGCGGGTGGGTGGCCCTTTCGGCTGATTCCTCCCACTTACAGTGACTTCTGCCAAGAAGAGGAATGATGTAAAAATAGAGGCGCAACATGTCAAGGAAACAGACGAGTTCTGAATGGTTTGTTATTTGATGGACTTACAAACATAAAAAGAACTAGTGTAAAACCCTATAGACAGGAACTGCGGGCTGGGTTTTACAGCACCTACATCTACTGTTCATTTTATCAGCTCCACTTACCATATAGAAGCACTTTGAAGTTCTACAATTACTGACTGAAGTCCATCTGTTTTTCTACATACTTTTTTTAACCTGCTTTCACCCTGTTCTTCAATGGTCAGGACCCCCACAAGACCACTACAGAGCAGGTATTATTAAGGTGGTGGGTCACTCTCAGCACTGCAGTGACACTGACATGGTGGTGGTGTGTTAGTGTGTGTTGTGCTGGTATGAGTGGATAAGACACAGCAATGCTGATGGAGTTTTTAAACACCTCACTGTCACTGCTGGACTGAGAATAGTTCACCAACCAAAGACATCCAGCCAACAGTGCCCTGTGGGCAGCGTCCTGTGACCACTGATGAAGGTCTAGAAGATGACCAACTCAAACAGCAGCAATAGATGAGCGACCGTCTCTGACTTTACATCTACAAGGTGGACTAACTAGGTAGGAGTGTCTAATAGAGTGGACAGTGAGTGGACACGGTATTTAAAAACTCCATCCGTGCTGCTGTGGCTGATCCACTCATACCAGCACAACACAGTTTCAGCACCGTGGATAGTTCCAGTTGTTTGCAGCATCAGGACCAAAGAAGTGGATGGTGGATTGTGTGTGTGTGTGTGTGTGTGTTTGTGTGTGTGTAAGTGTATGTGTGTGTGTTTGCCCTGTGATGGACTGGATACCTGTCCAGGGTGGTCCACCGTGACCCTTAATCGGATAAAGCAGTGGTAATACAGGCATTAAAATAATAAATTGTTTTACAGTATAAAGTCGAAGCACAGATTCGCCTGAACATTCCCCTGTCCAGAGACTTTGGGCTGAATTGGAATGCAAATGGTGTATCATGCCCTACCACACGGCATCAGTTTACAACCTTACTAATGATAAGTGCAGTTGTAGCCTAGTGGTTAAGGTTCTGGACTAGTAATCAAAAGGTCACTGGTGCAAGCCCAACCACTGCCAGGTTGCCACTGTTGGGCCCTTGAGCAAGGCCCTTAACCCTCAATTGCTTAGACAGTATACTGTCACAGTAGCTTTGGATAAAAGCATCTGCTAAATGCCGAACATGTAAATGTAATGATTTAGTGGCTGAAAGGGTATAAATCTTTTGAAAGCCAGTCTGCTAAAGGACATACTTAAAATTAATGCCAGTGATCTTGAAATGGGACATCTGATACGCTTAAGGTCAGACGTCCATGTACTTTTGGTCAGAATGAATCCTGTTCTAAAATAGTTTTAGGACTTTACTTCTATGCAGAGGAAACATGATAATGATAAGTGGAGGGTGTTTGGACATATTGACATATCCTTCCCTTAACACAGACTTATGCTCCTATATGTGCCAAGGGCACTCGAGGTGTCTCAGACAATCTCACTTAATGCCACGCCGCACCAAATACAATGTGAATATGACCCCGCGCCCGCCACGTCCATTAATAACATTTTGCGTCGTGTCATAACAAATGTACCCTCTGATTCGAGAGAACAGCCAGATCGGCATTATTTCAGCACTGCCAGCCCACGTGCCAAGACTATCAGTCATGAGCCGCTGTTACAACGATGATGGGTGTCATCGTCGTGGCTATAAATCAAACTGATGAGCAGCCTTTGCCAAATCTGGCTGGCTTGGAAAGAACTGATTTCTTACCTCTTTCTTTAGCCAGCGGGCAGATGTGAAGAATAATTGGATTACGTTACTGAAAAAAAAGGAGGTTTTATTGTTGTCTTACAGGACCGAGCTTGGATCCTCCCGGAGCTTTGGACAACAGTGGGCTTATAGAGAATTCCATTCTAAACACAGTATATTGCATTAATATTGAGGTGACCACTTTTTTTCTATTTTATTTATGCATTTCTCCTGATTTTAGCATTGCCAAACTTTTGTTGCTGGGGATCCCGATTCTGCCCTAGAAGGGTATATTTATCTGCCCCATGCCCCCTTCTATGCGTGCGCAGTCCCTTGACCTCTTATTTTTCACCAGTGCCTTGGTGGATTCGCACATGAGGTCGGATATCGTGCACCGACCTCTATGCTCCTCCACTTATGTACTTGCACCTCGTGCTGCTAACCAGGGTACTTGCACAGCATTTAAAGACCCCACCCACCTATTAGTACGGGCTTTTCCCACCCCACAGACTCTGATGGACAATTTTGTTTGTCTGCTGCAGGCACTGACTATCAATTGTGCCCACTAGAGGGCGCCCAGCGGACCGGGGGAAGTAATTTTTTTATTACTTTTACTTATCAATTGGAAGATTGTGGGATCAAATCCTGACTCCCGGGCACTGCTGGACCCTTGAGCAAGGTACTTAAACTTGTCTGCTCCAGACATGCCATACAATGGCTGCCTCTTTCTCTTTTTTCACGCAATTTGTCTGTCATCAAGCTAAAATAAAAAATGACCCAAGCTTCAATATACCAACTAGTGACAGTTCTCGGGGTGAAAAACCTCCACACAGACAAGCCAACTACAAGATGCCAGTGTCGGTACATAAAACCGATATCTTCCCAACTGAAGACTCAAACTCAAGAAACACCACCAGCGATGACCAAGCTAAACACTGTCTTATTCATTAAATAATTGTGCTACTGAATAAAGCATCGGAGCTTGGACGCTATATCCTGACTCCCTTGTATTTAATTGAATGGAGTTTGGCTTGCTATTGAATTGTGTTCACTTATACACACAAGGAGAACAGTACAGTACACAGTGCAGTACACTCTGACCCCAGTACACATGTTTCATTCTGTTCCATTATATTTTTTTAAGAGGTCAGGGACTAATATCAGACAAGAATGTCTTGCTCACAATCCATGATCCAATTTAACCTTAGCGGTGTTTAATGGTGTCTACATCTGGACTTTGTGCAGACTGCTAACGTTCTTTGGCACCAAAAAAGATAAAATCATGTAATTATAAAAAAAGTTTAAAAACTAAGTTTAAAAACCAGAAACTCACTGCTGAAACCAGAGCTCACTGCAGACTTTATTACAGACTGGACTTAATAATAAAGAACTCCAATTGTTTATTTGTGTACATATGATTTGTGTAAATCCTTTTAATTCAAATTATTCTCCAGGCCACCCAATGAGGGCGGGTCCTTAATGGTTTCCTCAAGATTTCTTAATGTAATTTTAGGGGAGTTTTCTTTGCCACTGTTGCCATCGTCTCGCTCAACAGGGGTTTTTGGTCTGTTGGTTGATTCTGTAAAGTTGCTTTGAGACAATGTCCATTGCAAAAAGTGCTATGCTAATAAATTTGACTGGACTTGCCTTTAAAATGCTGCAACAAAGTTGGAAGCATATTCTTTCATTTATACACCTAGTGGTACACTGGGGCCCATGGCGAGTGGGGGCCCTCCACGACATGAACTCAACCCCCCAACGCACTGCCCCCCCACCCCCTTTTACATATATGAAATTTGTTGAGGGGGCCCAAATTTGTTTTCTCCTAGTTACGCCACTGACAGGTATGGTGAAAATATATATATTTTTTGCTTTATTTTCTAATAGTTAAATTCACGACGTATATTCACACATATTATGCAGTATAACAAGCTGTTAAAACAAACCAAACTGTAGACTCCATGTTTTGCAGACTGTTATTTACAAAGTGCAAAATGTTATGTTATAAATTTTATAAATAAGTATGTTTTCTCAGTGGGTACATGATTTACATATGCATGGGCTCCGAGTCTTATTTAGAGGCCACGGAGAGCACAGCTAATCCCAGCCGGTAGGGATTATGGAGGAAAAAGGCAGAAGTTATTTGATCGACTCTAAATCTGTTTATTTATTCATTGTCGCTTCTATGCTTTGGTTCTCAAAGGTCTGGATCTAAATTACAAACCCAATCTGGGGGGAAATTGCTTCAACCTTGAGGCACAAGCGATGTTTTAGTGCACGTTACAAAGCATTTATTTGGAACACAGACGCAAATTGTATTACACAAAGGGAAAACAATCTAAATTAAATTTCTTATCTGGTCCATTATCTTATCTGGGGTAGGTGCAAATCTTCAAAATGGTCTTTAGCACATTCTTTTTCTGTACTTTAGCAAATTTGGAATGGAAACATTAAATCATACACATTTGGCTGTTGGACTTTTGATTGTCCAACCCTAAATCAGAAAAAGTGACAGTATGGAAAATAAATGCAAATAAAATAAAAAACACAGTGTTCCTTACATTTACTTCGACTTTTATTTGATTGCAGACAGGATGAACCTGAGATATTTCACGTTTTGTCTCCTCAACTTCGTTTCATTTATTAATAAACTTAATTCCTGCATTTTAGGCCTGCAACACATTCCAAAAAAAGTTGGGACAGGGTCAATTTAGGGCTAGTAATGAGGTGAAAAAACTAAACAATAATGTGACTCCAAACAGGTGATGTCAACATGTGATTGTAATCATGGTTTGGTACAAAAGCAGCATCCAGGAAAAGCTGAGTCTCTGATGAGCAAAGTTGATCAGAGAATCTCCAGTTTGTCAACAAATGTGTGAGAAAAGGGATTTGCATATTTCTCCCTCTACAGTGCATAATATCATTAAATGATTCAAGAAATCAGGAGGAATTTCAGTGCATAAAGGCCAAGGGCGCAAGCTTAAGCTGAACGCCGGTGATTTTTGATCCCTCAGACGGCACTGCATCAAGAACCGCCACTCAACAATAGCTGATATAACCACATGGGTGAGGGATTACTTTGGCAAACCTTTGTCAAATACCACTTTAAATTTCACTGTGCAAAAAAGAAAATTTATGTTAACTATGTCCAGACTTCTCTGGGCTTGGGGGCATCTAGGATGGACCATCACACAGTGGAAATGTGTATTGTGGTCAGATGAATCAGCATTCCAGGTCTTTTTTGGTAAAGGCTTGAAATACAGGAATGGATGTTTATTAATAAATGAAATGAAGTTGGCCAAACAAAAGAGAGAGAAAAAGGAAATCGCTGAGTAAAGTATTGTTTCTTTCGTGCAATTGCACCTACAAAACACAATACTATTAAAATAAAGAAGGAAATAATAAAGAAATATGAGAGTTATTGTTGTTTCTGGTAGATACATTTTATAAAAAAAGAAGGAAATTTATTATGGTGTATGTGATGGTGTATTATTATGGTGTATTATGGTGTATGGTATGAAATGTGATGTGTGTTTTTTATGTACAGTACTACTGTGTATTGTTGATTATTATTGTTTATTACAGGAATGTCTATTTTATAATTTAAGATTTAAAGGAAAATATACTTGTATTTATAACAAAAAAGACCATTTAAGACATTAGAGAGGTTAGGTAAGGGGGTGGTTTGGGAGGTCTGGCACAGATTAATTCTATTTACATTGTTTCTTATGGGAAAAATAGGTTTAACTAACGAACATTTTGACTTAAGAACAGCCCTTCGGAACCAATTAAGTTCGTAAGTCAAGGGTCGACTGTATACAGGAAGAAACCTTGAGAGGAATCAAGTGTGATTAATAACCTGCCATAATAATAATAATAATAATAATAATAATAATAATAATAATAATAATAATAATAATAATAATAACAAGAACAGGATAAAAAATGAGAAAAAAAGAACAGGAACAATCTTAATAGATTAGATAGAACTGTATGTAAATGATTTAAAAGAACCAACAATAATAAAATGCCACATCCTGCGTATATATACATCATGTTAAAACAGCACGCTGTGTCATGATATAGTGAGAAAGAAAAATCCTGAATCTTGATGATTTGCACTGAAGAAGTTGAAATAAATAAAATACTTGAATTGGTTATTGGAGAACATCGTTGAATTATTCATTGTTCAATTTGTTTTGGCAAAGTGGTGAGCCTCAACTCTTCACTGATCATACAGAACAAGGCCTTTTCTGAATGCCCCTTTTGTACCCAAACGTAAATTTGTCATCTGAGTAAGTTCTTTCTGAACATTTTGCAATATTTGTGCTTTTTAATGTGTGTAAACAAGGGA